>NC_084665.1:55949997-56253028 GCF_028389875.1 Rhea pennata
TATATTGTTCTCTGTAAAATATCTGTGTTTAAAGAACTGATACTAGCTTCAGGTACTATAGTTCTTGAGTGTCTTTTCTTTTGAATTCTTTAATATTATGTTTATTAATGTTATCCAGTAAAAAAAGAACTGAAAGAGAAGATACTTACTGTATCAAAACTCTACAAGTTATTTAGCTGGAAAGATATTCTTCAGATTTTATCTCACAGCTCTGTATCTGTTTAAGTTCAACCCCAAAGCTAATATAAGTGTAGCAGTTTGCAGTAAATGACTCTTTAAAACCTGTCAAAAGTATGCTGGAACCTTGGAAGATTTTTGTAGCAGTCACTACAAAACATCTAACATCAATAACAAAACTACTACCATCAGTAGATTCTGAAATTAGTATATAGTCAGACTACTCTTTTTTTCTGTTTACTAGAAAAGCTACTCAAGAAATACCCCTTCAAGGAAAGATTGTTAATTAGTGTTGGTAGGTACTAACATGGCAAAATGACCAACTGTTAATACTGGTGTCATTCAAAATGTGTAAAAATCAGATTGTTGGCAGCTGGTGGCTAAAATCATGAATAACTGAGATGTCTTTACTGAAACTCAGCAACGTATTCTAACTGGTCAAGATATTTTAAAAGTATGAAATTAAGACTTTTAAGGCTGAAAGAACTAGAGAGTGCATGATCAACTTCTTCCAAAATCTAGGTGCTTTTTAAGCCTTAATTCTTCTGGAAAAAATCCCACAATCTTTATACATCCTCCGCCTGCTGCATCCTCAAAGAATTTTCCTGTTGCCAAAAGAGAACAAGCTGAAAAAAGTTCAGTGGCTTGATTATGCTGAAGAAGATTCCTCTGTTCTTACTTTTCCTTTGTGTGAATCAGTTGTCTTGATACCTAGTGCATATCATCTATTGAAAGATCATTTTGCTTTATTGTGAATCTACATAGCAGGCAACACCGGAATAGGTGAGAAAGCTGAGTGGTAACTACACAGGTATGTTGTGTAAGACCATTCAACAACCCATCATTCAGTACGCTTGTGTTCTGTCTTCTACCTTCCTTTGGCCTGCAGTATGGGGGCAGGTTTAGCTTGGTTGGTTAGAGCATGGTGTTGCTAATGCCAAGGTCGCGGGTTTAATCCCTGTACGGGCTATACTGAGGGTTGGACTAGATGGTCTCCAGAGGTCCCTTCCAACCTTACCATTCTATGATTCTATTAATAATTCAGTACTGTAACTGTGCTCTGGTTCTCTTTTCACAATCTTCAGGCCATCTGAACCCATAGCTTCTCATTTCTCTATGCAAAATCCATCCAGCAATATTAGTAATATTACTAATTATTACACAATTCAGTGATTGGAACTCTGCCCTACTCTTAGGTGGTACAGATATGATTGCTGTTCTTTAAATAGTACGATTCCTTTTAATATCTTAATTATTAACTAAGCCCATCTTCAGAAGTTCTTCGGAGAACCATGAGGAAGGAAACTTAGTAATATACCTTGATTTGATGGTTTGCACTGTTATGCACTGTAGGTTGTATGAATTACTTCAGATTCCTGTTACTTCAAACAATTTATTATGAATCTTTCAGCTCCACAGAACATGTCAGAGCATAATTCGTGGACCAAAACTGAGAGAAGCAAAACTTTAGAAAATGTTTTATTTAAGAGAAGGGGAGTTCAAATGTACTTCTCCATATGGCTGAAAATTTCTCAAAGTTTTCAAGGTATTTGGATGGGAATAAATAACTTTTTATCTCTTTAAAATTTGGTTACAGGCCATTAGGCAGTTAAATATATGAATAATCTCATACCAGAAAAATTCCTTCTGTTCACTAGAGGCAGGTTTGAAATGTCTCACAAATATTCCTATTGAGACCGATGGTATTTTATAAGTGAACAGATACATCTGAACACATCTTTTCTTGGATTTATAATTATTCTTCTGTACCTTTTGTTTTAGGAAACTTCCTGTCCTCTTGTGTTTGTTTAAAAAAAAATCTAGCTAAGTATTGACATGAAAGTTATTAGGCTGCTAATTCCATTGAAAGTTTGAACTTACTGAGATTTGAAAAGTGTCTATGAACATTTATGTCACTATTGTCTTCTAAAACGTCTGGTGTGACTTTCAGGCTTAATTCTGAAAAAAATGGGTCAAATGATGTGAGGTACTTCTTATTTCATTAGTTTCACATCAGTCACTGGTAAAGTGGAGCCTCTTTACCCCACTTCTCTCTCTGTTTTGCAAGTAAATATTTAAACAAAGAGTGAATTTCTTTTTGAGTGAATTTGGCTCGAAATATTACATTATACTTCCTATAGTGTATATTGTATCATCTGGTTCATTTTAGATCCAGACTTGCAAGGCTTCTGTATTTATTATTAATTAGAATTAGAATTAATTATTTATAACAGCAGCACTGATTTGTACAGCTCGGCTATCATTACTCTGAATGACACAGTTCTGTGTTTTGTCGCATGTGTAGACCTTGAAGGTTTTGGTCAGTGCAACTTCCTTTTCTTTTATGTGATCTTTCTGAAGATTCCCCTGTATCAAACTTCCCATTGTAGCTATGTATCTACAAAGAGTCCAGACTTTCTTCTAATCAAATCAGTAGCAAAGCTCCTAAAAGCGCTTAAGGACACTGGATCAGTCAGAGTGCAATCCCAATACTTTGGTCTGCATAAAGCTGTGGTAAATATGGGAGTTGGTAGAATTTTTGTGGAAAAACAGTATATGGAGGGGTTTTATTTTTGATATGCCCAATAGACTAAATCAAATGAAATATTTTTGTAATATTTTTGTGCATCAGCACTACTTTTCTCTCAGATGTCCTCAGAGTAGGAAATCATAGCTTTGCAAATCTACTAGAACAAAAATTTTGTCCTAAAACATATAATTACACTTAATTTAGTTTTATTGTAAAGTGTAAATTCATACATTTAGACTAGCTCTATCTACCCTCTTGTTACAGTTCAACAGCTATGTCAAGAAACAATGTTTCTCTATGATTCCCAATTGCTAGTGGTGCAGTTATTTTAACTGATGTAACTGATGCAGGTAAAGTTTGAATTATCAAATTATTTGCCTGTTTGTTATCACACAGAAATCCTGCTGTTTCAGCATTCATCCATAGAGATGACAACACTAAAATACAGGTTGAAAATGACAAAACCAGAAAGCCAAATTTCAAAGGAGCAAGCTATAATTATTAAGTATGACATTATTGTACAGTACATACAGGATTTATTGAAATTGTATACATTAAAGTAGTTATTTTCTTTCATTATTTGGGAACCTTTATGTTTTCCATAAAAGTAGCTAGAATTTGAAATTCTACTAAAATGGAACTGAAATTCCATTTCAAAAACAAATCAAAATCAAAACAGATTTGATTACTTCCAGCTTTGTAGCATTAGGTAACACTTGTTTCAGAATGAAAATACAATTCAGTTTAAGTCAGAGGCAGGTGTGATAGTATTATTTCCTTCTGTGCATAAAAAGGAGACTAAATTATGTACTTTTTCCCAGCTAAATTCTCAGTTAATATGGAAAGAAATACCCTGTTACAGATGTTTAATTTAGATGATTCATAGTATGTTTGAGATTTTAAACTAACATTCATAATAATTACCAATGTCATGGTCCCTATGAACCTGGAAAACCTATCACAAAGAAAAAAGAAGAACTTGTAATTGAATGAGTGTCAGTGTTAACTTCCTCATGTTATTTTCATGATCATTGTAAGGAACCATATATTCATATTTCTTTACAGTTGGAATGTATTTGTGATTTTTGTGCTTCCTCATTATGGTCTTATTTTCTGTGTTTCTTGTATCTTCTAGCTGCTCTGTAGTATGTTTTCGTTAGTATTTTCTCTCATTTTATAATGGCCAGCATACAGCACAATTGATGCAAGAGGTGCACGTCCTGTTCATGATGGGTAGAGTAAGATTTTTGATAAAACCTTTTTCTTCAGACCTCCACACTGTGCTGTTCATAGATATCTACGTATGTTGCTACCAGGTGGATGACCTTAATAATTTAACATTTACACTCTAAGCCAAAGAAGTGCCATGGCTTCTTGGCACACATTATGTTTGGATAATCAAACTACCTTCACAGGATTGCATAACACTGTATCAGTTTCCCCAAAAAGGAATGGAGAGAACAGGAATGAACAGAACTCTTCAGTTATGTGCACAATATTGCTCATTTTTCTTTTTCTGTCATTTCTGTTTAGCTCAAATAGTTCTTTTCTCTACCTTTCTCTGCCTACTTGATGAGTCTGTTGCCTCACAGTGTTTCTATTGTTCAGCTGAGCAGTATGTTTTGAGAGTACAGTTGCTCAATACTATTAATCCAGCCATACTGCAGACTGCCACTGAAAGGAGTAGTCTGACCTTCTCCTCCAATCCCCAGTCTTCAGCTCTATACTCTTTCCTTGCATCAGACTTACTGGTCATATGACATTTCAGGAGTCATACTGTCTTGCTGATCCAGCAGAAAGTTAGTAACTGGAGTAAACCTGCCTTTGGATCAGAAGCTCATCCAAGTCATTGGGGCATCACAGAGGCACTAGGTAGGTTGCAAGTGAAGCAGGTGGAATGCACAAGTGGGAGATCCAAGTAAATGCATCATCACATGATGGCTGCAGCCCACTCTCCAAAGAAAGGCCCTCCACTTCTCCGACTACCTGCCACTCTTTCCTGTTCCAACTTCTATTCATTTTCTGTAAGCTTGGCTAACGAGAATTTGCCTGGGATTCTTGATGAGGTACCACTAATGCCCTGGGCAGTTATATTAGCACTTCTGCATGTGTGCTATATGTTTTGGGATCCAATGTGCATGACTGTGAGGGTGGCTCAGAGACAGTTTATGATTGACTGATAAACTCAGATCTGTCATCACTGCCAATATGTGAATTACTATTTTACAATAAAATTGTCTTAATTTGGTCTCTAATGTAAGTGTTTATACTTGTGTAAGTATAACTTATGTAAATATCATGTCACCTGATTTCTATTATTCTATTTATCAAGATCATTCTGATAGTCTTGTGGAAAAGTGTGATCTTCTCTGTACTGAGTACACTTACTGACTTCTAGAGACCTTTATTACTAAACTCCTATGTTTTATGAAAGTTATTTAAAATATGAAGTTCATATTTCATGCTTCTTCTTGTTTGCTGTTTTTTAACGCAGTTTATAATACCCACATTCTTCAGTTTTGCTAAAAATTTCAGCATGATATTATAGCAGACACTCCAGAAGCAGACACTTCTGACTTCAAATAAGTGATACCTGCTGCATTGCCTTGTCTAAAACATGTTTTTCACTAAAAAACCCCCCAAACTCATAACCAGAAAACTTAACTAGTGTGACATATTCTGCCTGAATGAAGTTATTTTGTCTTTCAATTTATTTTCCATTTAAATCCATTTACTTTACTTTAAAATTTGTTTTTGTGATGTTAGTCTAATGAATCTGTAGTTCATTTTTCATATTTGATCATTATGTTCGTATGTTAGTTCATTTTCATATTTTCTTAAAAATATTTTGTTAAACTTCAAACTTTATGGTAGGAACCCTAAATTTAATAGTTATTTTAGTACTGTTCTGGTGTTCTGGAAATTTCCCGTGCCATTTTCTCAGTACTCTGTTATGAAATTAGCTATGCCCCTCATTTCTGGGTTTTAAGTTCTTGCAATTTCTACTGTAAATGGTAAAATTCCATTTTCATACATCTATTCCAATAAGCCATTGTGTTTACCCCTTCTTTCTGAATGCTGAGGCAATGGACTCATTTCCGTTTGGACTCATTTTGAAAATTTCTTTCACCATGTACAACTTTCTTGTTCTTTTTCATTTACAGGACTAGCCAACCTTTTAACTGCTCCTTCATATGTTCTCCAAAAGAGCTAGCTCATGACTGTAGACAGATACTAAATGTCCAGATATTAAATGTTAGCACCCAAAACTGCAGTCAGTTGGATGAAGGAGCTTGGTTTCCATTTCAGCATCTCAGCAAAGATCCAGATGAGCACTTACTGAGGGTAATGACAGCTTTTGATGCTGAACTCTCCTGAAAATATATCTTCTCACTCTGTTAAGAAGTTGACTCTTTCTAGTAATTATTGGGTTTTCATGCAGTATAGGTTTTCCTTATCATAAGAATAAAGGATAATATGATAAAATGTGCTAATATTGTTCACTTACTACTCTTTCCTTTTTCTCTTTTTGGCTTAATTATTCTAGCTTCTGTGCTGTTTTGTTCCTAGTTATTGATCTGTATTTTATTTGCCTTCTATTCTTTAGTGCAAGGAATGTTTTATTATTATTTCTGTACTTGAGTATTTTGCCATATTCATCGATTTACTTTTTCCTCTTGGGCTTGATTTTGCTACATTACCTTTATTCTTTGACTTTTAGCTAGCATAAAATCCTTGAATTCAAATACACGCTTCCATTTTATGAATCGCTCTTCAGTGTCTCGTTTTAAATATGCTCTTATCCCTCTGTATTTGCTAGTATTTGGATTTGTTCAAAGAATAAATTTTGTGTTAATTTCTGATAATTATTTGCTGAAATTGTCTTCTGTGTGTCAGTCTTAAAATAGTGATTTATTCTGAACGTCTCTTAAGAGATTTACTTCACATTTTATTTATAGTTTTGTTCTGTAAATCATATCTTCATTGCATCATCTAGTGTTTCTGGTTTCTTATATCTGGTAATGGTACTTGCATATCAAGTAAACAAGAGATAGTAGCTTGCTATATTATTTCTTTTATCATATTTCTGTGTGGTGCCAGGAGCTCTGAACCGCACTGTCTTATTTGGAATAAGTCCATCAAAAAAGATAAAATATGCTTTTAGGTGATGGTCTCACAAGATTCTCACTATATCTTCCAGGAGAAGTGAGAAAAATTCAGCCATTTTGTTGACACTGTTTTTGCCCTCCTTTAGGTGCGCTAGAAGAGATACCTTTCCCCCTTGCTCCAATCTGCATACCTAATCAACAGAGAGGTTTATGTATGAACTTCTGAATAGGGTGGAGCCCACCTTCTCTTTGAAGGTTGCAGAGTTCTGTTGACCCTATAGATCCTGAACAACATCTATTGATAGTGCTCTTGTCAGAGTGAACAAGGATGGCAACGCTGAGCCCCAGGAATACAATTTGAGGCATAGCTCTGCTCTGGTGACACCTGCATCATACCTTCTGGGATATGTACCTTTGTAAGCCAGGCACTGTGGTTATTTCACTGAAGGCCTAATATCACTTCAGTCTAAGAAAAAGCCTAGCATTTACAGCATTCAGGTAGTTTTTCCAGAGGGTAAGAGAGCAGAAGAGGTTTTTGACACAGTTCCTTACATTTTTTAAAAATTCTTGAAAAAATAGTTGCAAAATAATTTAGAGTCACCCACATCCTAACACACTCATTAGTTATCTAGAAGATCACTATGTATCTCACTGATCATGAAATATTACAAAACACATTTAAAAATGAATTATTATTTTGCTAATTAGCTTTCTCATTTGTTGTATCTGTCTGGAGGTTACCTCATCTTTTTCCTTAGTAAACATTGTGAGATTCTGGCCGTTCATGTTTGAGTAGTTCTGTTCTACAGTTATTCTCAAAATTTCTATAAGGATCAGGTTAAACATCTTCAGTAATGATTTATATGAAACTCCCAGAGTAAAGGCAGAGAAGATGGCATTTCAGCACAAGTTTAAAAAATTATTAAATAATTGCAAAATGTGTCCACACAACGTACATATATTTCTGTGATCATGTTTTGGTATGAATCTGATGGCAGTTGTTCTGATTTTCCTACAAGAAAATTCATGTAATATTGTTCATATATGTTTCTCTTAAGAAGTGCTTAGACTGACTTGTGTGAGGAGCCTTAAAAGGAGACTGCTCTAAGTAGCAGAGGAAAGGATACACTTCAGTCTTTATAGGTCTTAGTGTCCTTTGCAATTCAGTGTATTTTTGATTCTCAGAGGATTATAAAAATTTCATCATTCTGCTGCACCTAGTTTTCTCTGAACAGACACTCTGGAAAAGAGGTTATATTTGTCTTTATCTAGATGACTTCAGGTTTGCAGAATTTATATGTATGTTCACCTAATGTGCTCATGTGAAAGTTTTTAATGCACAATTCAATATGTGATGGTATATTGTAGCAGAATACTTAAGCAGTTGCAATTAAAATCTATACAGATTTGCTTCAGTCACTTTTTGAGCCATTTTGGTTAGTGTTTTAGTTTTATTTGTAAACCCTAAGGTGCATAGAAAATATCCTGACAATTTTAAGGTAATCTTTCAGTATAAGAATGATATTACTTTAAAGTGCACATTGTTGCTGTTTTGAATCTGTGTGTCTTCTTATCTCTGCAGAAGAATTACATGAGAATATTAGTTTTCGTGCAACACAAACATCAGAAGCAGTTGATACTGGTATTAATAGCCAGATGGTGAATAAATCAAAGGAAGAAATTGAGTCAAAAAAGAATTCTGTTTCCAAGGAAACCTGGATTAGCTTTGAAGACTTCTGTATTTGTTTCCAGTAAGGAACATCAGTTTGGGGTTTTATTCTTTAAAATATAATGTATAAAAATGGTGGCAGGTGAAACATGAGTATATGAAAACAGTATCTTCTCAACAGATCTTCTCTGCCTGGATGTAACTATACTGCCTTTCAAATTCATCCCATAGCTGCCCTTCAGACTAGACTTACTGTCTCTGTTGACAGTACGCCTGCAGGTACAGCTGCAGACTGTGTCTGGAGTGTACCCTCCAAAGTACATGGGGGGACGCAATCATCAGCTACAGACAGCACGTGCCAGAATGTAGCGTGGATAGAAGAGAGTAGGTAAAGGAGCATGCAGTGATTACAGCATTCACGTACCTGACCCATCAGCAACTAGTCAGACAAACTATGAGTGTTTGGGGTATCCAACCAATATAATTCCGAAGCAAAAAAGTTATTGGAATCTTCTGTTGCTGTCAGCATAGCTCTTCTTGGTCAGCTAAATGCTTTCTTTTCTTTGCTTACCAATATAAGTTCCCAGGCATTTATACCTCTGCAAACATTACAAAAAAAATAACAATGCAATTGAACTGATGTCAGTCAGGATCTAACTTGCCTGCAGTGCTTTTATAAATGACAAAATTCAGTTTGTCAGTAAAAAGGCCTATAATTTGCTGGGTATAGTGTGAGACTGATGCAATTTCAATTTGAGCTATTTAATTTAATTCAGTGAAACTATTTATCTGTAATTTTAATATTTCAAGGTTTATTTAGCTGCACTAGTACAAATTCTCTAAAATAGTGGGCTGTAGACGATGGTTTGTGTTTGCAAGGATGACACTTCGAAATGTAGTATTTTGACTTTCACACTTAGCACTTGGCATTATGCATGTGTAGCATGTAAAGCACAGAGCGGTCAGTTCAAGACTGATGCAATATTCATTTTCCACATCCCTCCTTAAATCTGATTAGCTTTCCCACTATTTCAGAGCTTACTTCAAAGAAACCAAACTTTGTATCCCTCCACGAGTTTAAAAATTTCATCTTTAAAATATATAGCTGTTTTTTTTTCTTTTCAATTTTCAGATGTGGATTGCAGACTAACAGAATGTTGGACCTGTTCTTTTGTCATCTTTTGGGGAATCTCGTTAGCTTGTCTTTCAGGTTTAAGGTGCCTGAAACAATATGGATCTTTTTAAAGAGTCTTGTATTTCTGAGAGGAGTAGTTTTCTCAGAGAAAATTTACCCCATTTCTCCCATTTTGCTTTTGTAACAGATTTCTTTGTGAATCTGCTATTTTCATAAATGATTTTTTTCTTGAGGAGCTATTAAACTCAGGAGGAGTATGTGAGGGTGAAGGTATTCCTTTTCCACCAGCAGCACTTCAGGAACTTTACCAATAGAAGATAGTAGATCATACTAGAGTTTATTAAGGATTGGCTGACTCATTTTTGGAACCCGTAGGTCCAGGGAGTTACTGCCTTCAGGAAGAAAAATCACAAGAAAATTAATTCCTTTTCCTTTTGAAGTCCTGCTTACAGTCTGATGCAGAGAGAATGTAAAATGTAAACTTTTTTTTAACTTGTTGGTCTAATTTTAAATTACTGTCGGTCTTTTGAAGACTGCAGTAATATTAAACACATCAAGCATGTTTCTTGTATTCCTGTCTCTAAATGGATGAGGGTTTGCTTTCTTTTGCACTAAGCTGATAAAGCAGCTGTTAACAAAAACATCTCAATTAACCTGTGAAGATATCATCTTTCGGATTTTAGATACCAGTCAAAGATTTTCCTTATACTAGTCTGTTCCATTGAAAACATTTCCTTGTGTGATATATCTGTATCTATCTCATACACAGTGAAAATTAGATGAATATTCTGAGTTTGCACTGACATTGAGAAAGCAGGAATAGTTTAGACATTTTAAGAATTGGTGTGTCAAGAATGGATCAGGATGTCTGTAAAGTCTCTTAGTAATCAAAACATTTGTTTTACATAAAACATTAGACTTTGTGGCAGATCTGTCTTCAATCAAAGCTGAGGCCATTTATGCTGCCTTTGATTAAATCAAAGGCAGAAAAAAATTTGTCAGAAATTTGGGGTGATTTTCTGGAGGTATACAAACACTGAGAAATTGAAAAGAAGCATTAATAAGCTGTATAAAAAAGTTTTCTTTACAGTAATACATTATACTTATTAAAGGAACTTTTAGGTAGGTATGGATATTTTAAAGTAATAGTAGCTTATTACCATTTAGAGATTCAAGTAGGAAAAATTAATGGCCTGACTGCCAACAGAAAGATACAGAAATGTGGCAAAAGTAGAAATTAACACCAGCTGCTTTCACTGCAGATGGCTTGTGTTCACCTTTTATGAAACTCAAAATGTACCATTTTTGAGAAATATCTTAGAGTCTAATTTATGAAAATTTAATCCATTTACTAATTAAAAGTCATTATTATATGCAATGAAAAACACATTTACATGAAATATATCATTAATACAAAGATTATTTTCCTACATATTTATTTATTTTATTTTCTCCCTAGGAACCTGCATGTTTTCCACAAACCACATACATATGCTTATAACTATCAGAAGGCAGATTTTAAGGTATATGATCATACTGAATGATTATCTATTTATTTATTTTATCTTTGTCAAGAAATCTTAATTAATACATATGTATTAAATGCCATTGGTATGTCACATAGAACTACTATGACTGAAAAAATAGTAATGCAAACATTGTATAGATATCCTTAAGATTACTATAGACACTACAATAAAATTCTCGCTTACAATTACCCAGAAGAATTTCACTGTTTTTAGAATAAACAAAACTGTTACCAATTGCTCTTGCACAGTAATCCAAAAATATATTGAGTATGTAAATCATAAAAGTTTGTAGTGAGAGTGTATATTACACTGGATCACATCGCCATCCTCTTTTTGTCTTGCCTTAAATCTACCTTAGAGCAATTTAGGGACTTCCCTAAATTGAATTCAGTAATGATGTAGCTTCAGAAACTACCCTTCAGCTCTCTTTCCTCCTCTTCGCCTGTCACCTAAAACCTGAATCAGGAGTCTAGCTGTGTATTCTAGCTTTCCATTTTCTCTTTACATGCTAAGTACTTTTGTGATATATGTGAATTCTGTTCCAGAGACTAGAATTACCCTTTAGTTACTGTGTAATTACAGTATTTTTTTAACCTACCATTGCCTGACTGTTCATATTATCAGAAGGTTATTCCAACTCTAGTTTCATACTGTAACTGGAGTATAATTGTAGACTACAGAAGTGTAAACTTCAGGCATGAATTCTGTAAAAAATTTTGTATTAAGAAGGTTAACTGCATGGGTTATGCTCCATAATTATAGTATACCTGGGATTTCACACTTCTGTGAATTATAATCAGATCACAGGAAATTTTCCCAATCAGTGTGTGATATGCTTCCAGAAGCCATAATGAACATCAAGACAACATATGCTTGTATGCTTGTGTGGCAAAATACTTGTCTAATACCCTTTACTGTAACACCATTATATTTTATTACATTGATTCCCATGAGGTGTTTATAGTATTAGGTGAATTCTGTATTAGACTTCTAAAAGCATACTTTTATGTTATGCTATGAAAATAATAGTAATAGTATTCCAGAATCAAATACCGAAAATATACTAATGCAATTCTGGGAAAATGTAAGGCGGCATACATTAAAACAATTCTGAAGCAATGAAATTTGTTCAGATTTCATTTCAAATTTTGAAGCATTTCTAGGAGCAGTAGAATCATTTTTATAGTTCTAGTGTTGGCACAGAACTTATGTATTAAAGTTGTGAGTGAGAAATGCTGCATCCTATATTTTTATAAAAAAATTAGTACTAATGATGCAGTCTTTATTGTGTAACATGTTAAGAGAACACTTACTTCCTTGAAGCTTGCTGTAATTAGAATCAGAAAGCTGCAAAACAAGAACATTTTGTTCTTCTGCTGAATGTTGTCTGACAAGTAGGACTATACTGAGGTACATACGAAGAAAAGCACATGAAAGTAGATATATTCTTACCCAATAAACTTTTTTTTTTCCTTTTATCTCTTAACTGAAAGTTACTGTGTAGAGAAGCAGCAAGAGACTCTGGGCTCAAATGCCTGTAATTTGTAAGCAGTAGTGACAATACTTAGTTCCCATATTGTATATAGGACCACAATATCTGAATTCTAAGTCATACTTTATAAAGGTTTGCTCAGACAATATTCAGTGGAAATGCAAGATGAATGAACGTCTGTTTCTCTATGCAGTCTACTGATGATCGAATCTTCTATTACTTATTTGTGGACAGTCTGAAGCCCATTGAAATCCTGATTAGCTTTTCTGCATTAGTACGCTGGGGTGACATTGGAGGTAAGGCCAGCACAAAGTGTTAATATTCAGTTTTCACATTCTTAAATATGTCTGTGCTGTCGTGTTTAGCTGTGTGTTATTTTGGCAGAGTTCTGCAGTTTAGAATTAAATAGGTGCATTGATTCTAGGAAGTATACCAGTGTCAAAGCAGTGTTTTCCTGTTATTTCTTGTTGATGATGAATATTTTCCTGTTTATTATTGTTTGCTGTACACTTTTCATCTATATCTTTCTGGTATGGATTTCCTTTTGTTTCCTAGTTTTTTTCTACATAATTTCCATTCTTGCAAACTGCTTTATTCTTTGAGGTGACCAAAACTCAGTTATGTCAGCAATGTAACTAAAGTAGATTTTTAATATGATTTTATACAGTAAGCTCTTAAATATATGTACACCTGGCTTATATGAAGATCCAGTGGCAATGGCTAATTTAAATAAAAATTGCTTATGTCTTATGGGAATTGTAGAATGGCATTTAGAAAGGCTAACTCCTGTTAATTGACAATTAGCTTAAGTTAATCAAATATATAAATGTATGGATATAGCTGTAGTGCATCCAGACTAGAGCAGCTAGAAGCCAAAAGAAGGTGTAAAAGAAAAAAGGAAACTAACCAACCTATTAGAATCAATTAACTGTAACATAAATATAAGCTGTATTTGGCTATTTGCTTCTTTTGCATGTGAATAGAATGGATATTTTTAATAGTTCTAGAGCACCCTTGGGTGACTCAAAATATGTCTGATTTACGCATTCTCCTAACACAGTTTTAACCATGGTTTTCTGGTAGATTTAAGTGTGCTTTTATTCCTTCCATCCAATTGTGTCGGTTTTTTGTTTTTTTGTTTTTTTGTTTTGTTTTTTTTTTCTTTTTTTTTAACTTCCTTTTTGCAGCTACTCAAGAGGAAGGCTCTGATATTGCAAAGGGGGTGCTGATGGTTGAACGTTTCTCTTGGAAACGTGTGGCTCTGGGTGAACTTGTGTTAAAGTTGCATACATACGCAACCAAAGCTACTGTGTTAAATCTTCCTGCTGGGTATGTATGAATCTTCATTTCTGACATAATATATAGTTCCTAAAGCTTGAAAAGATCTTTTACTTTACACAGCAACTAAGACTTTGTTTCCTAAAATGTAACTGCATTCAACAGCTAAGATATGATAAGACTGCAAAATTGCTATGAACTTAAAATAATTTCCAAAATCTTAGTAAAGGCTATGAATTCTTTAGTTTTACTGATGAACAGTAATGGGAGGAATCACTCTAGTTTTCCAAGAATGAAACTAGAATACAAATGTACACTTAAAATTCTGACTAGAACTATGTTTTAAAATGTCTCTCAGGCTATCAACAGCAATCCAGAGATTAGGATTTTTGTTATACTGTTAAAAAGTGGTGGTAATGCAGGAAGTTTCACAGACCTTCTTGAAACAGGTTTTACGAAACATGAAAGGAAAAAACCTAAGGTAATCCACAAATAGCCTTGCTTTGCTTACTTCACATTTCAAAATTAAGTTGTTACAAAATCGTATTACTAGTGCTTAGTAGGATTTATTTCTCCTTGCATGTAACTCCAAACAGTCAGTTCAGGACATTGCCTGTATAATAAATATAAATGTATTCATATCGTATAAATAACATATAAAAATATATAGTCCATTAAATTAATTTTATTTATTTATTATATATTAATATATGCTTATATATTAATCGTATATCATAAAAATAAATATTATATGAATGGTACGTAAATAGATAATATATTAAATTAAATATAATAAATATAAAAAATCAAAGACTTTGATATTTGT
Source organism: Rhea pennata (assembly GCF_028389875.1). NCBI lineage: Eukaryota > Metazoa > Chordata > Aves > Rheiformes > Rheidae > Rhea > Rhea pennata. The sequence continues at coordinate 55,964,743 of NC_084665.1, forward strand.
TAGTTTTTGAAAATACTTCCACTGAAGAAAGGAAGATGATAGTGTAATATCTTGCCACAAGCATAATATTGTTGACTAATTCACTGTGGCTTTTTCCTTTTCTGAAAATAATCACTGGTTTAATTTCAAAGAGATGACATAAAATTTTATTTAAAAAGTAATGAATTTAGCTTTCAGTATTTTTTTCTTCTAGGACAGTTTATATTTCTTAAAATATAAATACATATCAATAACATATTTCAGATACTTACAGGACAACAAAAAAAACCTTCTGAAAATTGAATAGAACTGTATATATCAGTCATATATCTTAAGTCCGTGAAAACAAACCAAAATCGGGGGGGGGGGGGGGGGGGGGCGGGGTGTCAAGTAAATAAGCATAGAAAGAAAATACTGCAAGAGCAACATGTTGATACTAAGTCAAAGACCTTTAAAAGTGATTCCTTCTGTCTTTAGGTAAGAGTAAAACCGGAAAAACTATTATTACATTTGTAGGCTAGTTTTGTCAGCACATGCATTTTCCCTGTGTAGTTTCCAAAAGTGGCGTAGTGTCATGTAGGGAGCCTTCACTATAGAAATTTTGAGTGGATAAATATTCCTTTAATGCAAGTCTGAAGCCAGGCAAGTATCTTTTTGCAGGTGCAGATTTCAGAGCTACCAGAGATAATACCCTCCCCTTTGATTCTCCCTGCTCTAAGGAGAGCCAGCAGGTTTTCAGTATGCTTTAATTTATAGTATGTGTGAGAGAGAAATGGGCTTATTGACTGCTCCATTTTATTCCAAGTGAAATATGGCTTACTGAGCCAGGAATGCACTTTTCTCCCTCTGTTTGTTAGTTGCCAGAGAGAATTTCAGGTTTCACTCACAAAAAGATGCAATTGAAAAACAGCATGTGTAGAGGAGAATCTCCAGACTTCCTTCCTTATTCTCACTTCTGGGCCTCTGTTAAGTCTTTGAGACTGTGGCCTACATAAACTTCCTCTCCGGCTAAATACCATTCTAACAATGAAATAAGACCGTGAAGCTTCACCATTCGGTATTATCAGGCTCTTCAATTATTTCAGTGAGACTGCAAGATATTCACTGGAGAGAAGAGTATGAGACTGGTGTGTTGAATAACCATATCTAAGAATGTTTTTTTCATAGTTGGAATCTGTTAAAAGGTATGATCAGCTGAACAAGAATAAGCTGAGATGGGTGATTCCCCATTAAACATACTGAATTTCTGTGGTTTGCCATCTGAGAAAGACTACTGTTGAATGGTTTAGCCCGCAGATGCCCCATAAACTGGTTTCTGTGTAGTATTCCTCTAGCCTGATGTGATTATATGTTAAATTATTCTGGTTACTGTCTGTGCAGATGTGGAAATTATGATGTAAGTTAGGTATGATCAGAACACTTGACTTTCATGCCAAGCTTTCTGGAACAAATTTGTTCTTAAGTTGTGAAGCGAGCTAACTATAATCCTTATTTTTAATTTTTGCTTATAAATAGTCACTGACTAGAGAAACTTGCATTTGTATCCATCTGAAATAGTGAAAATACGTATTTTTTCCTGCAAAAAAAGCTGAAACAAATAAAAATACAAAAATAAAATAGTGAATTTTCTAATAGTGAATTTTCTACTTTCATCTGCTGCCTGTATTTGGAGGTTCTTGAGAAGGAGGGAGTTAGAAGTGCAGGATTTGAAGAGCAAGTGAACCTAGCTAAGTTTAAGAATCTCTATGATAAAAGAAAGTGTTATTTTTGGATTTCTTTTTCTTCAATGTAGGCGACATGTGCTGCTCTTCACTGTAAGTTCTCCCATAGGACATCATATTCATCTGTGTAGTATGGTGCCATGTGTCTTTGGAGAAGAAGATACTGTAATGACAAATCTTGAGAAGGTATGTGTAGCCAGAACTAGTCAAGGTTTATGCTCATGATGTCACCGACTATTATGTAGTTTTAAAATGAAATAGTCATATCTTGATTTCTAATTGCTCTATTTAATGCTATAATATTAATTTCAATATGAAATAAAGGAATGTTTGGATTAAAGTAGTATTTTTGACAGTAGGGCCAGGCAAGGGACTAAGCTGGATTTTGAAGTAGCTGTATTATATAAATGTATAAGTAATGCTTGGCTGTCGTTGTGGTTCACATGCAACAGCAAGATAACACGGAGTATTAAAACCCTATTGTTAAAATATTTATGTCAGAAGTAGTATATAAGCTCTTTTTTTGAAGAAATTGATAAAAGAGTGATAAAATATATGTATGGATATCAGTCTATAGTCAAAAATACCTGCTTAGTAACATAAACTGTTATGTCAGTAACATTTGCTTTGTCCCGTGAAATCACATATTGCTCAATGGATTCCAGGGTAGCTTTTGTACCTAAAAAGAACAGTTAATTCAAACAACTTTATATAGTTGCAATAAGAGGCCCTGGGGAGTAATTATTACAGCTTTTTGTCTTGATTGCCTACAATCCACACAGATGTCACTGCTGTCCATATTTTCAAGATTTTTTCGGCAAGAAGTAGGCCCATGTATCTGACATGGGCACTGGGAGAGGTAGTATAGCTTCTAGAGCTCAGCTGTGAAAAAATTTTTTGAAAGGTGAGTCTAACAGCAATTTATATAGCAGTATAGATTCAGAGTCCTAGTAATAGGATAGTAAAGTGGCTCATGCAAATTTATGGTATTTATTGTCGGGAAGAAGTTTAGATATAAGAAGTTGAGCCACTAAAAAAATAGCTTGTGCTTGGGCTATCCTGTGCTCTTCAGATTCTAGAAGAAAGGGGCCTTGTCATAAAAATAAAGCAGAATTATGTCCAGGGGTCTTCTCTGCACTTCTTTGTTGAGAGAGCAGTTTCTCTCCAGAGTATCTTTTGCAGAATGGTAACCAGGTTCTTGCACAGAAATCCTGGTGAAGATTAACAATGCTTTAGGCACCGTGTGTTTGGACATTGTATTCAGCAGGGTACAGATACTCATCTGCATCCTTTTATAATACAAGCAAGGCTGTATATTTCAGCTGACAACAGTCTTATTTTCACTGCAGTAGGAAATCTCTGTGTGCATATTATTTTTGATTAAATGTTCTAGGACTAGTGATAGAGAAAAAATAAAATCTGTAACAGATACATTATGCTGCCTGTTTTAGTATCAATGTTTTAGTATCATTTTAGTACATGTTTTGTATCATTTTCATTTCGATCGCTAAAATCAGTGTAATTTTGTATGTTTTTAAGACCAGAAACCTAATCAATTTGACAGTTGATAAAATTAAGAGCAAATGGTTAAGAAAAGGTTAATACTTTAGTGCAGATGATAGAATTTTTGTATACTGTTGCAATATATATATATAAAAAAGAAAACCGATAGAAAAGCTTAAAACAATCTGGCTAGCAATGGTTGCATTTCTTCTCTCTCCCCAGGAGAGCTACCGGTTTATAGAACAGGCTACAGCTATCCTGAAAGCTATTGGAAATGTGATAAATAATTTCGGCAGTGAGCCTGAACTTTCTAGAGCCGTGAAGGGGTTGGAAGTAACTCACTGTCCTCCTGGCCTCCAGGGTGCTAGAATTGTTGAAGAACACTTCAAGGTGAACAAACAATTTTATTAAATGTGTATCTAAAGGCTACAGAAGTTGGATAACAGCTTAACATTGTCATTATCCCTTCAAATCAGTGACTGCACCTTTAAAAAGGACCTCCTGACTGCTCCAAATATGACATTCATTATTAAGTGTAAGCACAAATGTCAGAATTTGCAACTGTGTAGTGTATCTTTTCTTTATATGAACAAATTTTAATTTGTTCAGAGTGCAATATTCTAAATTTGAGTCTCTTGTTTTCTTAATTTAGTGTGACACACTCTTAAGGCATAAAACTTAAAGCATAGAAAAATATATATTTTTTATTTTAAAACCTAATTTGGGATTTGAAAGACAGTACTTGAAATTCAGAAAGAAAAGGGTAGCATGATTCCTTTCTGTACCAAGCACTGATGGCACGGCATAACATTGGTTCAGCTTACATTACTGAAAGCAGTATTGAGGTTTTTCCACAGTCATAGTATTTCTCCATTGGTTTTTTGGACATGCTCTATTCTTATTAGGCTTTTATGCTGTGCGTGCATGATGAATTGAAAGGTCTCTATATACACGATTAAACAGTTATGCTTTTTACATAATTCTCTCTAGTGTAGCTCTTCATTTCCTAAATAGACTAAAACAAGTGATACAGAAGATATGCTAATTTGTATGTATATACAGATCTTGATAGTACTGTTATAACTTTGTTTTTCTACAACCAATTTGTATTTCAGCTTCAGTTACTTTATCAAAGCAGTGGAAAGCTTGTGCTGTTTGGACTCTTAGAAGACTGAATAAAAGGCAGAAATTCATATTTTTATGAACAGTGATATTAAAAAATATCACACATATATCATTACTTTTATATATGGGCTTGTCACCAGGCTGAAATTCAGCAAGAAAACAAAACAAAGGAAGAAGTTACAATTAGTTCCAGGTGCATTTCTCATAAAAGCTCTGACCAAGTCCAATGTGAAAAATAATTTGATCTGTCTAAAATGCATAATGAAAATGTTAAGTGTATATGCTCATATGGAATATATGTAAAACTTTTAGGGACTTAAAGAAATTCAGTAGGAGTGAACATGTATATCCCCTACTTGCCCAAGAAAACTAGTTTATAGTTATAAAAAAAACAAATGAAGAAAAATCAAATGAGACAAATAAGAGGCACTGAATTAGCTAGCAGTGATTCAAGCATGAAAATGTAGAAGTGATCTATCTTCAACACAAACAATGAAAAATTGTTTTGAACATAAGCATGTAAAAAAGTATATTGTTTCTTCACTAGTGTTAAATCTTTCAAAACAAATGAAGTTGTTATCAATGTCGCTATACATAACTCAGGATAAAAATACTTCCAGTAAGCAGAACAATCTGAAAATAAGAAAAACGAAAGATAAAAATCATCTGAAATATTTTTTCTGTTAAATTATTTCCATTGTATTCAATTCAAATTATGATACAGGCTTTGAAAAATATAGTCTAAAACTTCCAGCTGGTGGAAGAAGAAAAGGGAGACTGGATTTCTACTTGTTAAAGGGCATCAGTATGATGAAATTAAAAATAGAACCATCAGTTTAGTCGCATGTGTAGGATACCAAATCTTACCCTTATTACCCATCAATGTGTTTGTATTTTTGCTAATGGTACCATCTTCTTATTCAGTAAGCATGCCCATTCAGTTGTTGGTCTCTGTTCTAAAACATATACAAAAAAGCCAATCGTTGTGATGTGTTATTCCATCTTCTGGACTGAGACCATCAATTCACTTCATATAAACCGCTAAGATGCTTTCAGATGATAATAACTTTTTGTTGTAGAATCTGTTCTGTATTTAATAACCCAGGTATGAAACAAATTTTGTTTTCATTCTTGGCTGGAAGCATTTTAATCCAACAGTGAGGACTAATTTTTAGACACAATCTTTGTTAGAGGAAGTTAGAAATATAGTCTACATTTTTACAGGGGAAAAACATCAATGTTTGAAACATTAATGAAAAGCAATTAAGTCACCTTCTACAAATGCATCTTTCTTTGAGTGCTCTTTCTCTTTTTTGTTTCAGGTTTTCAACAGTGCATTCTGGTATTTGATCAAACATGTGTTAGACAGCAGGGTTCCTCCCAATTATGGATTTGCTTTCAGATCCTTCACTTTGGATTTTAAAGCCACTGAGGCTTCTGAGAATGACAGTGTGTCTTCAGGTACTGTGCCGATATTGCTAATCACTCTAAATGTATTTGCCTGTTCTTATTTTAGAGGGAATTAACTTTTCAACAATCTTATATTTTCTTGCTTAGGTAAGCGTGGTTCGTTATCTTATGAGATGTCTAAACTTTCTACTGTTGGCAACAAGTCTTTGAAATTCCTCAGTGAGACAGATCTCAGAATAGAAATGATTTTTTTAGAATTGAAATGATAATTTTTTTGAAAGTCTGTTTATGTTTTGTTGAATTATAAAATTGCCATTTGTCCTCGTTTTACGTTTCTCAGGATTAACAAGCATGCCTAAATAATGCAATTGAAACATCTACATTAGATTGAGTGAATTATGCCTCTGAAGTGAAAAGATGACTGTTGCCTGCAGCTATTGTTTTTGCCGGGTGTCCTGCAGATCATGACTCTTGTTCAAATGACCAGTCCTTTCATGAGTGTGTTAAGTGTGCCCATTCTCACTTCATGTTTGAAGCTGCTGGCCAATTTCAGCCAAACTGAGCAAAAGGGCAGAGTTTGGAAAGACCTTAAGTGCCTGCAATTTTTGTGAAATTAGAGTGAAGGGAGACCCAAGCTAGTACCTTCACAGAAGGCTCAATTGCTGCTTGATTTTTTTTTTTTTTTTTTTTTTTTTTTTTTTTTTAATGCAGCATAATAGGTAGCTAATCATCATGTTAGTTGGCCCCTAACCATCTTGTCCAGGCTGCAATTAGAGTATATGAGGTGCCTGAAGGTACTGACTGTGAGAGGAGACTTCAGGAGGCAAATGGAGGTATTGTAAGTGGGAGGTGGAGAGATAAGAATATGGTATTGTAGGGAAGGTGACAGGGAGTTTGGAGACACAGAACAGGGCATTAGGTGTTGCTTATGTGCAGGCTTCACTGGTTCTGCTTCTCAGAATAATTCTCTTCCTGCAGGTTCGTGGCCTCATTCTTCAAGCAGGCTGTAGGCATAAGGTATTAGAATTACATTTACCTGGCATTGTACATTCATCAGTCAGTTTATGTTGGAAAGTAGTTAAAAACAAACTTTATTGAAATTTACAGAAATGTTTTTACAGACTCTTGTTCTTTAAGAACGTACATATACCTTCTCTTTATTTGACACTTTAATGGGGAGTTTCCTCCAAACATCCTCTCTTCTGAAGGTTGTTCTTCTATGGGACATCAGAGATGAAGAATCAGCCAGAATTACTGAACAACTTGTTGTATTTTTCACAGATTTATATCTTATGTCAAGAGTATAGGTTATAAGGGTCAGCATACTGAGATTTGCTACACCACTTGAAAAAGTGATCAACACCTGCACATTTTTCAATAAAATTGAGCTACTGATTTTTGTATTCCAAAGAAAACTTAGTATTTGTCAGCGATAGAAGGCGTTTTTTTAATTAGACATGACTAACCAGCAGAGATAAATATATGCAGTTGACATGTTGGAGTAAGGACCTTATATATTAATCATAAGATGCACAGTGATAGGGTATTTTTAGGATTTGGGGGAGAACCAAAAAAGAGGAAAAAATACGTGGAGGAGAAGAGTTTTATTTTAGGTTGATTTCCTCCAGCGTCTAATTTATCTTTCAAATTACTTTTCCTTTCCAGAGGAAAGGTTACTTAATTAGAAATTTAATTGGAAAGTGTGTTGTTTCATTTTCGTTATATTCACCTTGGCTATGTATTTTGCTCTACCTAATAAAGTTTACATGGGAGAAAAATGCTTTTGTTCAGTGTTATCCCAGAAACTTAAATGGAGACATCTGCATTCAAAAAACAGAAAGAAAGCTAACTGGTGGAAAAAAAGTAGGTAGATAGCAGGAAAACACAAGTGAGAGATGCATTATAGGTAGGCCTAGAAGGTCTGCTATCACCTAGTTTGCCTGACCTGCATTATCCTGCAGCATTGTCAGGTTAGTTGCTCAGATCTTGTCAAGGTTTGAGTTCTAAACCTTTGGAAAATAGCAAGCGTCAGTGTAAAAGACCATAAAAGGTGAATGAAATATTTTCTTTGTCTGTGTGTGACATAGAAGGGGAAGGGTAGATCAAGTCAAATATGAACTTTTTCTGAAATGTGTGCTGAATTCATCTCAGGATTTGCCCAGCGCAAGGATGTTATGATACATTGCAGTCAGCAGTCCTGTGTGGTAAGGTTTCTGAGAAGCCAGCCTGAAAACAATCTAGTAACATTGATCCATCTGCCAATTACTGCCCACCCCCATGGAACAGCTAGCACAGGAAGCACGAGAAACAAACAGAAGACTGTGGCAAGTAAACATGATAGAAAGATAGAAGTTACTTAAGCTGAGTGCTTCTCCATGGCACAGCTTTTCTATAGTCATCTAGAAAGAAAGAAGATAGAGAGGCTCTGCATAACTTTTGGCAGTCATGAGATGCTGAATTTACAGAGGCATGTGATGCTTCGCAAGAAAGGAAGCATATCAGCATGAGGTTACACAACTGAGGCCAGACAGTCTTAATGGCTCATTGCTGCTTGCCTCTGCTTACCTTGTGCTGTTTTCACTGGGCCCTATAATGAGCCACTTCAGTTTACTATCTCGCTGGAGGTTTCTGGACGGATTTCAAAGCCTGGAGCCTCAGTCGCCTGACAATCATCTAGGCATAAGTCAAAGGATACATTTCTTTCTCGTTGATGAGTTCCAGCTTTGAAGTTGTAGAGTACTTTGTGTGTACAGTTCTGTAAAACCATCCTTGTCTGAAATTTTATCTTGTCTTGAAGTCAAGATATTGATTATAAACTTACCTTTCTGTGTAGGACAGTTTAGAAGCCCTGTTCCTGCTCTCTTCTCTTCAGAATAAGTTCTTTCCTCTAGAAACGTGAAATAGGAGCAGTGATCATACAGTTATGCTGTGGGACTGGAGAAATGATTCTAGACATTTGTTTCTTCTTGAACTTCATTTGAATTTGAACTTTAGTTCCAGTAACAGGCAGGGGAAGCTTGCCATTACTTGGAATATTTAAAATACCTCTCCAGTACTATATGCAAAGTAGACCTTTTTTGAAAAGGTATTACATTACATTGTATACAGTAGTTGCGTCCACACTGTTAGAAGAGAAATGCAACCATTTTATGGTCAACAAAATCTTCCTAGGCCACTTCGAGAATTTTGGTTTTATAATTAGCAGAATATCTTGTGATTAACCACTAAAGCAGATCAGAATTTTTTGACCAAGCAGTTTTTAATTATAATATCAAATTTGGATCATGTGAAGCATTCAGGAGTTAATATTGGATCATCTGCATCATTTCACAGTAACATCTGTTTATTAAGAAAAAAATAAGTGTTAAGTAAATGAAAACTTTTAAAAAATTCAAATATCTATTTCTGACTGTATTATTTTGACTTGTATCATACAAATCAAAGTATTTTTGTTCTAATGACAATGTATTTTAAAAGTTAGAACAAAAGGTATTAAAATTTTAGGAATATATAATTTCACAAAGTTCTCAGTACTTCCAGTTTTCAGCCTGAATTGGGGGTAACCTTTTGACAGTTTTGAAGAAGTAATAGATACTGAGTTTTCTTCAGTTCTGTGTGTGACACTGCATCCTACTTTTACATTTGTATATTTAGAAATAGTATTTGCCTAAGTGACTGTATATCCATACATCCTTTAGCCTCACAAATGCCATGTATTTATTTCTAGTGATAGCTATTTATTTTTGCTGATAGAAATAGCTTGACATCCCCAGTGGACTTCTCCATTTGTCCATAGGGCAACACCTAGTCAACTCTCTTTGTACATTCCCGTATTAGCATTTCATAACTCTTTTCTGAGGGACTAATGGGTGTAATGAAGTCTTGGTTCTGTGTCAGGGGAGCTGGAATTTGGGCTTACTGACCTGGTCTTGTATAAAAGTCATGTAGATGGGAAACATCTAAATATATTGAGTAGGCTATGTCTGAAGTGCTACAGATGAACTATTCTGTAATCAATTAGCGCTATACGAAAGCTTAAGTTTTCTCGTAAGTGTTTATGGCACTGTGATTTTCAGCCTTTAGAAAATGCCAATCCTTTCAGTTCATTTGTCTTTGGATAACTCCCTCCAGAGTAGAAAAATAAGACTCAGCTGCAATTGGTGGCCACAGCCATGAATTTTACCCTCCTCTCCAGGTGAAGCCAGTGCTGAGTTCCACAGCAGCTTAAGCCAGTCTAACTGCAGGCTGCAGTCTCCCTCTCGACCTTCCTGCAGCTTCAGCATTTATCAAGTCTTGTGCTGAGCTGGTTCAGCATGCTAAGTTGGCAAAAATTTAGCTCAACAATAAGAAAAAATTAGGACTGTGACTCCTAAGTCAACTTCAGTCTCTTCTGGAACCACAGTCTGAGTCTCTACTAACACTTAAAGACAGTCTGGGTAATACAAACATTGTAGCCAGCAACGAAAGTACAGAATACACTGAGAGTCATTGATAATGCAGATCACATTCTGATATGTTTAGACCTTAATGTGCAGTCTCAATCAAGACTACTGCTGAAGTGTCCTGCTCCCCTTCCCATTCCAGACCAGGTACTCCCACCTTAAGCAGTTGTACACATGCTAAGGAATCAGGTTAACTTGCTGATATCTCAGGAAGCTAAGCCATGAAATAAAAAATAAATTAAAAAAAAAAAAAAAAAAAAAAGAGGAGGAGAGAGAGGAATTTCTGTTAATTCAGCAAGTTGATCTGACTAACCTTGCAGCTATATAGTCTCTTTATACAGTATTAGTATGTTCTGCACCTATTACAGTGGTCTCATATGACTTAAGAGGAGAGCCTATTGGCCATCATACTCAGACTATTAAACTGCTTGCTTACCTCTGAAGCCACAGTGCAGGTGGCACTATCTATGCTGGCTGAGTGCTTTCTTGGGGATGTTTTCTTTCACTTGATTAGTCATTAAAAGACAAAAAGAACAAGAGCTGCTTAGATGAACTAGGAGTAATATTTAGATGCAGTCACAGTGTTATATATTGTTGATTAAGGGCTAGATCTTATTACTGGCTAGCTTAGCATGTGTAACTATGATCACCTAAACAGTATACAACTTTTTAATTACTTTATAATTAAAAGTTTTATAATTATATATTTTGCCTTATACGGGGAGGAATGTTAGCTCTGCAGCAGAGACTATTCTTTTGATTTAAAACACTTGCTGGTAACAGAAGTTTGCTGATTCCTTTTCTTGAAGAAAAACATTAGGAGGGACAAAAGGCATAACACAATGCTTTGCCACTGGATTATTTAATTGCAAAATAAACAGGTATGTAGCTAGGACAAATTTGTTTTGAAATATAGGTTACTTTGGTAAATAAATGGAAGACTACAGAGAAGATAGAGCCAGACCTCCTCGGAAATGGATAGAGATAGAACAAAAGTTAGAAAATGGGAAATTCCAATTGGATATTAGGGAAATATTTTTCACCCTGAGGCTAGTCGAGGATTGGAAATAAGTTGCCCACAGATGGCATGTAATCTCCATCCCTGGAGATATTAAAAAATGGCCTGGACATTTGTTCAAGACCCTGAGCAATCTGCTCTAAGTTGTTCTTGTTTTGAACATGGGCTTGGACCATGTGACTTTCAGTGCCCTTCTAGTCTGCATTATTCTATGATTCTATGATTCCATTTTATAAAAAGTGGTTGTGCCATGCATATTGTTGAGTCCTGATCTGTTGTCTATGGAAATGATCTTGTGTAACCTTTCAGAGTCACTAATTAATGCTTTCTGGAGTTTCGAAATGAGATAGTAGTCAGGAGTGAGGGCTGGAAACACAGCCAAATTTAACAAAATTCAGTAGAAGTTATATTAAAATATATCATATCTTGGCTGAAGACAGCAATCTTGACTTTAGTTTGTCCCCCTTTTCAAGTGGATCTCCATACTTCTCTCATCTCTGTTTGTTGAGACATCCTTTTGAAGCATTATTTGCTCCTTCTTCTTTTCACTGGCCTCGTTCAAACTCTGCAGTTCCAAACTGGCTTCCTGGCTCTACCTCCTTGTAGTGCCACCTGCCCAAACCCTCCTGCTAAATTCTGGTGCTGTTGGCTCCCAGGAATGCTAATTCTGGGTGCTGCCAAGGATTATCATAAAGAGCTCATCAGTAACCCTGTCAAAACGAACCAGTTTCTGTTCCACTCTCAATCTCATCAGTGACAGATCATAGTCAGATAAATGCACTCCTGTATTGGTCAATCTGGTAGATAGAAACACTTAAAATCTTGTGAAGCTCTTCTTTTAGGATATATTCAGAATCACACTTTAGTATATTAAATTATTTTGATTCATGTTTGGAAAGTTATTTTGAAATTACATTAGGAGATAATTTTAAAAATGTAATTTGATGGCTGTTTGTAAGGAGAAGTAAGGCTTCAATGATTTAGCCTTTGGCATTAGCACAACAGTTACATGATAACTCTGTGTAATTACACAGTAGATTGTATCTGTTTTTATCGAAAAAAAGATTAATTTCTGATGCTTTTTATTAGAGGAAAATGGTGAGAGTGTTATTTCTGTCATAAATGGAAGTTTTATGTGCAAACCACTTTATTTACGGAATATAGTTCTCAGTGTTTTTTCAACCTCATAGCAAGCAGCTATGTGATTTCCATTGTTGTCATTCATTGTCATTCTCTTCTTTCAGAGGCTTTCGACATACCTTTCCTTAATAGCTGGCAGAACAGAGCTCCCACTTCTGAAGAAGAAGCAGCAGCACTCAAACTTCAAGCCAGCTGGAGAGGGACCTATGTTAGGAAAGTGATAAATGGCAGAAAACCAGGTATGTCCTTTAGAAGGACCTTTTTAAAAACGTTTCGTTTTTACACCTTGTTCAGATATTTGCTTTAAGGATTTTATTGCTAGTTAATACCTGGTTAAAATGAACTGAAATACAATAGAACATTGTAGTTGAATCTCTGAAAAAACTGAGAATAGTGCTCAACTTAACTCTTTCCATGGCACATATGATACTAAAAAGTGATTGAGGTAGAGAAAAGACCCACCACATTGATTTTGGTAGATATTAAACCAGCATTAATACAGTTTTATCTCAGAACTGGGCTGAATGTTTAGTATTTGGAAAGTAGGTAAAAGTTCTATATATGTGTCCTTCATGTCTTTGCCACAAATAGGTTTGTGTGTCTTTTAATGAACAATATTTTAACTTTGTCATACCCATTTGTGATGAAACATTATGTAGAAATTACAAAAATAAATACATGAACATCTGTGATTAGTGAATCATAAGGAAGTAAGAAAGTAACAAAATTTGGAGGGGTTGTTGGTCACACAGTGTACAATCATATTTTGTGGATTTGGATTTTTTGAATATACATAGTAAAGCATATTTAACAATATGAATTTAGACTCCAAGAAATCTAAATATCATTGGTAAAGCTTAGTATTTTCAAAAGTTTTATATTGACTTAAGGGAACACTGATAAAAATAGACCACAAAATTTGTTTTGGTTTTCCATCACTGAAAACTTTAAAATCAAAGAGAATTGTGCAGTTCAGAAAGGATTTAATTGATCATTTATATAGGATGAAATAGCAATTAATATGTAACATGACTGTTACACAGCAAGTCGGATTGGAAGATCCCAGTGATTCCTTCTGGCCTGACAGTATGTGAATGTCTCAGGACCTTGACAAAGAAAACTGCTTCATTGTGAGGGATACATTCTCTCTTTAGTAAATCATCCCCAGAATCACAGAAGGTTGAGGGTGGCAGAGAACTCTGGAGATCTTCTAGTCCAACCCCTCTCCTCCCCACCCCCCCTCGCCTTTCAGAACAGGGTCACCTACACCAAGTTACCCAGGACTATGTCCAGTTAGGCTTTGAATAAATCCAAGGATGGAGACTCCATAGCATCTCTGGGCAACCTATTCCCAGGTTTGACTATTTGACCGCTCCCGCCCCCCCCAAAAAAAATTGTATATTCAGATGGAACTTCGTGTGTTTCAGTTTGTGCACGTTGCCTCTTGCGCTATCACTAGGTACCATTGAAAAAAGTCTAGTTCCATCTTCTTAATATGTTCTCTTCAAATACTTACCCACATGGGTAAGCTCCCCCCGACAGTCATCTCTTCTCCAAGCCCAACTCTTTCAGCCTCTCCTCCTGTGAAAGACATTCTAGACCCTTCATCATCTTAGTAACCCTTCCCTGGACTCCCTGGAGTAGGTCCATATCTCTCTCATACTCCACTCTAGCTGTGGTCTCACCAGTGCTGAGCAGAGAGGAAGAATTGCTTCTCTCAGCTTGCTGTGAGTGCTCCTCCTAATGCAGCCCAGAATACCATTGGCCTTCTTTGCCACAAGGAGACATTGCTGCTCATGGTCAACTTGTTGTCCTCCAGGACCCCCAGGGCCTTCTCAGCAGAGCTGCTTTCCAACAAGTCAACCCCCAGCCTGTACTGATGCATGGGGTTAATCCTCTCCAGGGGTAGGACTTGGCACTTCCCTTTGTTGAACTTCATGAGGTTCCTCTCTGCCCATTTCTCCAGCCCATTGAGGTCCCTCTGAATGGCAACACAGGCCTCTGGTATATCAGCCAGTCCTCCCAGTTTTATATTATCAGCAAACTTGCTGAGGGTGCACTCTGTCCGTTCATCCAGGTCATTGGTGAATAAGTGGAACAGGATGGGACCCAGCATTGACTCCTTAGGTACAAGGTTAGTTACTGGCCTCCAACTAGGCTCTGCAGCACCAATCACAACCCTCTGAGTTCTGCCATTCAGCCATTTTTTGGTCCACCTCACTCTCTGCTCACTTAGCTCATATTTTATCAGCTTGTCTGTGAGAATGTTGTGGGAGGTAGTGTGGAAAGGCTCACTGAATTCAAGGAAGACAACATCCACTGCTCTTCTTCTGTTGGAGGTTCCTTATGAATTATCATCATTGCTAGAATTTCTTCTCTTTTATATTTACCTGCACCAACTGATCTCTTCAAGCTCTCTTTCATACTTTCATCTCCTTATCAGTAATTCCAGGGCTGTCTTGCCCCTAAACTATCACATCTAGCATAGTTTTACTTAAGCTTTCTCCATCAAATATAATGTCCTTCTATTTGTGTTTGAAAAATGCCATGTAGATTATGAAAGTTTCAGCAAACTTTCACTAGTGTTATTAATTCCTGCAAATCTCAGAGCCCAGAATCTGCTCTTCTGAAGGTTTAGATTGCTATGTTTTAAGCACTGAGTATTCCAACTCTTTTCTTTTGTTGTCTATAATGTCTTTCTTATTTTTTTTTTTTTGATTTATCTCCACTCCATTACCTTTTGTTCTGATGTTTTCCTTCCAGTGCTTCACATTTTTATTCAGTCATACTGCTTTTCTGCTCTTTTTCCTCATTATCTGTACTGCTTTCTCCTTATTTTCTCACTTGTCCTTATAGCATTCTTACTTTTTCCCCTTCTTTTTTATTTTCCTCTTCAATTCTGTCGTTAATTTATTATACAGTAGGGAGGATTTTGCCTAAGTTTAGTCATGAAAAGTTAGACATCAGATCTAAACTAGTTGCCTAGAATTCACCTTTATTCTCTGGATAGAACTAGGCACCCTGAGACAGCAACATGTCTGTCATCTGAGAGGTATCATACATGGGTAGGATGAATTACCCTTCTTTAGAGCTGCCCAATTCTTTTAATTGGCTGTAGAGATTACCTAGGAATCTACCTATGCCTTAGCAATATCTGCAAATAAAAGCTACCAGAAGCTAAACTATATCTTTTCTGAGGATAGAAATCATCTCTTATCATAGATGAGATATAGCATGTTACAAAGAATATCTGTAAATCAGAGAAAGTATTGATCTCATCATTTTTGCAGTAGTAAGAATGATGATAAGTACAAAGCAGTAATATGATTAAGGAAATTTCCTCTATCAAAGAAGATTAGCTTCCAGTTGTGTAAGACTTCTATAAAATTCCAAATAATAAACCAGTGATTCATAAGACAAGTGACTGGTGACAGTAGCTTTTTTCACAAGTATTTGTCAGGCATAGATTTAGAAAAAAAAAAAGATATTATATAAATTTTCTGATATATTTTATTATTTACATTATTTTCAGGTACTAAAGAAAATGCTGTTGTCAAAGAAACCCTGCAAAAATTGTGGGCTCTGATTGAGATAAATTTTGAACAGTGTGCTGTAATTTTGTTGAGGTAATGACTTAATAATTTTATACATTTTATTGCAGCCTGTTCTATAGAATTGCCATAAATTGCTAGTTCACAAAGTAAATATTGCAAGATTATTACTAGTTTTAAAATTGCAAAACTCAGTTTAACTTACAAAGAATGAGATTTTTTCAGTGAAGATAAGCTATGCAGGCTTTATTCTGCATATCCTACAAAAGTTAAACGGTATGGCTATAAATGTTACTCTGTACAGGTTATTTTCCTACAGCTTGAGCTAGAATATTGCCTTTCTTCTGTATTTAATTTTTTTCATCTCCTATAAATTGTTTCATAAATATAAATCTGATACTGATTCCTCAGTTAAGCACCTAACCAGTTGCTTTAAAGAAGCATTTGGATTCATACTGTCCTTTGAGAGAAGCCTGGTCAACATTAGAAAGGTGATAGCTATGCCAGAAACCTTATTTAATTTTAACACATTTTTACCATCAAAGGATTTGTTTGTACCACTTCTTTGAAGGAAAGTAGCTATATTTCCAGGTGGATGCTTTTCCTGGTATTTAATTATGGGTTTTGTGAAGACAACAACATTAATTACAGCAGTGTTCCTTAAATTATTTGCAAGCATAATGCTATTTGGAAATCATGTGTCTTCATGAAGTCTTTCAAAAATCCCTCTGCAGGTGTTCACACAGTTCTAGCAGTAGCTCAGTTCTGTCAGGGCTGATGAGTAAGAACTGGCAGTAATTACTGGCTGTAGGTATAAATCCTCACTTCTTATAAACAGCAATTTGAGGAAAACTCGTGGGGTATTATTTTTTTTAGTTTTTAGTGTTTCTTATCAGCCTAACTTTACCCAGTAGAACATTTGCATGCAGACAGAAACAGCTACCACAACCTAGTTCCAAACATTTTCAGAAGTTTAGAAATTTAGAATCTGAATTTTAGATTTGCAAGATCTCTAAATAAGCAAAAATCAGATGCAATTTTTAGTCTTCTTTCAGACTTTTAGAATTTATGGCCTGGTTTTTAGGCATTGTCTAAGGGGACACATTTGAGCATGAAAATCATTTTACTGTGATATTTTTAACAGTTGATAGACGTGTAGGAATTGTAGTAGTTCATTATTAGAACAGAAGCTTTTCCTCACTTTAACCTTAGACTTAGAAGGGTCTAGAAATAGTACTATTTTACAACACCAACTCCAAGTTCAAAATGCCCTAAAACTTCTAAGTTTGTGCTAGCATTGGCACTACTCATCATGGTTTGTTCCTCTTGTAAATTTTAATGAATTCACAAATCTGAGGTCTTTTGATGTCAATTTTTGTGTGCACCTGTGTGCTCTTTATCAGTTGTAGAAGGAACCTCTGCAAAACTTCAAGAATTAAAGTTTCAAATTGTTCTGCTTTAAATTATTTCTGGCAATATTTGAATCTACTCTGTGGCTCTCATCTTAATTAAATGTCAAGATTGGCTATCACCATCACCAAAAACATGAATGTGGGATTTTTTTCTCTAATTCCTATTAATACTTAAGGATAACAAAACATCAAAGTAGCAATGGCCAAATTTTGTGGATAAAACTTTCATAGCTGAACAATTTGAACATGTTTATATTCGACACAAAAAGAAGACAGGCAGCACTGAAAATAGATATTATAAAGTTTCTTGAAACTATCCACTTCACATAAATGATGTAATCCAAACTTTGAATCAGACAAAGCAATGAAAAGACAGCAGAAAAGATATACTGTTCACTTATTACTGGAAGCAGATAAAGAATAGTTCAAGACAGAGGCAACGGCAGAGAGAAGGATCTTTTACCTTCCCCTCTTTTATTTTCTCCTATAATCTGCAAAGAAAATCACTGGAAGGAGTAAAAACGTAGAGTGAAAGCTGTTATCTTCTTCCTACCCTTCACCAGACTACTATTCATCTCCTGTTCACATAACAGTGAATTTTGTATGCTGATGTTCTGGTTGCTTTGTCCAAAGGAATATGTTTGATACTGCAGGTGATTAATAAAACTTCATGGTGTCAGTTAGGTACCAGTCAAGTTAACTCTAATTTCATAGAATTTAGTAACACCAGAGAGTTTATTTACCTTACTAACAACTTTTGAAGTTACAGTCTTAGGTTTCTTCATGTGTGGAAGGGATGCCTTTAAATTTAAGGCCTTAAAATCACCCTTTAAGTTATACGGTTATATTATATAATCCTTTCTTGTTCAAAAAAGTTTTAAAAAGAAAAACGAGATTTTTTTAAAATCTTCTAATGGAGCTGCAGGTTCAAGAGGACAGTTTAATGTAAGAAAATTGAAGCTATGCTATCTAATAAAATATTCAAAGAAATCTTACAGAAGCCATAATATTTCGGGATGCTGGAAGCAGTTGCACTGATACAAACACTCATGTTGGCGGTGACAGGCCATTAGCCCTTGAATCAGAAGAGCACCTTCCCTATCTGATTTACTATTTCTGAGGGTGAGGAGCTACTAGATAAACACTGGTAACACATTTTGTACCATTACTTTACACTAACACACAAAGCCGTATTTCTCATGATCAGCATAAATTAATGTCAAGGTATATATTCTCTCTTAAGTAGATATAAATGTTTATCTTGTTTTCTTCCTTCTAGAGAAATGTTTAAAAGTAACTGTAAGTCAATTGAAAAGTTTCCTTGTTATGAAGATGAATTGTCCAAGATCTCATTTGTTGACTATGTTGTAACATATGCTGATCAGCCACCAAATGTTTGGTTTGTGGTTTTTAGGTGAGTTCATACCTTATACAACTCTTAGGGGAAGCAGTGTTCTTCATACACAGTGGTTTATCACTTATCTGCTATAAAAATATGATTTTACTTTCCTGAAATTGTAATGGATGCTATTACTGTGTGTTACAGAAATCATTTTATTAGTGACAAGAAATCTGAAATACTTTAAGAGCTTACCTTTTTTTTTTTTTTTTTTTTTTTTTTGTAGAGAGACATTTTATGTTCCAGAAGACATGCTTATAGTGCCCAAGATGTATACTTCTATCCCTACCTGTAGACTCCATGTAGTTGATAATGACACATTGGAGGAAATGCCACATGTCTTTTTCAAAGTGGCACCTCGTATTTATCCCAAGAATAAGGTAAATGCAAAGAGTGGTTGTTAAAAGTATCATTTTAAAGATAATGGTTGTCCAAATTCTGTGGAGTTTTTTAGCCATGTCATAATGTTCTGCTTAGGAGCACACCAGTATTTACTAGCAAATTTCATCAGAGACTGAGCTGCTTCCATGAGAAACCTTTTACATTGAAGGAATGGTCTTAATTTTCGTTGATATTTGTGGTTATTTCTAAATGAAGATGCATCTTCCAACTTCTCTGTGCTGTTGTAATCAATGGCAACATAGTTGCTGCTGGTGCTGTCCACCTGGCAGAAATACCTTGAGAAATCAGAAACCATAGCAAGAATGAGGCATGAATAGCCTTATGTAAGTCATACGCACAATAATTGCTGCTTCAAATGATAGTGATAGTTGCAGTATGGATGCCAAATACAACTTTATATATGCTCCCCCTTCAAACATAAGAAGCATTACTGTATTAAATTTAATTTTCTCCAAAATATAGTTATATTATTAAATAGTTATCACAACCTTCCCTCCTCCTGCCTTTTCATCCTTAGCCTGAAGAAGACAGTTTTCTCAGTGTTTCCCTTTAAGTTATGTTTTCTACACTCTTGATGATTGTGTCTCTCCTCCTCTCTGAACTCTTTCCAATTGCTCTGTTTTTTTCTTGTTTATGATTTGTCTCATTGTGCACAGTGAACAGCACACCAAGGATTAACTTGAGGCCATACAAATGATGAATAAGGAATGATTAATATACATGTTTTGTAGGCCTTACTTTTACTTATATATCTGTGATGTTTACCTTTTGTTGCAACAACATTGTTGACTGTGCTGCTGTAACCCATAAATGCGTTCCCAAAGGATTGAATTCTGATTGTTCCCAGTCCAAAATTTGTGCAGTTTATTATTCTTGCCTAAATATAGGGTATTCCCCTCTTGATTCTTATGCTATTTGCCAGACCATTTCCCTAGTTCAGAATAATTTTGAATTCTTATTTTGTGTTCCTGTATAATTACAATTCCTTTTATCTCTGAGCTATTGACTAATTAAATGTACATATTCTGGTTGCATCCTGCCATTCCAGAAGTGTCCATGGGTATGTGCTTTCTGGATGTGACTATCAAGTCAACAGCCACCCAGCTTTTCATCATGACCACATTTCACTAGATTCTTAGAAGAATGACCAGAGAGACAATGTCAGTAGCCTTACTCAAGTCAAGACAGAAGCTGTCTGCTGTTTCTCCAGCACCCTTATAGCATGCTATCCTATTACAGAGGGAAGCTTGATTACTTTGATGTATATATCCAAGATTGTACACAGTATTAAAAATAAGATCTTACCAGGACTTTGTGCAGGACAGTGTTTTTATTATAAGCAATACTCCTTTTCCTATACTCTACCCCACGAATCACCTTTTAGAACCATTTTTTTTAATGGATGCAGCACATAATGACCTCTGTGATATTGTTGTCATAATGAAAATAGACATTTTTTTCTATTCCTGTTCCCTGTTGAAGAACTCCCTACTTAAAGCTGAAATTGTTATAATTCTCCAAGCTTTCACGCAGAATCACACAGAATCAGTAAGGTTGGAAGGGACTTCTGGAGATCACCTAGCCCAACCTCCCTGCTCAAGCAGGGTCACCTAGACCATGTTAGACAGGGTTGCATCCAGGCGGGCCTTGAATCTCTCCAGAGAAGGAGACTCCACAACCTCTACAACCAGAGAGTGCCAATGCTCCATCACTCTCACAGGAAAGAAATTCCCCCTCACAGGCAGGCGGAACTTCCTATGCTTCAATTTCTGCCCATTGCCTCTTGTCCTGTCACAGAGGGCAACTGAAAAGAGTTTGTCCCCGTCCCCTTGACACCCTCCCTTCAGGTACTTTTACATATCGATAAGATCCCCCCCTCAGTCTTCTCTTCCCCAGGCTGAAGAGGCCCAGCTCTCACAGCCATTCCTCAGAGGGCAGATGCTCCAGCCCTCTGATCATCTTCGTAGCCCTATGATGGACTCTCTCCAGGAGCTCCATGTCTCTCTTGTACTGGACAGCCCAGAACTGGACACAGGACTCGAAGTGAGGCCTCCCCAGGGCTGAGCAGAGGGGCAGGATCACCTCCCTCAACCGGCTGGCAACACTCTTCCTAATGCACCCCAGGAGACCATTGGCCTTCCTGGCCACAAGGACACATTGCTGGCTCATGGTTAACTTGTCAGCCACCAGCACTCCCAGGTCCTTCTCTGCAGAGCTGCTCTCCAGCAGGTCAGCCCCCAGCTTGTACTGGTGCCTAGGGATATTTTTCCGTAGGTGCAGGACCCTGCACTTGCCCTTGTTGAACCTCTGGAGGTTCCTCTCTGCCCAGCTCTCCAGCCTGTCCAGGTCTCTCTGAATGGCAGCACAGCCCTCAGGGGTATCAGCCACAAGCTTTGCACTTTATAATATAAAATATGATTAATATCAGTAACGAGTGGTTTTGGTTTAGGAGTATTATTTTTCTACTCGTTACTACGTTTCTTAATCTCTGCTGCTGAGTTTGTCAGTAAAAATATAACCTTATACTATACAATTTAGCTTGTTTCCCTCCTATTCATAAATGATTCATTACCATTTCAGTGGGCCTGCACATTGTATCAAAATCTCTGTTGATGTTTTGACAAGACATTATGCGATTATTTTAAAATACAGGATAGAGTGGTATTATTTTAGTGTTACCTTTCCTTTTAATAGTGTTTTGCAAAAAAAATCACCAACATAATACAGTAGCTAAGAAATACAGTATGTCTGAACTCCAAATATCAGTATTAATATAGATCAAGTCTCTTTTTTCTTTAAATAAACTTAACATGTAGATATTCTACTTCAAAATTATGAACTAGCCACTTAGAGCAGAGCTGAAAAAATATATATCGGCAGGTATTGTTATTCTGCTGCCATAGCCACTCCTGGAACACATTAAAGTTCATTCCAAAATGACTGACACTGAGGATAAAATCTACAGATCAGCAATAAAGCCTGTCTTCTTTCTGCAGACATTACAGTCTAGATACATACTTCAGCTACTTGCTTTGCAGTATTTGGATTTTCTGCATTAAATTTTCTCCTTCTGTAATCATATTTTCTACTACTGGATACAGTTTTTTTTTCCTCTACTCAATTTATTATTCACAGGTCTTTTGAACACATTGTAGGAAATGATAGAGTAATAGGCATTCCTCAAACTTCAGCTCAGTAACAAATATAGAAGGATAAGTGATCATCATTTACAATCTATTAGTCTAGAAAACATTAGTCTAAGTAGGCAAAGACACTAATCAGTTACTCATCCTGACTACTTATGAAAAGACTTAAAGAAATTAGCTTACTTTATAGAAAAGTTAATTTAGGTGATATATTAGGGGGGAAAAAAGCACTTTCTGATTTTAGGACTAGTGAATTGAAACAAGATACCTAAGTAGGTAATGTTATCTCTGTTTGGAGGTTTATAAGAATAAGACATAAACCTGGCAGGGGTTGTCTAGATATATTTGATTATTTCTCAGTAGTGACTGAGGATTACTTGTTGATCTTACCAGCCCACAAATTCAGTTATTGTGCTTTCTAATTAACTATGATATTATGAAATGCCCACTCGGCATTAACATTATTTCTACATTTTCTGCATATGTGTTGTGAACATTAGGATTGTAGAATCTTATCTTTATGAAGAGGCACACAAAGGAGAGTGTTTTTCTCACATGCACCATGCTGCCAGAAGGAACTTGAATGTTTGGCTAATTATCTCTCGGTTTAAAAGTGAGCTTGTTATGGACAGGGGGACTTTAAGTGCATGCTTAACTGCGTATTTAAAAAGGCGAGTCCTCCTGAATGGTATCTTTGAAAGGTTGCTCTTACCTTTTAACAGTTAAAGAGAGTAAAGTGGCTTACAGTTACAGTTGTACAAACTTGAATCCTATATCATTTCTTTTAATTTTATTGTAAATAGTCAATAGTCCTGAGATCACAACCCTGTGTACGATCAAGAATTTTTCAAAAGAGCATTTTTACTGGAAAATACTGATTTCATTTAACTGAAATTTAGTGGAAGACTAGCTAGAGAGAAAACTTTTCAACAGATTTTCCTCCTGGCTATATCTTGGGTGCAACATGAAATTTTATACTTGAAATAGCTAGTTGTTAGGCCTAGTTAGGAGAATTTGAAGAAAGGACTTATCACGAGTTCCCCAGTCACACTGGGGACTCACTGGCATTCCCAGGCACAAACTGGCCGTTGCTCTCATTATACTGCTTTCACTTGCCCCTGCCATTTAAAGGACCACATTCATATTGCCTTGTTTTTTTCAAATACAAAATGCATTGAAGTTATGAAACCTTTCAAATTATGTTCTAGTTTCCCATGTTGCCCTTCACAGGATCCATAACAACAAGATAAATCTGTATCAGACTGATTCATGTTGTGTTGCATTTATTTTTAATTTTTAATTTGTTTTTTTAATATCAGAAATATTTTTTCTTAAATCAACATCTTCATAAAAGTAAGAATAGTATCTTTACACTTAGGGCTTTATTTGCAGTGTTATTAGTAAAAGTAATCATAAAAGGGACAGTATTAATTTAAATTCAGATTTTAAGGCAGAATGAATTTGATCCCTGAATTCCCATGCAGCAAATTGTCTGTATTCACTCATATTTTTGCACTGCCTCCAGTACAAATAGACATTTTTCCGTTTCTGTTTTTAACAGTAAATGAAGTTATTTTCATTGTTATACTTTGTCTAAATTTTCATTCATATATGCAAGCACTGGTAGATTTTTCTAAGTATCTTCTGCATGAATTGCCAAAAATATTTGTAACCTCATCTTAGCTGTGGTCACCTTTGAAGTTAAAGATAACTATGATTTTAAGTACTTGACTGTTCCTTTTTCTCATTTTGCATTTCAAAATCCTTACACAGTTTCAAAGTATGATGCATCAGCATTTTACAACACAGCTCTTTCTTATATTTGGTGTATAGGCAGAAACAGGTTAGCCTTTCTAAGTAATTCTTTTAGCAAAACCATAGAGGATGTTTTTGACTGATGAACACAACTGTTCCTCAGTTCTCATAATTTCTCAATAATAAATTAATGAAGTAATGCTCTTCCTAGATATAACATACCTCCTGCACCTTAGGGTTGATAGGAACTCCCTTTTTGGTATCCTGTCCCAAAATCCCTTTTTCTGTCTCTTCATGGTCATCTTTCTCTCCACCTGATAGGGAAAATGTCTCCTAGCTTGTACTGTTAGTATTCTGGAGCAAGTCACAGGTTCAGTTATTTTCAATTTGATGAGCTCATGTGGTGCACCTCCCCTTTTCAGTAGCCTTTTGGAACTGATTTGTGTCAGTCTGTTTGGCACTGCAGGGTGTTTTATTCTTGTCTGTCAGTATTCAGGAGTGAGAGGACAGACAATAAAGCACTCCTCTGCAGTGCTGACTGAGAAGGGGTAACGATCTGAAGTCCAGTAACTGAAGGGAAGGTGTTTGCAACACTGAGACTTTGCATCTGGGAAATAAGTCCCAGCAGGGACTTAATGCAGGGTGGCCTTTCAAAAGTGTTCAATCGTGCTTTTCACTTTATTCCATTTGAATTTAATGGTTATATTCTCATCAGCCGCAATAGGAATAGATTTAGGCAGCAGGGGAGCATTTTTTTAAAAATCACACTTTAAAAGTTGTTATTGCAGAAGTGGAGAAAGGGATGTTGTTCCTTGGAGCAACCTCTTTCTGATTTCCAAGAGCTGAAAAGAGCTGAGTCTTTTTGCCTAGTTCCAGTGGAAAAAGCAATCCTAATTATGCAAACAATTCAAGGCAGCTGGAA
Source organism: Rhea pennata (assembly GCF_028389875.1). NCBI lineage: Eukaryota > Metazoa > Chordata > Aves > Rheiformes > Rheidae > Rhea > Rhea pennata. The sequence goes on from NC_084665.1 coordinate 55,989,668, forward strand.
AATATGGACAATTAAGGAGCCAACATATGATATGAAGATCTTTTGGAGTACTAGTGGGGGAAACAAGAAACCTAAGGCCTGAAGTAGTTTGAAGAACACTCATTTTAATCTTCACCATCAACAACAACTTTTTCCTTTTTCAGTCAAAATCATAGCATTCAATGGGTGATACAATCCTCTGGAGATTAACTGTGCTAAATTTGCTGACACAAGACCAGAATTTTTTAATTCTACTAAATATTTTATTTATAGTATTTGTATTTTTGAATATTTAATTTGCATTTGTGCATAAGTAAGAGCGCTCTGCAGCTTATTGTGTCATACAAGAAAGTCACTACTTTAAGAATATAAAAATTCAGTTTAAAAACCCTACCTTTAATGTCAGTGAAGACAACTTCTACATTTGTCATGTTTGATATGGCTCACAGAAATCTGAGCTTTGTCATGATTTATATATCTTTTGTATATATCTCTTCTCATTACATTCAACAAATTGTTTGACTCATCTTTTTGATTCTCATATTTGACTTTATATTTCTTCTTCTCTTTTTCACTAGACAAGTCTTAACTCCAGTCTTACTACTTCAGATTCGGTTTGCCTTTTGATTTTTTTCCCCCAATTTAACCTTCAACAGGTACCCCTGAAAACTGAAAATTCTTTTCCGATTTAGGGCAACCAAAGTGTTTCCTATGATTTTTACTTTATTTTACACTGATATAATGTGTTGTCTTCTTTTTTTGGCAACAATGTGGTATGATAATTACCTTTACACAGAAGATCCCTAAAGCCCAACTTCTGGAGAATGTCTTTGGGAAGTATAACTCACTGCTGTTTGATCAGCAACAGTAAAGTGTAAGTTTGGTGTGGCTGGCTCTGAGCTTGGACCTAAAGTTCTTGGCTTATGAAAAGTCCTTCATAATGAATTCTTTCTTCATTATATCTACGATTAGTATTACTACTATGACACATTTTTAGTGTGATATCAAGAAGAGCAAAAAATATCGTAACAAAAGAAAATGAATTTGATTGCTACTATTGCTAGTGGTTTTACAAGAAAAGTATAGTAATGTTGCAGAACCCAGAGGTATATAGGTGTGATTTATGTAGGAGCTCTTTGTACAGTAGTATGAGGTACCAAGTAAGAACACCGACTGAATAAATACATTTTTACTTTTATTGAACTTCATCATGTTATAAGAAAACTTTTCAGAATAGAATATTGCACATGCCTGAATAAAAGACACATTAATATTTGATAAATTAGACTTTATTAAATGATTTATAATCATAAAATAATTTAGTTAGGAAGGGACCTCAATAGTTTGTCTGATTGCATCACAGACACACACTAAAGATCAGGCCAACTTCGAAGTTACATGAGGTTTATTCAACTTGCTATGTAAATTTTTGCCAAACATAAATTGCTGTAATAAGAGGTGCCTTGTAAATAAGACATTAAGAGAGCTATGAGATTCTTGCTTATGAAGCACATTTTGTTATGGACAAAAAGTATGCTGCGTGTAGTCATTTTGTGCAGTGTTATTTCCTAGTGAAAATGACTTATTTTCTGTTTTCAGAAAGGATACACTTTTATGGCTGAAGCACATACTGGTGACTTATCTATGGCATCTGGGAGATGGAGGCTCCGGCTCATTGGTTCCCATAGTCCACTCCCTTTCCTCTCTCGGGAGGCTGTAAACAACTTCTATTCTACTAAAGAAATTAAAGACTATTACATACCCAATAGCAAGCATATAATATTCAGGTAAATATTGAAAGGAGAATAACTACATTGGGTATTTTTGTATGTATCACCTCAATATTCTTAGAAGAGGAAGGTGTTAAAACAGACATTTGAATTTCCAGGGCCATTGGGTGTTCAATATTAAGTTCATCACTTTCATAAATAAACGTGTAATTTTGTGAAATACTGCCATTGCTTAATGAAGTACACAGACTGTAGCTTTAAAGTCATAATAACAATGATGTTCTGCATTTCTATAGCTTCATTTTTGAAAACTAATCCATACTTCAGTTACTGAAATTCCATAGTACTTTGGAGAATTAAACATGTAGTAAAACAGCTACTTTGTAGATGGGGAGATGGTGGCATGGAGTTTGATGCATTTTCCAGCTAGTCAGACAAAGCTAGAAATAAAATCAAGAAGTGTAACACTTATTTCTCCCGATTGATCAGACCAATTTTCATCATGCAGTATTGGCAGAAAAACTTACTTTAATCATGAACTTTATAATTTTTTTTTGTAGCATGCAGATTGTTTTAGGAGAACATATTTAATAAGAACATGATGATTTAATGTTCCTAGTCCTTTTTTAATTGATTGACATTTACTGTAGTCAGTTTATTCTAGCTGAGTAACTGACCTTCAGAAGTTATAGAAACCCTTATTCAACATTAATTGCTAATGTTTTATTGCTTAAATACAAAGTTAATCTCACAGTACTGTGCAAGCTCTTGCATGGTACTATGCTACTATGCTAATGAAAACTACTATGCTTTTTAAAGTTTTTATACAAAAGGACTGCACACTGTACCAGAACAGGTCCTGCACTTAAAGCTGATCACATATGTATCTTGAAGGCTATGTCTCTAACATTTTGCCATGATTGCTGGAAGAGTAGTGTTATGACAACTTAAATCAGTATTCATCCATCAATGTATTATTCCCAGGATAAAGTCTATTCAACATGAAGAATCAGGTTCACTGCAGTGAAGAAAATTTGAAATGGAAATACAACACATACACTGAAATTCTGTAAACTATGACTCTTCCTTGTTTTTTTTCTCCTTCAGTTGTCAACAGTCTTTTAAGAATTTTACTTTAAAATATATTTATATTTTTGCCTCAAGATGTCCTAAAGTCAAGGTGACAGGGTTTTTTTATCATTTATTTGCTTGTTTGTTTGCTAACTGAGGTTAGTCTAACAATTTGAAGTTAAAGAAAAAGAAACTTCCATACTTAGAGTTTTTCTAAAACCTCAACTAATGCATAAAATTATAAATGACGATAAAAATATTCTTTGAATTTAACCCTGAGACTTTAATTTTGCAATCTTTTAAGTCAACAATATTTTAAGTTGACCAGAGTAATAGCAGTCATCAAATGAGACAGCTCTACACTTTTGAAAGCAAATCCTTCTTTTTTCCTTTGCTGAGTTACTTTTTAATTGCATCTATTCCCTGATCTGACTTTCCATATTTTTCAGAAAATACTAGTACAGCATGAAGGAGAATGTGCATCTAGACATATAGTAAGAGAGCAAAAAATGAAAACAACAGGATCACACTTTTATTTACAGCAAACGATGCTTATACTGATCATGGATTCACAGCACTAAATGCCAGTAGGGAAAATCTAGCCCATCACATTGCAGGAAAACAGTTAACTACAAACTTAATTTTAAGTGTGCTTCCAAGTCAGCGTATGTTTAGGTATTTTTCTGAAAAAGAACACTCTGCTATAGCTGATTGTTTTCCTACATTTTTTTCTTCCTCTTTAGGTATTCAGTAAAAGCCACAACATCACATATTGCTACTGTGCAGGTACAAACCTCTAAATCTGATGTGTTCATTAAACTACAAGTCCTAGATAATGAGGAAGAAATTGTGAGTGTTACTGGAAAGGGACATGCAGTCATCCCTGCTTTTAATTTCCTGAGTAATGAAAGGCTTTCGAGTTCCTCATGTAAGTATTTTATTCTGTATTTGATACTTTTATTCACTTAAGGGTTATACATTCTTACAGTGATTTTAGGTAATCACAGAAAAATATATTTCACCTTTTGTTTCCATAAAATCCCTCATCTCCTTGTGATTGGAGGAAATCAGCTGCATTCTTTAAAAAGGAATCCTTGGCTCCTCAGCAATGAGGAGAGGTACCAAAAAGACTGATGGAAATAAAGTGTCCAGCCTTATTTTCTACCCCTGACTTTTAGTCTTGTTCTGTAATTGAATACAGTTGTGTGGAAAGCTGAAGTAGCTTGTCATTTCTGAATATTTCATGCATATGCTTTCCTGTACTTGTGGACTGAAATATAGTTTCTTGTCTTTATCTGTTTCATCTTGAAGTACAGGTGGTTTTTCTCTGTTAATACATTGATTTCCAAACTGTGGGACATGGTAGATAATTCAAAGAAGAACCCAACAGTTTAAATGAACAGTCTTGAACATCATCCCTTTTAGCAGCAGATTCTTGAATAATGATACAGTGTTTATCTTTCAGCAAAACTTTCTGGTTTTGTTTCTACCTCTCCTACAGCCTCACAGTGTTATTTATAGAAATAGAAAACAGTGAAGGAACAGCTAATTGCTGCAGACTTACCAAACTCAGAAATGCCTATTAGGGTATTGCCATCTCTTTATGATAGCAAATACAGGAGTACAGTTAAATGAGGTATATGATTCTAGGGAAAATTTCCACATTCATCACTGATGTGCTCTAGTCATTTTCAATGAAAAATCGAGTACCTTCTACTTCCTTTAACTAATAGACTTTGGGTGAAGCTGCTGTCCAGTTTTAATGTCTTTGTATAGTCTTAATTTGTTTTCCACTTTTCTATAATTTCATTTCTTAATCAAGCCATTTCCATTTCACTTATAAGATTGTATCCAATTTTGAAGTTTTGAAATTTTTTCAAAGTCCATCTAGCTTCATTTTGAAAATGTGTATTTTTCATAGGCATTCCAGATCTGCTGAAGTAAAGCAGTAGTTTATAAGCAAGTGAGATACTGTACTGTCCATGGACACCACAAAGCATTGATATTGTAAGATATTAAAGTCATAAGTCCTTATATGAAGACTTTTAAACAATGAGACTTCTATAAATCAATGAGTATCTGCCTGTGTTTGAGCATATTCAGAACTTGAGGCAAAGACACATCATTCAAATATTGAATTGTTGCTTTGCTAAAGCTCAAAATAGGATCATATTTTGTGCATTCACCTCCACTATTTTGAGCTGTGTAGTTCTCTAACATGATGTTTAGAAAATGGTTGTTTTTACAAATTTCCAATGTTGCATGGAAAAATTATCTAATTTTGTTGTGTCTATAAAATGATATGATTCCTGCTTTAAATATACCTTGTTATCTCCCAAAAAACAAAATTAAATGCTGCAGAGACCATGTTCTTAAACTATAATTCTTAAATGACAGTGTCCTTTTAATAGAAGAGGTAGAGAAGCTTTAAAGTCTATGTCACTGAGTTACCATGATAGCCATGATCAATAGCTAGTTTTGGTTACTGTTACTAGAATATGGGAATGGATTAATAAGTTTAACAACAGACTGGTGAAAACAGAAGCAGGATGGCCCCGATTAGAGTCAGCATCACAGATACTTGAAATAAATTGCCAAGTTACTCTCAGCAAAAAGAAGAAACATTCGGTAACCTAGCTTGTTGGTAAAGTTCATGGCCTGAAGACTGAAGTAAATTAAAAAGTACTATCAGACAAAAGGGAAGGGAAGTGGGTTCCAGTAGAGGGTGGAAGGGAGCGAGTGTGTCAGAATGACTAAGAGGGAAATTTTGTCTCTGCCAGTGTAGCTCTCCCAAAGAATCCTTGGAAAGTTTACATAAAATCAGACACAAATATTAGACTTTTCTCATCTGTAGGTGCATTTTAAACCATTGTAAAAGCATGTTTCTTTGCTCTTGTCAGAAATGTTTGGAAATTATGCTTTGTACAATAATAATACAGGAACCTCCATAAAATACTTACACCAAATTTAGATGGGGATTTATAGAATAGCTAATGCAACAAGGTTCATACTGTCAGTAGCTAGTTAGTTTCTAAAATGTGTATTTTCACTAAATAAGCATATTCATAGATGATCACTGCACCACAGTACCAAATTAACTAGTATGTTGGCAGAAGTAGTCTTAAATGACATGATTGTGTAAGCATCTATTGTGCATCAATAAAACATTATCCACCTTTCCTACCCACAACGTGTTAATTCATCTTCAGCAGAGCTGTTTTATAAATGTCTTTTATTTCTCACCAATTACATTCGGCCAACTGATGCTGAATATCTGAATTTACTTACACGGAAATGTAGCATATGACTTGGGCCCTAAACACTAGCTTGTCAGTGAAGGACAAACATACTGAAATGCTGCAAGTGTGACTTGTTGATATAGGGACAGCAGAGATGGGCGACAGCAGCCTCATAATCCTTTTTTTTTTTTTTTTTTTTTTCATAATATCAGCCTGAAACAACTCAGTTTCAAAGTTTCAAAGTATATAGTTCTCGTTTGGACACTTACATGAATCTAAAGTCAAGGCAGAGATGAATTCCGCTATTGCTTACAGAGTCCTTTTAGTCAGATCCTTGCTTAGGAAAACCAAGATTGAATATTTATGTATGCCGTAAGAAAAGCGATTTGGTGTTACAGCACCACCTGGTGACAATTGCTAGAACTATTACTGTGCTTATGTACGCATTTGGGGAAACTTCTTTAGTAAGTCTTCTTTCCAGCAAGGGCAGAATAACAGTCTTGCACAGGATTCCACCTTTCGGAACTGAGTTATCTTTATGGCAGGTTCATCCTCTGAGCAAACCACTACAGAATTCTTAAATGCTTATACTCTTCAGAGAGAGAGAGAGAAGAGAAGGATAGTGAGGTATTCATGAAAGCAAATTATAGCCTAATGAAGATAAGATCCCTTAAATCCCTCTTTCCTTGAGGGATAAAGTAGGCTCCTCCAGAGGGCATTTTAGAGCTCCTAATACCTAGAATCCAGTCCTCCTTGAGAGGAGTTTATCTCTCTCTGTTGACTACAAGAGGGAATACATTTCATTGGACGCACTGCTTTAAAGCTACTTCATGTGAATTCTCCGCACTGTCCCTTGATAACAGTGCTTAAACAGGTTTTGAGAAATTCCTGCTCATCAGAAACTTCCATGAAGGTATCATAAATGTTACCCTAGAGACCAATTACTTGGTTGGCAAAAGGCTGTATGTGGAATTATTCTTCCACTTGGAATCTGAGTTGTTTCTTTGCAGAAGGTGTTCACTCAGATGCAGAGGAACATGAAAGATACTGATCTCCAAATAATGTCAGTTTCTTCCGTATCCAAGTGCAATTCTCTTGAATGACAGTTGCATGATTGTGGTTCCCTCTGATGAAGAACTTGATAATCTAATCACTATGGGTTATGTCTCCTCTCACCTTCATAGTCTGGGAGGGTAGCTGGTATCTGGAAAGCTCAGCAGAGCTTCTTGAGTGAGAAAGTCTTCCACAGACATAGGCTGGCTCAGGCACAGCTTGTCCACAACAACATCCACCCAAAAAATAGCTTAGAAAGAACAGAGTATTGCCTTCAAGTCCCCAGGCAAAAATGGCTTAGTGGTATTCTGCATTTTTGCAGTGCCCTTTTCCTCAGGCCTCCTTACCACAGGGACCTATGGTTCAGATGCAAAAAATTTTGAATATCATGCAGAAGAACAATTTAGGGTTTGTATGAGGATGAGGTGAGGACACTGCCTCAACCCCAGCAGGGGCAGACACTATGGTCAATACTGAGCATTTATTACCTCTACGTCTAAGCAGGGGTTCCCCAGAAGTTTTTCCTATTGAGACAATAAAGGCGCAGGGGAATCCAAGGCACCAGTGAGTGTCGGTCCACGGCAAGGAATGGTTGGGGAGGCACTATAAGAGGATTTTGTGTAGTGTACACATGTGCAGTACACATATTGAGCTCATCGACAATCTTGATTCAAAGCCCAGGTGTAGTACCACACTGACACGAGCCCAGATGTGTGACCATGGCTATGAGTCAGCATGCCTTGTTGATGCTCCTTTTTTCTCATGAAACGGTCTGGCTAGCTTCCATCGCCTGTCTCCTCAAAATTTTCCCAAATTTTCCTGTACAATTTGTAATTAGGACTTTGAGACATCTTGAATGAACCATCTCTTGAAAGTTGCATGTTGGAGGCATCTCAGAGAAACATCTCTAAATCTCACTTCCCAACTCCTAGAAATTTTCTTTTTCTTAGGAAATAGGAACCACTCTCTTACAGAGAAGAAAGAAACTACATACTAAGTAGTCTGTGGCATTTGACTTCCTTAAGAAATAATGTCTCCTGATTCCATTGAAGTTTCTAGCTGAACACTCAGCCTTTGATTTGGCATTGATACACTGACACGCCTCCCATCAAATTTGCTTAACCTGGCCTAATAGCCCTCTCAACTCTCGCAGACTTCCCAGAACATCTCCTTAACACACATGAAACTGTCCATTTTTATTCTGAAGTGTTGCAGTGATACGGTAGCATCCATCCTTTGCTTCTAGAGTAAGACTTGGGAAAAGTAAAGCCTTCTGTCCTCAGTAAAATCAAAAATACATCTCATTCTCAGTTGACGGTCAAGTTGTTGTTACTGTATCTCTGGTGAAGCTGCTTTTTTTTTTTTTTCCTTATTCAATGTTTACTTTTAGAATTCTCTTTCTTTCTCCTATAACCATTCAGGTTCACCAGTATCAAAGATAATGATATTAGATATTATAATATCATATTGGATCATATTAGGAATGATGATCTATATTGTTAGGGCTTCCTGAATCCAGTAGTCTAATTGAGGTGCGACTGCTTTAGCTCCAAGCCCCCAGGTCCAACGAGCAAGGCTGAGCAGATATTCCCAATAGGTACATACATGAAACATGTATACAATATCCACATACATATGGCCAGCCACACAGATCATTACAGATTCCACAACAATGTTGTGCTTGCTAGCCTAAGAAAGAATGACCCAGTCTTACTTTCCCTTTAATGGTTTTCCTTTCTTGTGACTGAACACAAGTTTAATATCTCTTGACTAATACTTCTGTTATAGCCCATCTTTAGCACTATTCTAGCTTCACAGCTTTTCCACATTAATACCCTCCTTGAAAGACAATGGTATAACTTTATAAATGATAAATCACAAATAACGTTAGTTCTAGAGCTCTTTTCAACATCATTTTTTTAAAACTTTAGCCAGAAATGATCCTTGTGTTGAACCGACCTAGAAGACTCCTGTAAGGATAGAGATTCAGAACTGGCAATTGCCCCTCTTCCCTTCTTCCATACATATACAGATTTTATTAAATTAGAAGAGTTCCACAGAAGACCAATTATGCAGACGAAAAGACTATCTATATTATGAGATATATAGCAGGTGCTGTGGTGCTAACTAGGAAGAAAATGTGGATTTTATGGAAATTATTTTATATACTTTATGAACAGTAGCAACAATTATATGTATGGTCTTTCAAATTTTTTGTTATTTAGTTTGAAGAGATTTGTGATTTGTATGCAGAAAAAATTAGGGTAGTATTTAGTATGAGCAAAATTTTAACAGGAATTTCGTAAGCATATCAGCATGAGAAAATTTATTATAATAATACTTTTTTCTTATAGTTTCTGCTGGCATTGTTTGGCTCATGCTAATAGTTCATAGACTTACTGGAAACTGAAGACTGATATTTTTATCTTCTTGCAGCAAGCAGAGGCCAGCTTATTCAAAACAGCACAAGGAAGGAATCAGAAACTGGAGGATTCAAAAAGAAAGGTTTTATTCCATCTCCGAAGAGTACCAAATCTTCTATAAGGCCAGGATTTGTACAAGAAGATCCAGCTATATTAGAAGATGAATCTTTTATTCTGGTAAGCTTTGAAAAGAAAGTTTAAAGTCCACAACTGGTAAGAGACTGCATATCATAGGGATTTGGGGGGGGGGGGGAAGTGATGAAAGAGTATTGATAATTTTTTTAATAAATGCGTAATTCTGCTATTCTGAGACAAGAGGAAAAAGGAATCCAAAATTAAGATCATTAGCAGCTTCTGAATGGGACAATGGAGGTCAAGTGATATGCCTATATGAATAACCAACTAACAAGTGGTCATAGGTACATTTTTATTTTCAAATCGAGAATCTTTGAATGTTCTTCATTTGCCAAGTCCAACTCAAGTTTAACATAATTTTCATCTAAGGGCTAAAAAGCATCAATAATAACTTTGAATAGACTTTGAACTTACAATGCTTCAGGGTGAGTGGTCCTTGAAATATTAAGGTAAGAGAATGCCAACTTTAATAGTTTTACTAGAGAAATATCTATTGCCAGTCTGTTTAGCCAATTGCTTAATGTAACACACAAAAAGTCTTCTACTTGAGCCCACAATTTCTTAGAGAGTGACATCAAAATCATATATTTCCCTTGACTTCACCTACTATTATTTATATATTAATTATATATAACTGTGATTTTTCCTGCGAATTGAGATCAATTTCAAAAAATATTCCAAGGAAAAAATGATTGATTATTTACATATAACTTTCAGGGGTGTGTTCCTCTGACTTAGAACTAGCTTTAGAGTGGAAAACCAATTTTTAAAAAGACTGTTGGAGTCATTTCCTGTTCAGTGTACATAATGTATAAAAATAACCTACTGACCCTATTACTCCATTGCAAATGTAGTCAGAATTGAGCACCAGCTTTGGTGCTCTAAGCCCGATAGTAGGTCTTAACGTCTAAGACAGAGGCTTTATCTCAGCGCACCACGTATCTAGGAAAAAATTACATGAACATCTTTACAGGAATGTGGTTGCAACAATCTACAAGAATTAAAATAAAATACTGTGACATTAACGCTGTGTTGTTAAGCTTCTTGTGAATACTGCAGTGTGAAAGCTAGTGAATTAATTTCATTTTTCATTTGCTGAGTTCAGTAGCTAGCAGTTTGCTAACCTATAGGACTTTTGAATGCTTACTGTAATTGTTATGTCACCAGCGTATTAACATGTTGCGTTTTGTTTTACAGTCTCACGAGTATATTATACAAGCATTGGTGTTATATAATAGCTGGCCACTTACTGAGAGTGAGATTCTGTTTGTTCAGGAACTGAAAGAAATGGAGAAAAATGAAATCAAAGGTATGTCACTCTAAGTATATTAAGTGTGTCGTGTTATAGTTTTTTAAAAAAATTGTTACATTGCTGCAAGCCAAGACAACACAATATATATATTTTTTGTTATTCACTGCTTAAGTGAAATAATTAAGCAATGAGGTTATTTACTCTGTGGTTCATAGAACTGAAGCTTGATTGCATGATTCTGTAACTTCAGTTCACAACTGACAGAAATCAGAATGTGGTCTGCAAAATGTACATGAGGTTCTTACGGCTTAGCTTTAGGAAGGCATCTAGAATACATGTAGATGCAAGTCCGCTTCTACAGTCGGAAAGACTTGGCAAGTGTAGTATAAACGTACAGTGTTCTGACAACTGCATCCAAATATAGAGGTTGCTACTGAAACTACAGAAACGTATCTGCTGATTATATAAGAAAATACACCAACAGAAGGGAAAAAAGTCCTGTTCTTTTGCGATATGTGTGTTAGTTCTGTGCTGCTGTGAGAAGAATCCAGGCAGGAGGCCTGGGAAAGGTCACAAATATAAGCTGTGTATTAAAGTCAGAAAGAGTCAGAGAAATTACAGATTTTTTTTCTTTTTTTTTCAGATTCTCTTAGAGTTTTTTGTTAAGTGTTAGGGAAAAAAATCAAAAATAATTAGGATTTTAGTAAGTATCTTAGAAATGAGATAAATGTTCCACATTTTCTTCTCCTGTAACCAGTGGAGCTGGCACAAAAAGATTTAGATCTTAAATACAGATGCACATAATGGTTAGAGAAAATGGTAACGAAATGTGTGTACATGTCAATACATTAACTTATGAGCATCTCTCATACTTTAGCATACTCTAATACTAAAGTGTTATTTATTAGTCATTCTTACAAACTTAAAGCCTTCTAAAGCTGTAGTAGTTGATTTTGGTTTAATGGCAGTAGCATTTGTGAAGACCAGTGATTTGCTCTCAAAATTGTTTTTTTAAGGGTTTCTCTGTTCTATCAAGTTTGTTGTATCTCTGTACCTCCTTTAAATATGTTTTTACTTTTGAAGTTACTGCTTGAATCTTTTGTTTCTGGAGATTTTTCTAGTATTTTTTAGGATTCTCCACATACAAATGCACACATGCACACCTCAGAAAAGAAATGTATTGTACTTAAGGTATTTGTTTTAGAAAAGTCCCCTTTAGTCTGATCCATTTTAATCTATTAATTTGTCACTGAGCAAAATTCATAATGCAGTCACAAAGCAATAGAAGTTCCCTAGAACAATGAAATTTCAACTGTTTGGTTAGGCCATGTAAGAATAAACTTCACACTTCATATATGCAGCACTTCTAGACTCCATGTTAGCAATTTACACTGTTAGCTGATACATAGAAGATACTTGGTGGAAGGACTAGTTGCTTGTTGACAAGTGTTTGTAAATAAAAATATACTGTATTTGCTTGCAGGTCACATTAGCCTTCTCCTTAATATATTTAAAATATCACTGTCATTATAATATACTGTTTCAGGATCAAACTCTGCTCATAAACTCACGCATTCAGTTTTAATTCAAGTACTACTAGATTTATTATTCGTTAGTCATCACAGCTGACAATATCAGTCACATAATATGTAGCTTCAGAATTTAGACCTCAAAAATTGTGGATTGATACCTGGCTTGTTGATGTGGGCACTTACGAATATCTGCATGAGTGCAAATGGGACAGGTTGCATCAAATTATGGATGCCCGCTGATCTTTTATTTTTGTTTAGAGCAGAGTAGAGATTAAGTGTTAGAAGCAATGACAATAAACAGTAGCTAAGAGGAGGCAGAGTTACAAAGGACCAGAGAAGCTAGAAGAAAGAGTTCACATATTCTGTGGAGTAGAAAGTTCTGTAGACTCAAGAGGGGCAAATCTGAGTAGCAGAAAGAAAAGAGAAGATGTGAGATCCATAGGATGACTTGAGTGATGAAGGTTTTCTCTGTCAGATATTTTATAAGCATTTGGAAACAGTCAGCAGCATATATCAGAGGCTGTGTTGAAGGGGAAAAGAGAGGAATCAAAGATGACTTTCAATTTGTGGGTGTAATGAATGGTACCGCTGGCAAAAGTGACGAGGATAAGAGTTGTAGGGGAGATTGCAAGCATATGTATATGGTTGAGTTTTGCCAAAATCAGGTTTTGTTTACACTCAGTAAGAGAAGGCAGAACACACCTGTAGGTAGACTGGTTTGAAGGAGACACGTTTTCAGGCTCAATTTAAATAGGATTAGATTTATTATTTGTTAGTTATCACAACTGACAGATCATAAATGGCAAAATGGGTAATTTGTGGGCTATTACTGAAGCCTTGTGCATGAAAGGAATAAATTGGAGAGAGAAAGAAATACAAAGAGGAAAAATAAAGCTAAATATAGACTTCCATGTGACCTCCCACGACAGCTGAGAGATCTGTGGAAGGTGAGAACGTGACAAGAAAATTAGCAGAAGGGCTAAGGGAAGGCAGACATAATGTCAAGCAAAGGCATAACATAAACATGCAGTTCAAGATGTTAGAGCACTGATGATCTCAAAGATGGTGAGGATGAAATAAAAGGTTTAGGGTGCCAAGGAGTCAGTAAGGTAGTTATTATTTATGTGTATCAATTTGGTAATTATGACATGTTTTTTGTTAATAGTTTAATCTTTCTCCCAGGTGATGATGATCCCTGCAGAACCTAAAATAGTGTTTCCACCATTCAGTAAATTTTCCGTATCATTAATATTAAAGTTTGATAACTCTGTTTTTCTGTTATATCTGAGATAATGAGAAATATGTCATGAATTCTTTTGGTAAAAATGGATGTGGTGTATCTACTGAATTCTTCTTAGTCACTGTTTGCTTTATCCTGTCTCAGAAATATATGCATGCTCAAATTTGCTCAGGAAGATTTGATCTTTATTCATGAGTGGAATTTCTCACTTTTATTTAGGCGATAGTTTTTTTAAAATGGCTGGTTTCAATTTTTTATTTCAGTTACCCTATAACTGAAGTTAGATATATCAGCAATAATCGCTGACATACATTATTTGTTTTCTTGTTTTACAGATGACTGTGGTATTTGAGATTTTTCCAGTCCTTTTTCAGCTAGTGGTCTAGAACTTTACAAAAATGTGTATTGTTAGTGTACTGTAGTCCCTAATCAGTTTTCATAATATTTGAGGAGCTATGTCACGTAGCCTTACAGGTCTGTATACAGACATTTTTTAAGCAGTTACTTCATCAGCTTTTAATTATTTACATTCTTTGTAAGATCATCTTTGCTTCCTAGATGAGTACATTTATTCACATTTTGCTTTTAATGATGAACTACTTTATGCAATACACATTCTGTTACATTGTGTTGTACTTCTGAATTGGTTACCTTGCACTTAACATACCAGTCATGCTGCTGGTGTACATCCTTTCATGTAACTATGCTATGGCCTGAGGTTAGCTAAATTACAAGATTCTTTGCAAGTTCTCAGCTGTTATTACTGAAGCTTGTCAACATTGTCAGTGCGAGTATTTTCATGTTCACTTCAATATAACAGCATTCCAGTTCACTGTTTCCCTTCGCCATTTAAATTGGTACTTAGACTCATTTATAGGCAGCCAGACTCAAGCTAGCAGGCAGAGATAAGGAGCCCTCTTCCCTTGGGATTCTTTTTAAGCGTTGAGATTTGTATCCTCTCATAATTGCTGCTTTTCAAAGTAACCCAAATCCATTTTGCATTTCACATTAACTGGGTCTTTCTGTTTCTACAAGGATACCAATATACTGTCCTCGCATAGAACAAAAACCAGATTGCTCAGGTCACCAACAGTGTTTAAAACCAGTGTATAAACACTAATATTTATTGTATTTAGTACTTAGCATTTATTTTTATATAACCCTGTTAATAGTAATATTTATCTGGAATACTTGCTATAGATAGCAGGTATTTTAGACTAGGTATTTTGGAACAAAACAGCCTTTAATCATTGAATCTTTTTCCGATTGTGAATGAAAACAATTTGAAAACTGAGCTTTAGCATTTAAGGCTGTTCTGTCAGCACCAGTTTTCAAACACACAATTCATATAATAGCAATGTTGGTACATAACCAAAAGACACCCTCTCACTATGTGATTTTTAAGAAAGCTACGGTAAGCCAGGTGGAAAATTCCTGCAGTAAATCTTCACCATTTCAGATACTGCTTTTTCACATAAGGCAACAGTGCCACCTGGAGTAAGTTTTGTATTAAAGCCAACTAACCATGGCAAAAACATCTTCCTTTTTAAAATTACCATTTACCAAAGTCTTTTAAACTACTCTCCTTTTTGATGAAGACCCATAGTACATATAGTGCTGTAAATAATACTAATTAATTATTAAGAACATTTTTGAAGAAAGTAAGCTCTCTAGCATATAGATGTTCTGATAGTTTGTATTTTTTGGTCTTTGTTTGTCTTCGCTTTTTTCAAAACCTTAATACTGCAGTTTGGCATTAATTGTTTTTGATAAGAAGAACTGGAAATGTTAACAAAAGTTACATCATGACTAATGTTTAGTCATAATTATTAAGTACGAGATCTCATTGAGTGTTTTGTTAAATAGTATATTGCAAAAGCAAAGCATTTAAAAGGCATTAACCAGAAAAAAACAAGTGCACAAGAATTAGAAAGTGCCAGGTAGGTTGTTATTTTTACAATTTTATTTTTATTTTTATTTTTTTTTCCATTGGGGCCTGTTAATGAGGCAACTCTTTTATGGAAAAAAAAAGTAAAAAATAAGTCCTGGATTACAATGCGTGTGCAAAAGAGGAAAAATTAACAGACAATCTTTCAACTGCTAAAACTAATCTGAGTTATTTGACTCAGATTTGACTTTTGCAAACAAAACTATTTTAAGATTGGTTTTCTGTATATGATTTTCAGCCATTGTCTTTTGGGGGCTTTTTGGTTTTGCTTTTGTTTTAGTAAGTTCAAGTGTTTTAATATGCAGCTGTAACAACCAGTTGAATCATCAGTATGGGCTGAACACTGACAGTAACATGTATTTTACGTATTGCTTTAGTCAACCCAAGAGTATTAGATGTTGGTAGGAAAAGGCTGTCTGTCCATCTAGGAGAGCAGCTGGAGATTGGATACATACCCTAAGTAGAAGAAGTAGGTTTGAAACAGGAGAATTTTCTGTATCTTACCAGAGGCAGGATTTCATGGGATGTTTAATCAGCTGTTCAATTCTCCCTCTCTTTTTCTCTTTACAGTCTTACCTTTCCATAGTAAGTAATCACTTGTCTGCTGTGGTGTGAAGTAGGGAAAAAATAGGTTATCAAGGAAGACTGACAGTACTAGATTTTTACAACGTGAAGATCTCTAGGTCATGTTCTAAACCCACCCTACTGCAGAAGCAACATTGGTGGTTTACTGCGATCCTGGTGCAGTTTTACTGCAGTTTTGGTGTCTGCATGAGCCTAGCTTTAAAAAGATTTTTAATGTTGCTATTCATCCAGAATCTTTCTCAGAGTGCAATCAAAGAGGGTAAAGCAACTTCGGAGCTTCTCTATCATCTACTGGCCAAATCTGAAAGTCTTTTGTGGGCCAAATAACAGGCATTTCTGTTGCCTACTGGCTATTCCTACCAAATGCTTAGAGCCTATTTCAGATAAAGGGAGCTTCATATGTTATCAAAGAAAACTTCAGGAGACTCATTTATATTCTACCTATGAATGACATGAATTCTCTGTCATTTGAATTTCATAAATCAGGAGTAGCTGTCTGTCTTTCTGAAAAAGAGACTTGCTCTATCTCAGTCTGAAGTTACGAATTACAGATAGGAGTCATTTGGTGAAATTATTTAGCCTGTCAAAGAACATCAGACTGGACAATCACCACTGTCCCTTCTGATTTTAGAATAAATGAATCTCTGAATAAATGAATGGGAGGTTGTGGAGAAGTTAATTCTAAGAGTTTCTACCAACTATTTGCCATCAGTGCCAACTGACACCATGCCCAAGCCTTCCTAGATGCCATCCATATAAAACAACTGCCACAGAGAGTTTGCAGTGATTGGTACATAAGCTCTGAGTTGGAATTCAGCCATGGCATTTTACTTTCCTTATTATCTCTCTCCCTTTCTTTTTACCTCATCACATCCCGATATGAAGCATTTACCTGGCTTTGGCCTTGGGAAAAGCCCGAAGGAACTACTCATGGCTCCCTCACATTAGAGTAGGCTGCATTCTGTGTTAGCAAACTGCAGTCATCTCCAGGGGTTGATCCCAAAACAGGTGAGACTGCCCTCTCTATTGAGGCAGGGAGGACAGCTGGGGGAAGCCAGCTGTCAGCTAAGAGAGCTGAACTGAATCCTGTTCTAAGCCTCCATACCAGGAATTAAAGCAGAATGGCTTATGCCCTGTCATTTCATAAGTTCACTTGCTCTTTACTAACTTCCAGAAGTAGATAAGCCTAGAGCATCAAAATGTTAAAAAATAGAGTTATAAAGTCCTTATAGAAGCCAGCCAAAGTCTGTGGTATCCTATGACATAGATGGTTTTCGTCTAATATCATTTCGCTAATGACACTGAATTCTCTTGAGTGTTTGCATAAACAATAAATATTTTATCTTTAAAAATTAATAATTCACTGAATAATGCATGCATACAAGCCTGATTTATTGTACTAATATGCTATGATAATATGAAATTAAATGGAAAACCATTTATGTAATGATGTTGTACCCTCAAGCAATGCCGTCAGTATTTATTTTATATTTGCATTTCCTCTACAGTTGTTTTATTATCTTTAATATTTGTGGAGACGACTTAAATTTTTACTTTCTTTCTTTAATATATACTTTTGTACCATTGAGTCAATTTAAAACTAGCACATTAGTGCCATTATACATTATGTAAATAGCATGAGGAGCTGAAAATAATAATTTTTATAATTTATATAAAAATGCACATATAATACCTGTATATCATAGTTATGTGTATTATATATGATTATAAATAAATACATATTTGTGTATGTTTTATATTTACCATTTCATATTTTCATATAGCCCCAGGCATGACATTGCAGATCTGATCCAAAGCTCATTAAAAATAGTGGAAAATCTTCAGTGAACTTGGGATCAGGTCTTGCACAAAAGTGAAGAGGGATTAGAAGAGCATAGCATTAAATGAAAGGTGCATTTTAATTAATGTCAGATTCTAAACCAGTCACCCATTTCCTGTTTTTCCAGGAGAAATCACCTGTTTGCTTGTACGGACTGTAGGTTTTCAGTATTTACTTTAACATTTCAAGCAATATGAAGTTCTGGTGAAACTGCAATTTCTGACTCAAATCTTTAATCTTTCTTGTAGTGTTGTGGGTCCAGGCCAGGTTGTTTCAACTGATGTGCTTCTTTTGCTATTAAAGCTATATGCTCTTGCAGATTTCTTTATTTATTCCTTTTTTTAAACAATAACATGTCATGCAAATAATCTTGCTAACAGTTCCCACCAGCTAAGACAAGGCAAAATAAAAGTATTAGGAATGTCAGTTCTCAGTATCTTTAGCATGTCTCATACATATAACATGTACATGCACTAATTAAAAAATTAATCCAAAATGTGTTCTGATTGTTCTGAGACTGATCACTTCAAATTTCTTAAGTTAGGTATTTATCTAATCTCAAATATGTTTCATTACCTTCACTTCCTTACATTTTTGGTGCATCTTCCCTTCTGCTCTTCACGCTTTTGGGCTCACTGAGTTGTGAGACAAGAGAGAACATTGGCTTTACCTACTTTGAGCTTCTCACCTGCCTTGGTGCATAGCACTGACAGAGATTTTATGCAGACTGTGTAGAAAAACTAAAACTCACACTGTGGTTCTGTGGCCTACAGCCTTCTTTGGACTGACCCATACACAAGACAACAATGCAAGGATCGTGGCAATCTCACAGTTCATTCTTAGGTAGAGTGCTATTTAAGAAAAACAGGGATGTCAAAATATGGCCACCTTGAAAGTCTGGTTTTAAAAGTTTTTCTGTCCCCAAATTCTGTCTTGGTCCAGTAATGAATTGTAGTGTAGTGCTTAACAGTAGCAACAGTTAACTGATTCTTTTTCTTTCCATGTGCCTGGTTTGTGTTGTTATTTCACCCTGGATATTATATGGGGAAATATACCTACGGATGATGATGATATCCTCTAATTCATCATTCGTTTTAACTACATAGGAATAGTACATGGGGAAAAGAATGAGGAACACAGTTTCCCCCAAATGCTTGATTATGCTGAAGGACAGAAACGTGCAAGTACTCCTAAATCATGCAGAAAGACAAAAGATAAAGTAACTGAGAAAACAGAAAAAGAAAAGTGCAATAAAGATAAAGAATCACCTGCATCTCGATCGGAATCTCAGGTGAGAACAAATCCAAGAAATGTATGTTTTTCTATGCTCTGTTTTGCCACCTGTCTAGTTTTACACCTGAGAAGCATTAAACTACACATGTAAAACATACATCATGCATTTAGAGATGTAATGTGCCCATTTCCGTGCTTAAGTGTGAAGCAAACCACAGTCTTTTCTTTTTTGAGATCTGGTTTCTGTCTATGCAGGTATATTAAGTTGCCTTACAGGTGACCCGTTACAGTTACAGGTGACCCATTACAGTTGTTCACTGTATGGACTCTCACAAGAATCCAGAGAGATGAAATTCCTATTTTATATATCTATAGTGTGTTACCATTGTCACTAGCTTGTGGGTATACAGTGGCAGAAAAATTGGTACCAACCTGCTTGCAAATTCTTCTTCTCTGTGGTAGGATAGTCTGAGTGTTATATGGTTGACCAAAAAGCTATTGTATATGCATTAAAAGGAATAATGACCTTATGGACTGCAGATGGATAAATGGAAAGCAAAGAAGAAACTTTATTTCTCCTTTAATGGTATTGCTTTTGATGGGTTTTTTGCTGCATCATGAGAGGTAGTTCAAGAGGAGGTCATCTCCATAAAGCTTTTCATGAAGAAATCTACTGAATTGTTTGGTTGACTAAACCTGCAAGCCTCATAATGATTAACATGCACACCTGATCATACAGAGTTCTGAAACAGTGCCTTAGCCCTTCTTCCAGAGCAGTCAGGGCTACTGTAGTTTAGCCTGTTCACCATGAAAGTGTGATACAACTTCAGATCATGTAAGATTTTTGCCTTCAGCTCCAATTCTGTGTTATGCTGTCATGGTGGGATGACAGCTCTTGGGAGTTCTTAACTCTACCACTACAACAGAAGCAAGATTCAAGATGAGACAATGCTTGAAGATAAAGATACCTACCTTTAGTGTCAACTAAAAGCTGAGCTCTCTACTTTCAAATCTTAGTCTTTAAGCTTCTGTAGATGCTAAACTTCCCCAAGATGTGTGCAGCACAAGATCTCATTCATCAGTCAGCAGCATTGTCTGCCACACATCAGGCACTATTCAAACCATATGTTTCAGGGAAAGCCATGCCTCAAAATAGTCTAGAGAATTTGGGAAGTGATTAGAAAGAATCCTATGCTCCATAAGACAGAGCAAGTTGTATTTCTACACAAGAAATCCAGTTAAAAATAGTAAGAGTTATGGTAAAAAAGCTTGTGGAAGAAACCTTGACAGGAAGATAACACAACTGCATGAAAAAAAGGCTACAAAATACTCCTCTTGTTCAGACAGACAGTTGAGAACAGGGAGTGTGTAGCATGCTGTATGTGAGGGGGAAAGGCATCTAAACAAAACACCTTAAAGAGCTTCTGGATGCTGTGAAGTAATTTTCCTTGCCTCTAGTAGCCCCTATGTAGCTAGTAATGTGTGGTAAAGTCTCTCACGAAACTTACCAGGATTCAGAAACATATCTTTATCCTAAATAGTGGTAATAGACCAATAAATACGTTTAGTTGGCTTATGTTTACCATACCTCACTTTCAGCAAGCTGCTCCAAGCAAACCGTACTGGACCTTACGCCTAGTTAGTGAACAGAGAGAGGCAGAAGTTCTGGAAGTGAAGAAGGACACACAGAGAGCAGCTGAGATCAAAGCCATAAAACAAGCATGGGAGTCTGCAGAGCCAGGAAGAGCTGTCAAGGTAAGCAGAGCTTAGTCTTTGCAGAAGCATCGTTACACAGTCCAGAAGCTGTTGTGAAGGAGGAGCATTTGAAAGAGTATGGATCTGATTTCAGGTGTTCTTTTCACTACTCTGTGGAAGGCAGGGAATTTTACACAGCTTAAAGAATCAGAAGTGCTGGTGTCCACAAATTTTGGGCAAGAATCCAGATCGTCTACTGCAGACCTTTTTACATCACCAGACCTTAGATTTTTCAATAAATAGAAAAGTGTTTCCTCAGAAAACTCACTACCTCTACACAACTGCAGAACTGCTGCTGTTGACACGTTGACTGTTTAGCTGCTTCCAGCCAGAAATACACTGGTTGTAAACATGCCAGTGTATTTCATTCCAAACATGCTAGAAAGACTTTTGTAGAAGAACTGGTGTTTGGCGATATCATCATTCAAATTATCCCCTGGAACCAGGATTCCCAAATTCATGCTTGATATCAGGTACTCTTGAGCCTGTACATGCTTCTCTGTATGAACCCACTGTTCTGGAGAAGCAATACTAATTCAGATGTGTCCGCTGCAACTGGGATCGTTTTTGACACTAGGCATGCTTAAGATGGAAAAATACTACAAGTCATTTATAGCAAAGCAAAAGGTTGAACTGCAGATTCAGAACAAGAAGACCATTAGCAAAAAAGGAAAATAAAATAGAAAAACACGGTCTTAGAGTATATCTAACAGTCATCCCCTTACACCACCATCACCAATAACCATTAGTCCAGCTTAAAAGCATTTTGTCTTTTGTATACTAACTTTCAGAAATGAATCTCAGTCATGGGTCTTCCCACTTCTGGATTTTCTTGTTTCTGTTCAGTGTATCTGAAGCTCCAGAAATTTTCTGCGAGCGCCCTA
Source organism: Rhea pennata (assembly GCF_028389875.1). Lineage (NCBI taxonomy): Eukaryota > Metazoa > Chordata > Aves > Rheiformes > Rheidae > Rhea > Rhea pennata. Next base: position 56,011,567 of record NC_084665.1, read on the forward strand.
TTAAACTTTGATCTAAGGAGAGGTGTCTTACCCTGCGGCTTTGATTGGCTGTGCTGAGACTGAAAATGCAAACGTGATGTCCTAAGGATTGACTGAAAATTACAGTTCTTTGATGTGTAAAGAGTCTCTTCAAAATGCTGGTTCTGTCACCCTGTTTACCTTTTTTGCTCAGAAATTCATTTGAATTGCTGTTGAAAACTTCCATCCTGAAAGCCTCTTATGTCTGTGGCATTTTTTTGAAACAGTTATCATCAAGGAAATTGCAGCAACCACATGTAACCATCATCTAACAAAACAGATATCTAACTTAAGGGTCTGCTGTTTGAATTAAGTAATTTCTCTTTCCTTTCTTCTTGATCTCCCTGCCCCAAATGTCTGCTTATTTCAGGGGTTATGTGCCCTATGTCTCTGGGAATTAGACGCCTGACTCTTAGCTGACACTTGGTACCTCTGTTCATTCTGGCAGTCTGAACCATTAAGAGAAAGCCCAGCAAGCTCAGATCATCTTTTAAAAAAGACAGGCATTTTGTGGCAATATGGTGATGCCTGCTTTTGGCATCAAAGATAACTGAAGCCTGAAGGGGGCTGCAGCTCTAGCTCCCATTTCTCAGAAGGAAGTCCAAACCACCAAGCTATAGTAGCTCTTAGGAGGACAGGAAATGCTATCTCCCTAAGGAGATGCTGCAAGAGGAAGTCTGACCACACATTCAACTATGAGGGAACAGGCCCTGCTTCCATGATTTTGTTTGTTCTAATCTAAAGATTATGCCTTTCAGCAGTTCATTGCACAATGATCCTTAGTGTAAGTATTTCATGTAGCCAAACTGAGTTTATGGCAACCATCTTTCCTGATTCCTGTCCCAGGCAGAGTTTTATACAACACTCCAGTGTTCGGCTTATCAGCAGCATCACAGTCTCATGTGGGATGTGTACTAAGTATAGCCAAAATGCAATGAAAGGAGTGAAACAATTCAAAAACGTGTTGCCTACTTTCTATCTTACTGAACTACCACTTCACAAAGGTTAACTTAGATGTTGTTATTCATATACTCTATAGACACTTGACATAAATTACCGATGCCAGTTTATTTCTCATCAACACAACACATTAAAAATAAATAACGAAAGATTCCAAAATATTGCTAAAGAAATTTGAGGTTTAATATTAACAAGTTATTAGTTCAGAAAAAAAGTCCTACTCCAGATACGCCTTGAGTATGACCATGACATGCAACACAGTCCTCCCTTGTTTACCTTCACCCTTCCTCATCCCTCACAATGGCTCACTGATAGTATTCCTGTTGTCATGGATGGTGTTTTCATAGATCTGACCAATGAAATACACTCACCAGTAATAAAATAGTAATATCATATCTCAGCTTGTGTGAGACGTACTGGATTCAAAGATTTATTGTCTTATTGACCACTTAGTTTCCTACTTTTGAAAATTCTTTGAGATTTAAAATATTCAATAAAAGTCTTCTAATCTGGACTAAAACTTTGATCTCTAGGCTTTTCAGGAACGCATGCAGTTTATTAATAAGTATGTTGTGAGAGGTTCAGCGGAGCCCATAACTGAGAATGAGGACAGAAATTTAACACCTAGTCCAGGAGAAAGAGGTAAGAATTTAGCTTTCTATCAAGCATTTCATCTTGTTCATGAGCATTGTAATTAAAATATGTAGAGAGATTAATCGCCGGAAGAATATAATGTGCACAAATTAAAGTGGTGTAAACCACCACAGTTCAGGAGTTCCTACCACTAGTTCTCAAATATAACTTATACATTTCATATTTAGTTGATCTCCAGAGGTCCTTCCAACTTCAACCATTCTGTGATTCTGTAATCCCTTCTTTGTTTAATTATTGCATTGTTCCTCTTGGCTCTTGGAGGCAGCCAAGTTACCCTTAAGCAAACTTTAGGCAGTCCTCTAGTACTAGATTTTAGCCCTGAATTAACTTGGAATATTTTTGGAAATTCATTGAAAAACACTCCCTCAATTCCAAGTTTGGTAAGAGAGGTCATTAGTGTAGAAATACCAAAGTTTTGTTTAGCATCTGAAATAGCACGTGCAAGGGCACTATGACTTATTTATATTTAATAAAGTGAAATAAATTTAGTATTCCCATAAGTAGTCCCCATTTAGTAGTCTCATTTAGTATTTAATTCACTTTAATAGTTTGTTAAGCTCATTCTAAGACTATAGGTTGACAATTTTAAATCAGAATGCTTCCAGTTACCTTTGTTATACTGTAGTTGCTGATCTAACAGGTTTTTTTTCATTCAAAGTTTAACACAGAGAGGTGGTAGAAACAGTGAGAAACATATTCAGTGTAATGACTAGCTTTTTATTAAACACTAAATATTAAAATGGAGAGATGGGCCAGAGCTACAACATTTATGTCAGGAATCCAGTACCATGTAGTCTGAGGAGAGCTACAATCAAGATTTTGCATTCATCTGTTAAAAGAAGGGATTAATTCAAAACCTGAAATCTGAGTTTATGCTAGTTTGGGGCCTATTGTAATCATAGACATATGAAATTTTTTTAAATAACCCTTTCATTTTATCTGCTCCTATACATTGGTCCTTTTTCCTTTGAACTAGTATTTCCTAAACTAGATCTCTGCCCAAAGGTTAATGTAATTTTTAAACTTTACACAGGACTTTCCATTCAGATTTTAACTGAATGCTTTTTTGTTTTTTCTCCAAAAGAACATGATTCCTTACTGATCAAAAGTTGTTCTCATGTTCTTTTAAGCACTTTAAATTTGCTATACATACTTATCTTTATACTGACTCATGAGCAGTGTGTATTTAGTTAAGATACATATATACATTTCTCTCTGACATACTTTTTGCAACTTCTTTGATTCTGTCATGAATATAGGAAATAAAAATTCAGAAATACTTTATCTTTTCTAAGCTATGTCTCTCATATACTAGTGTATTTTGCTGAGCCAAAACAGGAAAAAACTATATAATATAGAAGGAGACTCTTGGCACAGCTGAATAACCAGTTTAATCTATGCTGTTGTAGATTCTATTTCTCTTACCACTGAAGAGAAACCATCACAAGCAGTTACGGATTCAAGCTTACAAATGCAGCGAAAGAAATGGGAGCCTATAGACTGTAGTGTCTACATGAGGTAAATTGCAGCAAGTACAATTAAATCCCAGTGAAATATAGAAATAAAAGACTAGCTGAGAATTTTGATATATAAGAATTTGTAAAGGCAATATACTGTTTGTGCAACTCATTCTTAACTGGATGCAGGATATGGTATTATACATGTGAATTTGAGCTTTTCTTTTACATTTCGTTGGTGTGAGCTACAATTCTGTCACATACTTGTTAAAGTTGATGTGAAAATCCTGGTCCATGTTTTATCTGTCCTTTATGTTGTATACCCAAAATCGCATAGTAGAGAATGCAGAGATGTAGATGTTATCTAGACGTGGTTATTAGCTTTGAATTTTTTTAATATGGGTGCTGACATACATCCCATTACAATTTATATCCTTTATTTAACATGGTACGTGTAAAAGGAGCTGAATTATCACACTGTTTGTAATGAGAATGTGACATAAAAAATTGAAGAAAATACATATGCTGGCTATATGTATGTATGTATGCTGTATATTTCAGTGCTCCTCTTGAAATAAGTGCATATGAAGTTTGTCAGCACGTAATACTAGGAGCAAATTATATATTTAACAAAATATATTTAACAATTCATAACATAGTTAATAACTGAAATAATTATATTAATTACATTTTTATTCAAAATAATTATATTCTTTATTCTATGTGTTAATGTAAAGCTATTTACCTAACATGCATGCATCTCCATATTTGCTGTATTGTAGTTAGAACCAATTTGTATTCAGGGTGGCATTTATGCAGCTCATTGATTCTCAAAAGACCTTAGAACATGCTGAGTAATTCCCCAAATTCAATTTTAAATTGAAAGGGAAACTAGATTTATATTGAAGTGAATAACACTATAACAGTAGAAAATAGGGCAAAATATCTTGCACAGGCTTTAGTTTTGTAAGCATTTCATTTGTCTTCAACTCGTTAACCTTTACACAAGTCATTTAAGTCAAATTATAAAAATATATTATCCAGTTTACTGCTATTATGCCAATGGCAAAAAAAAAAAAAAAAGGCATTTATCTCAGTGTTGAATTATCCTAATACCAAAAACTTCCGAAAATAAGATGTTTCTTACAAATTAAAAATGACCTTCATAAGCAGGAGTTTTCATATGCTCAAAGATGAGCATGATTTTACAAATATTTTAAAACAGACACTCAAATATGGAAAAGTCTGACCTCAAAAATCAGGGTTGTATAAGCAGAGGAAAAGCATCTGCTTAACTGTGTCTAGCATCACAATGGTTATATTGCAGAATATAAGCCAAATGTATGTTTATTGGTATTAAGTCACTTATACACATCCCAAAACTTTATTTAAGGTGAGAAAAATATCTTTGTACTTCTTCCAGAAAAACAATGTCTGAGTCTGTTCTAAGAACTGAGTCTATCATTCAGCAGCAAGAGATGCGTAAAGCAGAAAAAATCAACCATTTTAGGGAACTTCGAGAGCTGGCTCTGGAAGAAAGGAAAAAAGAACAAAAAGCTAGGACTTTATTGAAGCAAAACATACTTGAAATGTATGAGAATCTGCAGGTAAGTAAGTTTAACTATTACTGTGATGTCCAGCACTAGCACAAATACCTTGTTTTAAAGTAGATTAACCATTCTCAAGACTTTTGTATTCAGTATCATTTACTAGAAACAATGTAAAAGCTTGAAATTTCACTTGGACAAAGGTTAAAACTGAAACTTTTAGAAAAAAATATAATGCTACACAACATTCTTAATATAATATTCTTAGTACATTTCCTGATATAGCTCTTTGCAACAGCACTATTTTAAGAATATCACCATAACAGCATAGTTTAAAGTGAAAGTAAATTAAGCATTTGGTATATATGACCGGACACATATTAGATAAAATTTGGCCATTTTTCTGTTGTAGAATTGTATGTGCTGTTTTGGAAAGTAATGAGGAACAAGATAATTTATGTAGAAGGGTGAGCCCCTCCTAATATGTCTAACAGCACAGATAGAGCGCACAGTATCAGCCTGCCTGGCATATGCATAAAGCCAATAAACAAACATTTGGAACTATTAATCTTTAAAGAAACATGGCTACAAATAGTAAATTTGATAGCGTTTGTGTAAGATCCATCCTTGGCGTTAACTCAAGCAATAAAGTTGGTGAATGTATCCTGACAAAATTGGCTTATGTTTTGAGAGCCAACAGAAACAAACATTTTTGTTACACAGTGGTGAAACAATAACCACTAACAATTGGCTGGCCACTGTCCAGAGCTCTTAAAATTGGATAAAAAACAATAAAAATAAGTTTAAATTACACCAATTAATTTAAAGCAATCACTTGAGAACATCTTAATAAGTTCTCAGACAGACTGATGTATAGTACTTAACTAGAAGCCTGCAAGGAGCCAGGGTCTTTTACTAGTGACTTACTGATTCCCTAACAATAATACATGTTGAGGTTTTCAGATATTGCTATGATTTTCAGTGCCTAAAATAATACGTAATAGAAGGTCAATTTTTAAGAGTAGTGCCTCAGCTCTTTCTAGAAAGCATTTTCATTTAAAATGTTTTACAATAAGAATTTAGAATCAGTTACTTGTGAATATCTATACTGTGCTAATCAGCACATTTACTGAATTTTCATCTGTTGACCATAGAGGACTATACAAAGATATCCATGTTTCTCCATTGTCCAGGCTGGAAATTTAAAGGGAAAAGCTTTCAAAAGTTTCCAAGTCTCACTTGGCCTAAGTCTCATTGCAAGTCAGTGTGTTTTAGGCTCTAGTCTCTTCTCAAAATGGGACTTTGTCTCCTAAGCCACTTCAATACTGCAGAAAGTCAGATCTTAAGGGATTTGTTTAAGGTGACAATGCAAGTCAGTAATTGAATCAGGACTAGATCCAGATGGGTAACCAATCTGTTGCCTTATCCTCCCTCCTACACAATTAGCTTATTATGCCAGCAATTTAAAAAGGATTTTCATGAACTTTCTCTTCTTCTTCATGGTGGCATATAGCTGTGTTATTGTGACAATCAATAAAAGTGCATGAGCAGATAAAAAGAAAAGCGGAGGTGCCCTATGAAGCCCCATAAAATCATATAGCAGAAACACAATGTGAAACATAGTGAAAGGATGCAGCAAACACAGAAATATGAAGGATGCGGTTCCTTGTGGTGTATTCAACACTCATGCGCTGGTGGGGGTGTTGCTGTTTGTTTTTGGCTAGGCATCCTTAGACGAAACACGAGGCAGAATTCTCAGCATTCGGGAAGCATACAGAAGTAAGCTGCTTGAGGCTGAGCTCAGGAAACAAGAAGTGCTGGCAGCTGATGAAGCAGTCCTGCAAGCAGAGAAAGAGAAGAAAAGCCCAGATGCCCCCCAAAAAAAGCAAGGAAAAGGTTTAGGGAAAAAAAAGTAATTTTACTTGAGTTGCTTGAGTACCGACTTAGGTGTTTAGGAAAGAAAATTTATATTCAAAGATGAAAAAAATCCATATTTTCCAGTGTTTTTTGTAATAATAAATGTTATCTCTTTGGCCAGTTTTATTGCAAAATCTGACCAGTATTCTTTTTAACAGTGTTTGGTATTTTAGTCTCATAAATGGTTCTTACTACTATTAAAGTTTATGTGTTTTACTGGAAATAAAATTTTGAATCTTCTCCCAAATTCTAACCATCTTTCATCGTGTTTCTTAAATCAAAACAGAACCAGTCAAGAGTGAAACAGTTGAAATAGTGAGCATAACCTATCAATTTTGAAGACATTTAACTTGGCAGAAACATGAGCTCCTGAAGTGGATGACAATTTATGAGTTTATAATAATTAAATAATGGCATACCACACATTCATATTCAGGTACTGGAAAACTTCCCAAAGCCTGATTTACTAAGCACACTCGCATGATGTCACCATACTGTAATATTTTTCTCTTTCACATCTGGCATCATTCCCTTAAATGTTTTTGATACTCACAGTAACCCTCTGCTGTGGCAAACTGCTATCTTCATGGCACAACCTTCCAAGGCTTGCTGAATATTATTTAAAATCGTACTACTGTTTTTCTTTTCCAAGTTATGTTTTGCCCACAGCTGCTTTGCTAAAAGGGATTCCAACAGAGCTTTTCATAGACCCTCAGTTGGGATATGAGATTGTTTCTTGAAGGTAGAAGCAACATGCGGATTAAGTGGCAATCACAGGCTTTCTACATGAAGGATAAAATCTCCCCCTTAAGCTCTTGCTTCCATCAATGTAGAATTCCTATTATTTTTTGGCATTCTTAATAAAAACAAGAAATACAAGTATTCATATTCACTAGCTAGCACTCTGTAGTCAGAGACAATGGTCCAAACTCTTTCTAGATCAGACAGAGCTGTTCTAAATGGCTTAAAAGAATTTTCACTTTAGTCGCAAGCAGAAGTTTGAGAAGCCTGCCTACATGTCATACACATACAGTATGTCCAGGATGTCCAGAAGTATTTGAATGTGTAGGTGGCATGAAAATTGTGAGAGTTCTCTACTCAATGCAGGTCACAAGAAATATTATCCTTTGTGCTCTGCCCGCTGATATTGGATAACTATTGCATTTGGATTTAGCCTTTCTTCTTCTATATCTTAATGAAATACCAGCTGTTTGGACTTTGCTCTCTGCTGGTTTTGCTTACCTCTGTTTTATCAATACCTGACTGGTTGACTTGAACTTGACTCACTCCTCAGTCAGGAGGATGAAACCAGAGCCTGAAAACTGCACTGAAGATTTTTATTCCAAAGAGCAGGAGCTGAGTTTTGCTTTGATCCATACAGGGTAGAAATAAAAAGCCTGTCAGTCTTGTGCTGTAATTGCTCTGACTTTGTCTTCTCTATTTTGGAATATGCGCTATACTGCTTCATGATATTGCATCTTGTTTCCATGGCAACAGCACGTGTTGGTTGTCTTCTTATGTGAATCTGTAATGAGCTTCTGTAAAAGAAGATCAAGCTGAAGTTCTGTTCTTGATGTCACTGCAAGTGCTATAATGACATTCTGTTGTAAAATCAATCCAATTCTGAAAGCCATCATAATAGACATATAAATGTCAAAAATTCAGCTAATAATTTGCATGATCACAATCCATTCCTGCATGGAAACAGTTACAAACTGAGTTAAACTCAGACATAGTGTCTGAAATCTACATTATCAATCCTAGTATGCACAATTCTAAGTTTCATGTTTTCCTTGTTTTAAAGAGGAATATGGCATAATCAGAATCTGCTGTAGTTCATGAATGTCTCTGTTGGCTCACTTATTTCAACCATGCAGATATGATGATAGAGTGAATTACTGTCCCACTGTTTAATTGAGTGTACTTTGGAGTATGTATTGTTTTTAGAGAAGCACAGTAGCAGTTTTATAGAAGCCCTGTGCATATTCCAGGAAAGCAAAATATCCCTTTACCTTATTATGGAGCCTGGGAGACAAAACGCCTAGTCTGGAGTGTGCCAAAGAATTTACGTTCATTGGACCCAGAAACAGATGATTGATGAAATCTCTTATGCATCAATTTTACATCTAATGAATCAATACAACAGTTCAGTGCAGTATATTACAGTATAAGTTACACAACAAATATTACAGAATAAGGCTAAGTATTCTGTAAGTGGGGAAGGCTGTACAAAGACTACAACAAAATGTGAGTATATTTCAAAATATGTCATTTACAATAGTTTAAGAAGCCATAGTGTTTAACACTTTACCGTGAGAATAAAAAAACAATCTAAAACTATATCTGTTCTGTTTTAATTGACATGATTGTTGCCTCCAATCTGTAGATCGAGTTGGACAAAAGTCAAATTCTATGTTCATATGGATAAAACATTTCTGTCCTTTTTTCCTTTTGCCCTTTAGAACAAAGACAACTTTTAAGCAGTATAATTTTATGAAATTTACCTTCCTTTATATTAAAAGAATTTATTGTCTGTAGTCAGTAAGAAATTATTCAAATTCTATTTTTATAGATAGTATATTTCAGAAATATGCAAATTACATCAAACTTTCATGTCTTCCCGAGGTTTCTTATAATAAAAGCTATGGAATTCAGACAGATCATTCCTGGTTATACAAGACTTAACATTCAGGATAGCCATTCAGGACCAGGTTCAGTAAGGACATAAGAAAAAGCTTTACATTATGTTCTTTCATAAAGCACTTAGGCAAAGGACTGAAACATGGGCTCAAGCTCTTTACAGAACTGAAAAGATAGGGAAAACTTTTCTGAATGAAGACATGATTGCCTTGATCTTTTAAGATGTTTAAGACGACAATCTTTTTAGAGGAGCACCAGAGGAATGGCTGTGTGAAGGCATACTTTACCAGGTATCTAATGACTTCAAGTCCAAGGAGAAGAGGGTGGATTTTGTTCTTTTTTTCCCTTTCTTTCTTTCTTTCTTTTTTTTTTTTTTAAATACTCTCCTTCTGGCTTTACTTACAGAAAACTTTGAGAAAGTTTGCCCAGTTTGTCATTTATATAGCCTCTGATTTTTGTTTGTGGAAGAGTATCTATATAAAAACCAGCCTAGATAACAATGTCCATCTCTAAATTCTCTCTCTGTTTAATTATCTTTTAACTTGGAGATTTATGTACTTCTTCCCTAAAATATCAAGTCTTACTCCTGGAGTGTGGCAATTGCCAGTTCTGTACACAGATCGGACAATCCAGTCATTCAGAAATCCTGGCCAATCTCTGCCAGGAGACTGTGCTCTTCTTATTCACAAAGCCCATATTGCCAATATTCTGCTAAGGCTTTCTTTTTGTGTTAGTGTGATTCTGCCACACCTATATTACCCCTGATTTATAAACTAAACATGCAGCTAGTTCCTATCTCTGTGTTTAAAACCCTGTAGGACAGTCTTTTAGTATCTGGTCATCCTTGAGGCTTTGCACAAGGAGAACCCGTTTCAGGAATCAGTGAAGTGGCAGGGAAAGGTGCACTTTTAGGGACAGGTTTGTCTGCATTTTTGTAGAGTTAAACAAAAATAATTTGTTTGCAGTACTGATCCCTGATAGCCATTTCACTTTCACAGGAAGTATAGCCAGTAATACAAAGTAAAATGTCACTGCTCGGCAGAAGTTTCAAAAAATTTTGATGGCAACTATAAATGACATAGTAGACTACACTGTGAATAATCACTAAAGAATTACTTCTTTAGTGCTTACTTACTTTACATTTTAAGAGTAATGGTAAAGTTCACAAAGCAGTATAGGATTCTAGGAAAGAAATTAGTTTTCGAGACTGCTAGCTGAGTTTGATGGGGATTAAGTAAGTCTGTAAAAAGTTTATCACTTTCAATAACTCTTTGTAGGTGTGTTCTGCTAAGCTTTGGCTGTTTTTACTGCTTGATCCTTTCCTTTTGACCAGCTATTATGAGCTAGAAAGGATCATTTCCATTAAAAGACATCTGTAAAGTTAATTTTTAATGCAATTAGCTTCATTAATCTTCAAATGACTTGTCCCATCTGCTTTGCTTTAATTTGGCTGGCATTTACACAATGAGTTACAGACCAAAAACCAGACCAAGCCTATTCCAGGATGCCTGGCTGCTGAGACAAGCAATGTGCTGTGAAATGAGACTCTGTTCTGAGCTGCCAGTCTGCTCACCCCAGCAATGTGCAATTTACTAGCTATGTAAGGTCTCATTTTAATTCAGGGAGGAGATAAAGCATTTATGCACATGCACAGCATTTCCCTCCAAAAGGCAAGAAAAGTGTCTACATATTTTGTCCGGCAGAAAACGTAAGGGAACAGCTTTGCATAATTACACAGCAGTTTGCAGAATGAAAGAAATTAGAGCCCTATAGTCCTCTCGTTCACTTCTTGAATCAACCCTAAGAGATTAATGTTTCAATGACTTGAATATTCTTGTTATTTTCAGAAAAACAAGATGCTCTTGTAGTATGCATCTCAGAGGAAGACAAAGGAAAGAAGCAGAAAGCCAGGGAAAGAGAGAAGACAGTCTGTATGGTAGTGAGACTAAATAGCATAAAAGAAAGATGCTTTGAAGATGTTACTAGCTGAAATAAGAGGAAAGAGAGAGGTGTGTAAGTGGTCCAGGTAAGACTCAGGACTTCTGAGGCAGTAAGGATGTGGTCAGTGGGAAAGTGATTCAAGGATTACCAGGCCAATCTGAGAATGAGATCCTAGTGCAACCCAGGATACATTACTTTGGGGCAGGTCTGGAAACCAGGACGTCTCTGCTAAAAACCTGGAAATCTCTATCACCAAAGTGCTTACTCTTTCCAAGACACAAGGTGCTTGCCTTCCACATGGTGTCCCAGTGGTTGTAGCACAATCCAGGAAAGGGATAGTCAGGCTGCTGTGCCCTCAGCCTGAGAGAGCTGAAGTGGACGCCATGGGAATGAGCTCCACTCAGCAGGCCACAACACACATCTTGCCCAGCGATCCTTAAGTTGTGGCCATCATGCAACACTCATGGGACCAAGTGTAGAGGAAAGCAAGATGGAGTCTGACTCCACATCTGAACCAGTTGACCGCAAAGCTGGAACATGGGAGAAGGAGGGATACAGTGGTTGTATGTTCAGGGATGTAAATAAGATTTAACTTGCTAATACACCAGGTTTGTAAAGTGTCTTGCCAAAAACAGAGAGTTCTTTCATGGCCTGGAGTGTCCTAAGCATCCAACTTCCATTCCACATAGACTGAACATTTTGCAGGTGACTGCAAAAGCAAAAATAGAAGACATAATAGCGTAGGGAGAAGGTCAAGACACTCAGCTGTGGCATGACTTGAAGCAACCAGAGCTACTTCAGGCATAAAGAAAGTGGGAAGTGCCTGAAGAGACTCTAAGGGCAGTAAAAAGAAAAAAAAACATGCTGCCTTTCTCTGCTCTGCCTATGCCAGACACTACAACTCAGCCCCTTCAGCTTTGATGCAACAAAATTCAAATTTTTTTTTCACTACAGAGAAACCTTGAATTGGTTCTGAGGGCAGTTGTTTGCAGAGGCTAGAATTATAGATCTAGAAATGCAGGTAAAGCTGCCCCACTCCCAGCCATGGTAAACAAGGGTATGAAAACTTTTTTGTCATAGGGGTTTATATATCTCTTAAAATACATCTTTCAGGAACTAGCAAAGGTCTGGATAAGAGACAAGAAGTTAATCATCACAAGTGCCTAAAGCAATGCTTATATTTTTCTCATAAAAATGTGGCATGAAGGCTTTTGAGGTTCAACTAATGAAGACATCAGAAGCTGCTTCCTCTCACCTTTTCCTTACTCTTGATGCTAGGCTTACACAGTATTTCCCTGTCATCTTCAAAAGTATTTTTTGTTGTTTTTCTGTTGCTCCAGTCCAAAGGGCAAGTTTTCCAAAGGGAATAGGTTACTTTCCAGAAAATACATTTCTCATACTTGCTAAGTGACTTTCACCTAAATTATTAAGAATCAAAAGTTTCAAAGACTTCACTGGCAGCTTAGGTTTTTGAACATTTGCCTTTCCCCCCCATAAATATTACTGGATTAATACATTGCAGCTGTTATGCTATTTTGAAATACCATTTATCTGTAGTCTGAGAAAGATATTCAAGTGCTGTTCTTGCCTGTCTCTGTCCATATGTACTTTCTTAAAGACTCTGATTTATTTCCCGTCAAAAAAATTTTTTGAAAATCAGACTATCTATCTGGCTAAAATGAAAATAATCTACTTCCCTATCATATCATGTACCAACTGGATGTATGGAAAAGCATGTCAGGATGAGGCATCATTCTATTTGCAGTCTACTCACCATAGCAAAAGCTAGAGATCCATCATCTTCTCCCATGTATCTATTAGCACATGTGTGCTGAGTATATCATTTCTATAATTTGACACCTAGTCAGCACTGATACAGCTCTGCCTATGACAGCATATATACGTATATACTGTGCCATATAGAACAATGGCAAACCAGGTGTGAGACATGTTACGAGGTTAACGCTCTGCTCTAAGGAATTCAGCTGGAGATTTGTTAGAGGCCGTGATGTCACCAATAATATGGAGTATCGTAAGGTATCGTGAATTAACACCACTGACAATCTAAATAAGTACCTTGCTTCCAGAAAATACAAGACTCAGTCTCCTTGTTCCAGCCTTTTCTATGGGTTCCTCTGATTTCGTTGCTGCATTCATATTGTCACCCGGTAATCTAGCAATATGGCTAGGCGAGGAAGTAATATGGATAAAATGTAAATGACTTTAAATATAAACCTACAGAAACATTGTGCCATGGTCACGTTTTATCAAAAATAGTACAGATAGTATACAGGCAGTGCGTAATTTTGGTTAGATAAATCTGAAGGCTGAGTCATTCAGCCATTTTTAAATATTCATAATGAGGATTGTTGCCTGGAGAAATAGCTAAAATGAGACATGTGAACTGTGTCAATGCCAGCAGGTAATATACACTGTGAATTAGGTAATTAAAAGTGCATTTAGCTTACTAAATTATTTGTAAATTTTTGTGTAGTCCTATTGCTGCTTTCTTGCTGAAAATCTAAAGCATTTTATTTTTAAAAAAGAAAATATGACAGCTTTCCTGTCATTTTGAGGAGTCTAACACCTTCCAGCCATTTCAGGTGTTTCCTAGTTTTTTAAAAACACAATCCAGGCAAACATCCAAGAGCACTCTCAGTGCTTCTTTGCCGTACTGAAGATCTCTCTTTTTTCAAAGTAATTGTAAAAAGACGTGTCTTTTTACCACTAACTAGATCCCAGCACAAGTGTATAGCTTACCAAAATCCTGAACCAGACGCACATCTCTTCTTCCAAACATGTTATTTATAAAAACTCCTCAGGCAAAAGGGCTGCTTCCCCCCGGCCCATGTTCAGCTTGCTGACACTCCTGACAGTCTTGTCCTCTGGGTTCCTGCAAGGGCAGGCTTCTCCCACGGAGACACAGGGGATGTGCAAACGAATTTTCTTCCCTTTGCTTTTAAGAAGTGGACATAAGCTAAATGCAAATATAAAGCTCAGAACCAAATGTGTACTGCAGAGCATAAAACGGTGTAAAGGCAGTGCCTCAGCCAGCAAGGTACACGAGCAGTTGTTACATCGCTTCACTAGAGGGAGATATTTGCGTATGTGCCTTGTTTTAAAGCAGGAAAGCTGACTCCACGTTCTTCAGTGCTCAGCAGAAGCGGCCACAAACCTATTGGAGAAACACTGGCAATTTGAAGGTTACTTGTGCTGCTCTCTCCTTTACAGACTTGCCATTTCCACATTTATCCAGCTGCCACGCTGCTAAACAGGGGGGACAGCAGTGAGTGCAGGGAAGTTCTTGTTCACACCGGTGTTATAGACAAGCTCCCCCAAACCTCGACTTTGAGCAAATAACAGCTACAAAAGTGTAGCTGAATTTCTAGTTGACCTGGGTTTATTGCTGAGACACTATAGGCAGGGATAGCTATCTTTTTAGTCTTTTATTCACCCCTCAGCAAAATATGTACTCAGTTTTGAGTACTACTATAAATAGAGTAAGTAAAAAAATAATAACTGAAAGGCACTGGTCTGCAAAATAACAAAAGCTTTGTGCTTTCAGCTAAGCACTTCAAAGCTGTGCCCTGTCTTCTCCTATTCTACTTTTCAAGGAGAACAAATTTGTGTGATTGGGAAGGACTTCATGTGGCTTTCAGTCCCACTGTCCCTTCAAAGACCATATGTGTAACTATTCCACCACAAACCTCAGACACAGCTGGGCAAACCAGTGGATGAATCTTCACTGCTATAAATCCCCATGAATGTAGATACTCTCTGTGTCTAGCTATCATTGCCTCAAGCCTTTGAGTCCTAGAAGATTTTTTTTTAACCTTTTATTTTCAGTGTTTGTCCTTAGGCCAGATAACTGCTCAACTGACTTTTCTCCTCCAGCAAGGCTGATGGTGGTACGAAGTATTGATCTCACTGCAGTACAAGAGATGCAGCTGAAATATTGACAGTCAGTTACCTTGTACAGGGTAGTACAGTAAACTTCCAAAAAGTACAAGTGCTTGTTCAGGGAGCTGATAGATTAAATCATTAAAAATACCTACTCTCCATTGTGCCTCTTGACATTCATTGTGCTGTAGCTGTGACTTGTTTTATTGACTCATTATAAAGATATAATGCACCGGGGAGTCAGTTACTTGCAAATGGAACTATCTGCTGTCCTATAAATTGCCCTTGTAATTTTGTAACACATTACAGTTTAAAGGCAGGTCATAATGTTCCCAATCAGTTACTGAAAGGTAGGTCTCAAACTAAAAATGGCTTGATTTTGTGAGCAGCTGAAGAGCTTGCTTCAATTTGGGGCACAAAGAAATCAGGCCAGTTTGAATTAACTGCTGGCGGATTATAACTCTGAAAACATGTGCTGTTATTTCGGAGTACAACACTCTCCTTTTAAAACAGGTCCAGAGAATGAACAAGCCTAAAAATACTCCAGACAACTTCAGGGTACTTCCTCAGTGGCACTGACCCTGGATAGACCAGTGAGGAACATGACCTTGTCATGAACGAAGGCACAGTACATTGCCATCTCTGTAGGATGTGCACCTGCTTGACCCTGGACAAGTTCTTTGGCTGAGACTCCAAATCCATGCTCTGTGCGAAAGAAAAATGGGGGTTTGGGATAAGCAAGAATGTGTTTTCTGCTCTTCAAGTTCTCTTGCTGAAGAGCTAACTGTACAAGTAAGCTAAATGACTGACACTGGTAGCCATGCCCTCACTGGCCTATTTGTGCATTGCTAGTATGGCCCCTGAGTTGGCCTATTGGTGCTGGTCGAAAGAACACCCCAACGTGATTAAGGTGTTAGTGTGGGCCAGGGACAGTGTCCAGTAGGTGGACTGGGTACAGCTACCCCATTTGAAGGGAGAGAAGGTTTTGCTGGATGAATATAGGCCGTACTGTGCCAACTGGGTTCAGAGACAGTGAATCGAAGCATTAGTGTAGACATAGTCCATTATAATGTAGCTTCTCAGCATTTTGATATTCACCCCTCCACTACATGTAAGACTCATTCTCCTTTCCCATGAGTTTTCAAAAGAAGGCACAGACAAAGGGTATCTATGAACCAGCAGCTCCTAGAAAGCTTAAAAAGCTGGTGTGCAAGCAAACAAAGGACTAGGAGAAAGGCCAGTTAGATCTTAGAGGGTCAAAGGATCTGTCATATCTGCCTTTTACGATCTGGGAGCTCAGAGACTGAGCCTTCTTCCACATGGAAAGTTATACCTTGTATACATAAATTATACCTTGTATACTCCATAGTTTATGACTGAAGAAAATTATCCAATATCCCTTTCACTATATGGTTGGGATTTTTGCTGCTGTTTGTGGGAAGGAGATTGTTTTTTGTGGAGTACCTTGGTTACAGGACTATCTAAGGCAATAGCAATTTTTTTTCTGTTAGCTGGAGACTACCAATTTTTGTGCTTCTAAGTTTTTGAACTGCTGATTGACCTTTTCCTTTCATTTATCAGTCTGTTATATTTCAATATGTTATTTCCTTTCAGAATTTTTTTGAGTTGTAGCATTAAGAGCTGCAACAAATCACTTAAATTTGTTTTAATTTTTATTTATTGCTTATTTTTCAAATGTCAATATGCACCACAGGTCTGCAGGAGCCCATGACTTTTCAGGACCAAGAAGCCTGCAAATCTTTTGATAGGGAACAGTCCATGCAGTCTTCTACCTACAATAAACTTCTCCTCCCCGCCGCCCCTCCCCATATGTGGGCATCAAGACAGAATATCACAGAGATTAAAAAACAGAGTGAAGCTCTCATTTTGTTTAAATTGCAGTATATATTAGGATATGGCATTTGTCTAATGATGAGTCTTATGGCTGAGGTGTTAAAAAAGAATTAGTCTAGGCAATTTAGCCACAAGACAGCAACTGCTATTATCAGAAGCAGTCTGATTGACTTTGGAAATCTCCAATTATAATCCTTGTTATAATCATCATTATGCTTCTCTGTAGAGCACTACTGAGCCTCCACTTTTAACTCATACCAGATTCCTACTGAAATCAGCAGGAACTGTGCTTGAGACTGAGCTCTCATAGGCAGTACTGTTTGTCCGAAAGTAAACAAGCTGTTCTGTAACCTGGCTCCCTAATATGATCTGGTTCCCCCTTTGTATGATAATAGCTCTAACCAAATATATGGCATTTTCTTTGTCCTATTGCCACAGTAACAAAGTGAGGACTAGGGGACCAGTTGTATGGAATATTTTCAGGCTTGTCCGGCTCCACAGAAATCTTATCTGGAATAGACAGATTGGCAGATCCAGGGGCTAAACCAGCTCCCTTGAGTCTCCATCTGATAATTTATCAAGTACACCTTACTTGCTTGTAAATCTTACTAGTTTTTGGACAGACAAGTAAAATATCTTTTATTGATTTCATTGTCATGATTAAAAAGAGCTAAGTATATTTACTGCAAGACAAGTAAATACCCAGGTTTATTGTGGACACAGGAGAAATCCATCTTCATCTCCTTATCTACTGCATTATGCACTTAGGAAAACTCTGCGTATTGATTGTGGGTAAAGTTGTTAATTGCCTGGCCAGAACTGCAAGCCCATATAGTGGAAAGCCTGTGTTTGGGAAACAGCTTTCCTCTGCCGTAGAAAAGGAGGAAACAGAGACCACAAGCCAGGGAAAACCTGAAATGGTAAAATTCATGAGACTATCATTATTCATATAATGAAGATGCGCAATGTGAAAAGAAGAGCTTCACAGTAAGAAGTTTCTGTAAAGGTTAGCTTGCTAACAAATTGTCGCCATTATCTCTATAATCACTTGCTAAGCTGTAAAAAACATAAATCCGTAATCTCGCAAGCAGATCTGTGGAAGTCCAGTGGGATTCTGCACGAGGCTAACAGCCTGTTCATATTGATCAGAGGACAGGGCTGAGGGCTGCAATCTCAGGCTGTTTAAATGTGATATTCTCTTATTTCCAGGAGAATTGGAATTTGCACCCCTCTGTTTTTTTCACTGTTTGTCTAGGCACTGATAAGCACATGTATCTACACTGAGCAGTAAGTCAGAAGTAAATGCCATTTCTCCATGAAGTGTTCTCAGAAATACAATTACAACAGTCTTTAAACACCATGCTTTGCCTGTTCTTTTTTATATTCCTCTTCTGCGGTGGGGGCTATTTTAATCTACAGCCACACCACTATTTTAATCTCAGGGCTTTTTTTACTGACTACTCTGTCCAAGATTTGCAGTAGCAAATACTTAGAATCAAACACTGAAACAGAACACAGAATCACTCAAAATGTTTTTCATTTTGCAGTGGTGGCTACAGCCTGTCACACTATAATATTTGAACAGTTGTATACAAGAATGGTTTCTATCTCGTGGGTCTCCTCGGTGGCAAGGAGTTGTCCTAGTTTTGCAGACAGCAACTTGGGTAATAACAGTGATACTACAGTAACACTGTGGCCTCCTGAAAGTGCTGTTAGATTAGAGGCACAGCATGGCCAAGATTTCGCAAGAGCTCCGGCATCCTACCTGGACCTACCCTGGACACCCCATGCTTCTGATCACCAGTCAACTGCCTTCTCTCACTAATCCATAGCTGTGCTCCAGAACTCTGCAGGAGAAACCATCTCACCAAAAGCACATTTCCCTCCTTCCATTGGAAAGGAAACTTCCTGCATTTTGAAGTCAGTTCATCCTTTTTTCTCATCTCATTTTTGCAAAAGTGAGGCTTCCTAACATACAACAACTTTCATTAATCAGGCAGTGACCATATCTGAGAAGTGTTCAGGGAACTTCCCACCTGGATACAAAACTCCAGGATAATCTCAGATTTCAATATTTCTGCTACCTGCAGCCAGTGACAGAGGCAGCAAGAGGTTTTCAACAGACATGAGTGTCATCTAGTGGTGAGACAAACCCACACAGTCACACCCCAATGGCCATCATCTGCCCATTGATTTCAACGTGGAGAATGGGTAGCACATTTTCTTTCTGCTACATTTTAACAACATAATGCAGAATGTATGTAGTAATGCTTATTTTATCTTTTGTCTTTGTGGGATTTATTTTACATAGGCTAATGGAAAATAATATGGGCCAACCACAGTTAGCCAAGCAGCAGACACTAATGGCTCTCTGTCTGAGGTTCTGTTTCCACAATGAGGTACAGAAATATCTGTACCTCAGATCTGCCTGGGTAAAACGATCATGAACATTAGCCTCACTCCCCAGAAGTTGAGAGAGAACTTTACAGGACAAAGGGCTGTTTAAAGCTTTATTTACTTGTAGTGTGTAATTTTATAGTATGCATTGTGGTAATGGATATTCAAAGTCCTTACATTTTTTTAAAAAAAGTGCATTTTCTCTCAAACTTCTTTTGCCTTCTTTCATACACAAATCCAGATTCATTAGTGAGGCAGAGTGCAAAAATAGCAATTCTCTGTTAATCAGCCAAATAGAAATGAAGAAGAAACCATCTCACCAAGAACATCATTAGTGCAGGAACACATAGGGAAAGTTAGCTGACCAGGAAGCAAAGAGGGGCAAACACTGGCTGGTTATATAAAATACTTTTGATTTCACTTCATGACAGTTCATCACAGTAATTTCAGTGCAGCAAGCTGAGCTTAAGGTGTTGTCAGAGAATCATAGAATGGTTGAGGTTGGAAGGGACCTCTGGAGATCACCTAGTCCAGACCCTCTGCTCAAGCAAGGTCACCTAGAACATGTTGCACAGAATCACGTCCAGGTGTGTTTTGAGTATCTCCAGAGAAGGAGACTCCACAACCTCTCTGGGCAATCTGTGCCAGTGCTCCATCACTCTCACAGTGAAGAAATTACCCCTCACAGTCAGGCTGAACTGCCTGTGCTTCAATTTCTGCCCATTGCCTCTTGTCCTGTCACACGGGACAACTGAAAAGAGTTTGTCCCCATCCCCTTGACACCCTCCCTTCAGATACTTATACACATTGATAAGATCCCCCCTCAGTCTTCTCTTCCCCAGGCTAAAGAGGCCCAGCTCTCACAGCCGTTCCTCATAGGGCAGGTGCTCCAGCCCTCTGATCATCTTCGTAGCCCTACACTGGACTCTCTCCAGTAGCTCCATGTCTCTCTCACATTGGGGAGCACAACACTGGAAACAGTACTCTAGATGAGGCCTCACCAGGGCTGAGTACAGGCAACACTCTTCCTAAAGAACCTGAGGATACCATTGACCTTCTCGGCACAAGAGCACATTGCTGGCTCATGGTCAACTTGTTGTCCACCAGCACTCCCAAGTCTTTCTCTGCAGAGCTGTTTTCAACTCCCAGCTTGTACTGGTGCCTAGGGTTATTTTTCCCTAGGTGCAGGACTCTGCACTTGCCCTTGTTGAACCTCAGGAGGTTCCTCTCCGCCCAGCTCTCCAGCCTGTCAAGGTCCCTCTGAATGGTAGCACAGCCCTCTGGTGTATCAGCCATTCCTCTCTGTTTCGTATCATCAGCAAACTTGCTGAGGAGGCACTCTGTCCCTTTGTCCAGATCATTGATGAAGAATTTGAACAAGACTGGCCCCAGTACTGACCCCTGGTGGGGAGGGACTGCTAGCTACAGGCCTCCAACTAGACTCCGCACCACTTATCACAACCCTCTGAGGTCTGCCATTCAGCCAGTTCTCAATCCACCTCACTGCCCACTCGTCTAACCCACATTTCCTGAGCTTATCTAGGAGGATGTTATGGGAGACAGTGCCTTGCTTAAGTCAAGGTACACAACATCCACTGCTCTTCCCTCATCTACCCAGCTAGTCACACCATAGTGTGACACGTTATCAGATTGGTTAAGCACGATTTCCCTTTGGTGAATCCATGCAGACTACTCCTGATCACCTTCTTTTCTTCCACATCCTTAGAGATGACATCCAGGATGAGCTGTTCCATCACCTCTTCATGGATGGAGGTGAGGCTGACTGGCTTGTAGTTTACCGGGTCCTCCTTCTTGCCCTTTTTGAAGACTGGAGTGACATTGGCTTTCTCTCAGTCCTCAGGCACCTCTCCTGTTCTCCATAACCTTTTAAAGAGGATGGAGAGTGGCCTATCAATAACATCTGCCAGCTCCCCCAGCACTCTTGGGTGTATCCCGTCAGGGCCCATGGATTTGTGGGTGTCAAGTTTGCCTAAATGATCTCTAACTCGATCCTCCTTGACCAAGGGAAAGTCTTCCTTTCTCCAGATTTTCTCCCTCGTTTCCAGGCTCTGGGGACTGCTCTTAGAAGTAAAGACTGAAGTAACAAAGGCATTCAGTAACTCTGCCTTCTCTGTATCCTTCCTCACTGGGGCCCCCACCCCATTCAGCAGCAGACCTACATTTTCCCTAGTCTTCCTTTTGCTACTGAGGTATTTGAAGAAGCCTTTCTTGTCATCCCTTGCCAGCAGAATCAAACCATGCCCTGGCTGCTCCTGACCCAGAAGCTGCTGAGGGCCAGTGCTGGAAAGATTTGAGGATCCAGTCAAAGGCCTTCTAGCAAAAGAATTTAAGGGCATGCTTCATCTTCCTCCAATGGCTTTTCACCTTATGCTGGCCACCCAGCAGTTCCTGTTAAAACAGGCCTTAATTAGTTAAAACATGCATGTTTCTTTATCCTAGAGAAGAGCATAAGGAAAAACATAATGAAAAGAATTGAATTCCTGGGCAAAGCAGCCAGCTGGCTGCATAACACGCAATGCATTGGCCAGGGCTCTGATCAGCCAGGTAGCCAGGAACTTCTTGGCAAATCAAGGGAAGTATAACATATGGGCCTTTCCCCCATGTCATTTGTCCTCCCAGAGCAACAAAGGAAATGGTAATCAAAAGCCACCAAGTCTTGCTTGGCAGTCTCCCTCTCCCTTTTCCCTGTAAAAGCTGACCCTGCGAGACTCTGAATTGCTCTTTCTTTTGTCAGCCTTCCTGCGTCAGCAGTAATAAGGGGAGCTCAGCTGCTGAGCATCCCAGGCGATTACATCTCAGGAGGAATTAGGAAGGGCATGCTGGTAAGAGAGAGAGGGGGTTTGAGGGAGAGTAACTGTAGGCCTAGTGATGGGAAATAAATGAGATTAGGAAAAAAAAAAAACTCCTCAGATGGGATATTCTCAAGCTAAAAGGGAATATATTTTTAGAAAGATGTGGGACCCATGGGCTCAGAAGCAGGTCTCCCACGACCTTCTGCAGGGTTTGGCACAAGCTTCTAGTGAGCAAGTTTCCACATGGCACTTGGCACAGGGCTTTGCTGAAGGGCAGGTAAATAGGTGGGCAGAGAGGCTGAGTTACTCCCTTGCCCACAGGAGAGGGCTGGCGAGAGGCAGGGCAAGGCTTGCTGACTCATGCAAGTCTGCACTGGCACCACACAGGCTTCTCCTCTTCTGAACAGCAGCAGAAAGCTTTGCTTCTCGCAGGTGCTCAGTCATACTCCTCGAGGCTGAGATCTGAAACACTCTTTCCCAGTGAGGTTATTGTTAATGAGGGCATGCCACCCCTTCCAAACCATCTGACTGAAACCAGAGGAGGTGCTGGTGACGTGAGGAACGTTATTCACCATGCAGCTGCCGACTGGAATCCAATCTCTGATACCTCACTAGTCAGCAGAGTGAACAAACAGAGCACTATATCAAAAGAAAGCATACATTTAATCAATTCCTGTGGTGCTGAAAAACTCAAATTTAATTTGATTTTTTTTAATCAGCTTGAATGTTTTACCCACTGCTAACACCAGAGCAACATTATTCTCCTTCTCCCGGTCAGAAGAAGGGAATGTGTTTAGCTGCAGAATGTCTCTTTTCATTGAAATTCAATAAAGATCAGGAAAACATTGTGGCAAGTTCAAGGACGTTTTGCAAAGTCTTTATCTGTTTAGCCTAAATGGACCTGGCAACAGAACAGATTGTGCTCTGAACTTTGGGAAAAAGATGAAATAACTCATTCACATCAGCTAGGCTATTTCTAAGAGAGAATCAAGCTCATCATCTATCTATAGACGCTGCATTGACCTGAGGGCACATGGCACACATCCAGTCACAGTGCCTGGATTGTCCGGTGATGTGCACTACGTACCAGTTCTCTTAAATGTCAAAAAGTGTCCTCTGCAGGAAAGTTGTGTGTAATCAGCGTTAGACTGACCACAGAACTGCAAACTACAAGTGTCAATTTGGAAAGCTGCCATTTGTGGAAACCGGGAAGAAACAAGTATGACAATGTAGAATGAGCATTTTTTGTTTTTAAGAGTGCTATGTCATGTCTGCATGTCTAGAACTGATCCCTCTAATAATTGAAGTCCATGTTTTTCTATTCTGACATGCATTTCCTGATTATCTCCAAATTTTCTGTAAGGTCAACAATAAACAATTGTTTTAAAAGTCCAAAAATTGCATTTTTTCTTTCTCTGTTTTTGTTGTTGTAGTTGCTGTATTTAACTGGCCATGAACAGAACAAGGACCATTAGGATGATACTGAAACCAAAGATTTTCAGAGCAAGTGATGGAGAACTGCCAAGGGAAAAGTGCCTGTCCTCTACATACCAGGCCCTGAAAGGTAAATCTGAAAAAGGGCAGGCCCGACGGGTCGGTCATATGTGGAATTCTTGGCCAGTGGCTACTTTTGAATATTCAACTGCTGGAACAGCAAAGCCTCACTTGAAACTAATTATTTTGCCTGACCTCATGCTGCCCAGTTAAACTGCATTTCATATTCTTGCACAGAAATTATTCCACACTGTGTTTTCTCTTTTAGAATGTTCATCAAGTAGGCAGGCATCCTTTGCTAATAAGCCCGAGAGGAAAAGCCTAGCTTAGACAAGTTAAAAAATGACTTAAGGACTGTTCATTTTGGCAGAAAGCACTTCATGCCCTCCTAGGGAAGATCATAAGCTATTGCCCGCCTGCTAGTTCACAAATTATCAAGCCAGAGCTAGTCTGATTATTCTTCCATTTATAAGTATATGTAAAATAAAATTCATCCTAAGGATTGCACCTTGGTACTTGCATATGGAATCTTCTACAAACAGTTATGCACTGGAAAGCCTTTTGCCATGCTGTTGAGATATCAAGCAGGGTTAGGGGAACACAAGCATTGGAGATAGAAATGAAAAGAAAGTTGTGCTCTTCAGTGCCCACTTTTTGCCTCCATCTGCTGCTTCCACTGCCGTTGGAGCCTGTGGGAATAAGAGACTTTCATCCAGCCACCAGGATAGCCATCCTTCCTGAATTGGTTAGAGCATGGTGCTCATAATTCCAAGGTCGTGAGTTCGATCCTTGTATGGGCCACTTGTTTGAGGGTTGGACTAGATGATCTCTAGAAGTCCCTTCCAACCTTACTCATTCCATGAATCTATGAATGGCGAAAGTCTCTCACATTCATACAGTGAGGTCTGCAAATAATCAAGTCAGCATTAGCTTAGTATTCTGATATACTCTGGTTTGCTTGCCTTTGTTTGACTGACTTTTGTTTGGGAAATTCAAAAGCTGGTCTGGCCCCTCAGTCTTTCACCCAAGCTTCACTTCATTACCATATTGTGGGAAGCTAATTCTTGCTAGTGAATTCAGCTTTGTGCAGGTTCTCTTACGGAAGCAGAAACCAGTAGTTAGAAGATAGCATAGCCTCTGGTGCTGCAGAAGTGGATTTCATGGCAGGTTGATCCCAAGCATCAGAGAGCCAGACAAGGCTTAATGGTAATGGCCTTACTCCTCTTTCTTACAAATAGAAGAAACTTTTGCCCAAACATTTCCTTAATTCCCATGGCAAGAGAAAGATCATTCCCCTTTTTCTAGTCAAACCACAATGACAGCAAGTATGACCATAGGAAAGATAACAGTTTCCAGCAAGTATTCTAAAACTCAGTTTGGAGTTACTTCCCTCTGCTTTCTAAGGCTGAAGTAGTTTGTGTTCCACCCTCTAACCCTGGGCTCAAGGTGGCTGCCTTGTCAAAAGGCTTTGTATTCTTTCATTTGTTTTAAAAGTTTGGTAAAGACCTTCCTTGTCCTTCTTTCTCTTGGCAGTTTGGATGAACTCTTCAGCAGATCAGAGATTATCACCTATGCATGTTTTGTTCATGAATATGCTCAGCAGAATTAAGCAGAACCTTGCTTGTCCCTGCCTGCATATAGCCAGCCATGTTCTTGTCATTACTCATATTTAATCAAGTGTCTCACTTTAATATCAGTGTTTTAGTTCTTCTTTTAATTTGTTCTTGA
The DNA here is from genome assembly GCF_028389875.1 of Rhea pennata. Taxonomy (NCBI): domain Eukaryota; kingdom Metazoa; phylum Chordata; class Aves; order Rheiformes; family Rheidae; genus Rhea; species Rhea pennata. The sequence goes on from NC_084665.1 coordinate 56,036,887, forward strand.
ATTCATTACTTGCAGTATCCTTCAGTGAGCCAAACAATGCAGGTATATACCTAAGGGGGAAATTTTCAGGAGCAGGGCTCAGGCATCTCTGCAGATTCATCCTTACAGAGCCTGGTGGCAGCATCTTAGAGGAGCACCAGCCACTTCTACACTAATTCCTCACTGCATCCGTGCTCTAACCCATGCAGTCATGTGTCAGCCAGCAAGATCCCTCTCTATCCCAACATTAGCTCAGAAAAAGATCAGTCCTTGGATAAGTTAGGGCTGTCTACAAAACTTGTGCCTTAGTGGAAGAAAGGTGATGCAGAAAGCTACATGCCTGGTGAAGGAACCCCATAGAAACAAGCTTTGTCTTATGCCTGCAGCAAGTAGAAAGTGGATCTCAGAGCCTTGACATCAATGTATATTTTGGGCTGAGGAAAATTACAGACTGTTCTAGGTTAGCTGCTGTGAATGACTGAGTTGAGAGAAGAGCTAAAGGATGAGAGAGGCAGCTGATGAAGAGAGAAGAATATGACTAGATAGTCAACGGGCTTTTCACGAAATGAGACAAGCAGCCAGCTGGTACAGCGTCCACAAGGATCGAAGTGATACTTGTTATAAGGAATATATTGAGGATGAGGCTAGCTGCCAGAGTCCTTCTGTATCATGGGGCCAAGATATCAGAAAGAGTCTGAGTAACCACTGCAGTGGCTCCTAAGCACAGGGGACAGTTTAGGGATGTATTGAATTTCAGGTTTGCCATCCCAGTGTCTAGAATAGCTAACAATTCTGTCTTTCTCTAATGAAACAAGCTGTTTCAAAATCCTCAAAATTCCCAAGGTGCAAATCTTCTCCTTTGCATTTCTGTTGCTGTCTGCAGGATGTGATATGAACCACTGTTCATACGTCTAACTGGCGTCTATTTGTAGACCAGTGAGCTAAGGAACTGTCCGCTCTACTTATTCCTTATTAAAAGCCATTTTCCTCACTTTATTTTACTGTCCAGAGGCCAGCAAAATTGGATCCTGAAGTCGCTGGGACCAGTCAGTAAATACCTTTACATATATCTCTATATATGTACCCATACACATACACATATATACACAGGTGAATTATTCTGCAATCCAAACAAAAAAGATGAAAAGATGAAAAATGGGGAGTGTTATCCCCATTTTACAGATGGGATGTTGAAAGAACAGGAAATTAAATTAGTTCCAGATCATCCTGAAACTGATAGATCCAGGAAGTCACAGTTAACTAGAAAACCATCAATCTTTCCTGGAATGGAAGGAAGGAAGATGACACACAAAAATAAATAGGATTGTACATACTTTAGAACACTTCTAGTATTAAAATAAGCTTAATTCCCTGCTTGAGACAGTCTCCCTGCCTTTTTCTCATTTTACATTCAGTAATCTAAAGCAGGAGCTGTGACACTTTTTGATTTTTTTTCATTTCTTTATTTTTGCAGCAAAATCTACAATAAATCAGACACAGGAGCTTCGTGAAGTTTGCAAAACCCAAACCCTAGTCAGCTCCAGGCATTTATACATGACGCATACACTCATCAGTGCTCACTGCTGTTATTTCTCTGCCAATCACCTTACCCAATGTGAAGATGTGTCACAACACTGAGCAAACATGGAAACAGCCACTTTAATCTACCATATTTTCCCCATCTGGTAACTTTCCTTTAACATGGTAGTCCAGCTTTCACACAGATTTTATAGAGAGAAAGTTTACAAGCAATAAAAATTAACAGCCAATATATATGCAACAAACAAATCAACAACTTCCCCCCCCCCCCCGCCATAATGTGTGCCTGAGTGGATCTAATTCAAACTGTGACTAAACTGTGGTTGCATTTCCATGAAATATTTTGCCTGGGGATGTGCAGTATGCAAAGAGTGTGTGATTCATCTCAGCAAGAGCCAGACCTATGGTGACAGGAAGAAGTTTGGACTATGAGCACAGAAAAACAGCTGTAGCAGAAGAGGAAAGGTGCGCAGACCTGTTCCGTATGTGCCAAGACGCCTGGTGCTCTCAGAGCAATAACTGGGAACATACAACATCGGAACAAGGTCCTGTCCTTCCCGGGCACTGCTCTAAGCAGAACTTAAATAGCTTCCTTCATCTTTACCTTTCCCTCCCCCATAATGGAAAAATACAGCAATATGGTTAAATGCCAAGATAGTTCATGTTTGAAAGCTCTCTCTCTACTCTGTCTCAACTCACACCTCACTTAGAGCTCCTCCATGCACATTGCAGGGACATTTTTGTGAGCACTTGCTTTCCAGGAGAGCCAGGCAATCTCCATTGAGGCTGGGGAGCAGGTGCCTTGCTAGTAGTAATCCTCTCAGTCTTCTGGTTCATGTGTTATTAATGCAAGTACATCATTTCCACTGACATAGATTAAGAGTATTAATGGCAACAGAACAATGAATATCTGTGCAACCAGAATCTGACATCTTGTATTTGTCATGACACTGAACAGCTTGTTTTCACATCATAAAACACTTGTGTGGTGAGTGGAATCAGACTGGGATCACTTGTATGTATGAACATGAAAGATATTTTAAGGCCCCGTCATTGTTGCGTCTCGCTCAAATACGTCAGGGATGAGTATTGTATGGATGGGTAAGCATAGATTTTGTTTTGAAGAGCTGCTTCTCTTGCCATCCTTCCATGTGGCTAATTAAATTGACTCTCCTCTGGTTATTTGCTTTCAGTAAGATGTCTGGAAAGGAAAAGACAAACTGAACACAACATAGTATATGAGGATGTATTATTTTGAAGTTAGCTGGGACTATAGTCCAGTTTCCTAACGAAAAGATGATGCGACCATTTGGCCATCCTTCCCTTCCATTCCCCCTTTTTTTTCAGTCGGTTCTCTCACCTCAGCCAATTTTGGCAAAAGAATTGAGAGACCATATGTCTGAGACGCTGAGTTACTACACTTTTGGACGAACTCAGAGTAAAAGTAGAAGAAAGAAACCATACTAGTGCCTCCAGGGAAGGAAAAACAGGCTCAATCCACTCTTTAAGCCGCCTAACCTGGCCAGTCTTTATGTACGCAGGACTCTCTCTTCAGTATTTGCTACTTTTTGTCAGCCAAAAGGCCAAACAAAGGTAAAGTGGCGGGATGAGACCAGGGTACATGTGGCAGTGGAACAGAAGGGGACACAGAAAGAGCATGGAGGGATTGCAGAGATGCTGGATAAGAGAAAGAGAAACCTGCAGCAGGATAGAGGCAGAGACGGGAAACTGGAAGTGCAGCAGATAGGACTGATGATATTGCAGCATATATGATAGCAAATCCCCTAAATTTAGTGACATGGAGAGGAGGGTAGTCAGAGAAAAGAAGTCTAGCTGTACATTGATTCATCTTATTTCATTTCAGCTGTACATTGATATTCATCTTAGTCATCCATATTCAGTTTATTTTCCATGTAAACTTACAGTGAGTTAAAAGTAATGAGTCAAATAAGATGTTTTGCAATCCATAGTTCCCATAACAAATTATTTCTAAGGCAATGAAAATATATTTGAAGAGAAACTGAGGCAGAGGGAACATATTTGAGTCTCAAAACCAAGGAAGGATAAGATCCTCCATTGAAAAAGCTCTTTGTTACGATTCTTTATTCAATTGCTTAAATATTTGCTTTGATAGAATATTCTTGACTAATAGGTGTAATTTGCTTAGTTTATAACAATAAACAATGATCTCAAACTCAGTTAAGAGATGCTTTGCACTCTATGGTGATTCTATAATAACGTGGACTTGGAGTAGCTATGGTCTCTTAGCCGCATGGCTAATTTTGACAGATAATGACGTCTGATGTCAAGAGAGGAATGTATTATAGACAGATGCAAATAATCACCTTTTTAACAGCATGAAAGAGGTGGGAAAATATTTATGGCCCTGAGAAATATTTATGGCCAAGGGTAATCAGTGCGGTATTGCACAAATCTATAGTAATCTAGTTTTTACTAGTAGAAATACTTGCTCTGGCAAAAACTACTGGCATAGGTACTGTTTTGTTTAGCTGTCTAGACCCAGAAGGTCTTTGTTTCCCCCAAAAGAATTAAATAGAACATAACAGGAAACAACTAAAATAAACTCCCAACTGAAAAGTCTTCCTGGTTTGTGCTCAAATTTTAATTCAGTGTATTGAAACATGCAGTTGTATTTAACACAGAAATTCATTAGATAATGCTTTGACTTAAATCTCTATTATTCTTTAAAGATCAAAACATAATATAAATGTATCCAACTTCATCAATATTAATTTAGTTACCAGGTGACTGTCACGTGAGACTTTTCTTCATTGTGGCACATTTCAATTTCAATTCTTGCCTCTTTACAGGAGAAATATTTCAAACTTCTCCGTAGGTGTAAGCTCAGCCTTGAGCGACTCAAACCGTAGAATTCTACTGCTACTACTGTTGCATCTATTTCCTTCTGTTTAATATAGTCCTGCGCAGAAAGACCTTCCTTTCTGCTTTTAGGATGCCAAGAGAGGGAGAAATGACCGAGCCCTCTAGCAACATGTTCCAGCGCCTACTTGTTCCAAGTATTGAAAGTATGTGCCTTACTATAGCTGGACTTGGACCTTGTACATCTTCTCCAAGTGATGTACAAAATAAATAGAGATCGTATAATGAGTATTCTGATGCTGAAAAACTCAGCTTTTTATTCTGGAATTTCTTCCTACTTTTTGCTTGGCCTATGTAAATATAAACCGTACAAAATGTGTAGCGCAACTCTGACACTTCTGGTTTGTTATATTTTATTAGTTCCAAACAGTTGAAAATATCTTTGTGGCTCACAAGTGAATTGCTAAAATGCAAAATTCCGCAAGTTTTGCAGTCAGATATGAGGGAGAAAACAGAGGTGACCAGCAGAAATACTTTTTGAATTAAACCTTGGCTCCTGTCTCTGCCCAGCTAAGAAGCTGGATGAGGAATGTTCTTTAAACAGCTGCTTCAGAAACAGCTGAAAACACCCAGTGATCATCTCCTGCTACTCCAAAAGTACATTCAAAATATCAGAACATCTAAGAACGGCTTCCTTCTGCACTAGTTTTTTGGCTAATTCAGTTGCTGCTGAAGCAGTTGTGATATGTCTGATCAGGACAGAGGAAACCACAGTATTTTTGCAGAGCAGGCAAGAACCAGGAAGTTTTCTTATATTCTGTTCTGGTATAAATTCCCTATATCTGGGTGTCTGGAACTGTCTCAAGTTTTGAACCAATCTTGAGGACTACATTAAAATTCATGTGTGATCTCACAGATACTCTGGTTCAGCTGTAGAGCATGCTTGAATTGTGCAGAAGAGAGCTTCAGCCTAGTTTTCTGTGGAAACAAGGCCTGGATGCCTGGAGATTGCTCAGTGATTCTGTCCATGGCCTTTTTGCCGTTTGGCCAGTTTCAGCCAGATGTGATGGTGGGGTGGTGCTGTCAGAAATAATGGAGTTTCTACATGCTTTCAACGTCACCTGCCAGGTAAAGAAACATCTGTGCTGCCACTGCAGGTATGGCCCGTTCAGGGAGAAAGGACACGGGGAGATGGGGAACGTTTCTTCTGCTTTTGTTAATTTTACTCACGAGCCAGTTAATTAAAAAGAAAGGTAACGAGTCGCAGTAACTTCTCATCTCCAGGTCCACACGTGCCAAATGCCTGCTTTTCATAGAGCTGTCGCACCACTGAGGTCAAATCCTAACAGCTGTGCTGTCTCACCGAGAAGCATAGGCTTAAAATTTGCTCCACGGTTGCTGTGGAAGAGGGTCATCATTGCAGCAGTTACATACTTCGTAGTGAGCCAAGCGACCCCAGAGCCTTTTCTGTTCCTCACCAAACGCAGGCAAACCCTTCTTGCGACAGCTTCTCCAGCAGCACAGCCTGTGCCTCCACTAACCCTTCTCTTGCGTGTGCCCTTGTCTGGACAAACAACCAACGCGTGGCTCTTCTCCTGGCTCTTCTCCTTTTCTTGGTAATTGCTATGAAAACTCTTTCGGAAATCTGCTGCCTGTGCAACTCTTCCTGTGGCTTCAGAAACGACAGCAGTGGGGCAACGTTTAATCTGCCACTTCTCCTGCTTCACCTCGAAGGTGGTCACCGTTAACTGCCTCGCAGCATGCACATGCTGATGAGCATAGCAGCTTGCTCTAGTTCCTGGTGTCCAGAGGCCAGAAAACCTAACCAAATTCAGACCCAAAGCACCGCACGTACAAACCTAAGTCCAAACCACAATGCCCAATGGCTATGCTTTATAGTTCCTGTGGATTCAGAGACTTAGACTGCATTGCAAAAAATCATTAACCGTTCACTTCAGGCTCTTGAAGATAATGCAGGTGGATATAAATGACCGCAGGAATGCTGACACATACCTGCTGGTGAGAGCTGTTATGCGGTGAAGACTTACATGGGGAATTATTTTATTAAAAATAGAAGTCTGAATTTGGCCAGAAGCCATTCAGATCAGGCATGTTTCAAGAAACAGAGGGCTGCAAAATCTGATTTTGAGGCCTCATTCTTCTATTGTAACTTATGCTGGACCTTAGGTTTTTTGTTTGTTTGGAGGAGGGGCTCTTTTTTTAATCTGTCTCCGGCAGAGGGGAAGATTAGTTTTGGGGGGAAGGCTTGGGCTGAAAGATTGCAGAGGTTGGGCTCGTGGGCGAATTCAGAGGGATTACAGACCTTCAGTGTTGCCTCTGCCTCAGACCTGACTTTTCTCCTTTCTCCCCTTCCCTCTCCCCGCTCACCCTCCGCCAAGTTTAAAGCTGTCACTGCAAGAGATAAGAGCCATAAAGGTCTGTGCTGCCTTATAGCAGCTTACAGGGAAGCTGCGATGATGGAAATACAATGAATATTGGACGTATTCTGGTTAACCTCAGGAAAATTGCCATCAGGAGCAGAGTATTCCCCTGGAAAAGATGCTTTTAAGTGGCTGATTGTGTGTTTGTCCATGAAGCTTTTATCAGACCCCGTAACAGCTTTGGGGAAGGCTTGTGAGGGCTGTTTGTGAATAGGCTTCCATCAGAGAAGGAGGGGTAGGACGCCAGCTCTGCTGCTGAGAGGCAGTCTGTTGCATTTAGGAAATACAGCAGCCAGACACATAAGAGAGCAAAAGAAATGGGGGGGGGGGGGGGGAAAGGCTCTCAGTTTAATCGTTCAAAGCTTTAGGGGCACTGCAGCCAGCAGAACCAAGCAGCTCCAGATGGACGAGTCCTTGATCATCGCACCAGTGAGAGCTTTTCTGCACCAGAAAAGTCACATCGTAGGGTCACGTACAGCGACAGAATCTAGCAAACTATCTGGGCCAAGCTACAAAATGAAAAAATGAGCTGGACTGTGGTAACAGTTAACACTTAGGTGCAACCCTGCAGTTTTACTGCTGTTTGTGATTTTTGATTAGCAATTTCAAAAATTGCTTCTGAGTCAATTTGGAAAGTCCATTTCAAACAACGTTGCAGGACAGCGTGTGGTATTTTTTCTGGAATGTCTTGTCTGCCTTAGGGCTTGCGATATTTGTATTTAAAGTGAGTCTTCCCCTTCCCCCTTGCCCTTTTCAACCCAGAGTTAATTTACTCCCACACCTCAGTTTGTGTGAACAGATGCCTCCATCTCGGAGCTTGCAATTGCTAGCTGGGAGGTGATTCAGCTACTAAACAGTTACAAGCAAGCAGGGGAATAATCACTGGGTATTGCTGACAACTGAAGAAATAATCTTGTTTTCATGACTTCAGGAGCAAATGAAAAGGGACAAAAATAGAGGGCCCTGGCTGCCTCGGATCTGGGCCACCTCTGGAGGAGCCTGCAGCAAGGGGCCGGCGAGCAGCGCCCTGTTCGCAGCCGGCACGTGCCCAGCCACACGGCGAACCCCACCGCGCGCCGCCCCGGCACGAGGCAGCCTGGCACCGTCCCCCCAGCCTCGCAGGGCGGCAGTGGCACCGCGGGGCCCCTGGGCTGGCAGCCCTGGGCGCTGCTGCAGGCTCTTCCGCTGGCCACCGCTGCCCCCGGGGCAGCCTTGTCTTGCCCCAGTTCTCCCCCAAAACAAGAACCATCAGACAAAGACCCCAAACACATGGATTGTAATGAGTTACCAGGAAGGTTGCAAATATACCTGAAATAGCTGAAATAGCTTTGTCAAATTTCTTAATCTGTGTAGAGGTAGTCTCTTCTTTTTGATTAAATTCTGTTTGGTTTTATAAATAGAAATTCTGGGATTAAAATCACACAGCACTATCAAAGGAGAAGAAGGCCAGTTTGCTGATTCTTTGTGTGTTGCATAATGTGAAGTGCAAAAGGGTGTATTCAGTGAGCAGCCAAAAATAAAACAAAACTTGTGCCAGAACAAAAGCACTTCTGCAGCACACTGCCTGCTGCATTGTCTTTTTGTGTTTTCTCCACTGCAATATTCTGTTCAAAAAGTGTGCAGCTTCAGTTAATAGTGAGGGTGACTAACTCCGAATCGTTGATCCAAACAAAGCCCCCCGCCTTCCCCCCAGACTGGTACATCTCGGTCCTCGGAATAAAGATCATAAACAGAGACTGTAGAGCTAGCTCCAAATTCCTTCATCCTCTCCTTGATGGGCCAAACTGTGATCCACCATCAACATACTAATATGCAGCTGGACTCGAACTCCAGATCTGCATGTGAACCTCTTCCAACCCCTCAAGCTTCTGCTTTCCCACGTATTGCTCATAGGGTGACCAGAGCTCTGGAAGGAGATTCCGGCATCCAGTTTAGTGATGTGTTGCATGGTTAAAGCTTTTGTCTACTTGGAACAGCAAAAGTCATCATGTTGTTAGGCAACACACAAAGACTGACCTGTTCACTGAACACTTTTTTGCCTCTATATGGCATAGGGTTTGGCATAGAAATTAGAGAAATAACTATTTTGCTGTACAGGTTCCACAGAAAAATGCTGCTGTGTACAGACAGAATTGAATATTGCCACTTACATTGCAAATAGGTGCCTGCACAAGAACCTGATTCAAATTACAGTATTAAAATTCATTCTCTCGCCATCACACTGATTTTACTCTTCAGCCTGAAGTGGTCCAGTCTTCAGATAACAAGAGATCCACAGGGATTAAGTTCAATTTGTGGTTAAAAGAAATATTGATAACAGATATAGATATAGATCTATTGATATATAGATATTAAATATAATTCATATATCTATATATATGGTATATTATTATATTCATATAGATAGAATTCATTCAAGAAAAAGAAAAATATATAATATAATATAATTAATTCAAGAAAAAGAAACTCTTTTAATGAGTAAAAATGATTATCAGTATCTATAACCATTTTGGCTGCTTACCAATTTCTTCCTGATACTTGCCAATATCTGTGATGTCCCTCAAGCCAGCTTTAAACAGAATAGATTGACAGAAGTGCATATTAGTAGGATCAGAGCCATGGAAACTTCCTAACCGCTATAAGCAGGGAGGAGGACCCACTATAAAGGTTATCATAGAAAGGAGGTTTTGAACTGTAGAGGGATTAAATGCTTTGGTTCAGGAGACGCTGAGGATGGCTCTGTGATGTTTAAGATAGCATTGAATCTGCTTTGTAAAAAAAGTGCCTCTAGAAGGAAGGAGCTTTTGGTGAGGAATAAGGGAACACTTATATTGAAAAGTCAAGTGTGTAAATCTGTCTGACAACCTATCAAGATACACTTTTTTTCCCAAGAATGAGAGCCATTATACACTCCATCATGGAAATGAAGATGTTGAGAAACACTCTTCTAATAAAAACTGGCATGAATTTGAGAAGGCAACTAAAGTCAAGCTGTGTAAAATTAGTCCATGTTGGTATTGGTATGCTGTGGAAATAATCGATTTGGTTAGGTGGTGGCTGTGATTATAAGAATGGAAAACAAAGGCGTCATTGAAGACCACACCCAGAAAAGAGTGTAGGGGTGGTCAGGTACCAACAGGCATCATCTGGATAAGACAGTGGTGAACTTCAAACCAGTCAGTTTGCACAACGATCTTGCCTACAGCTCAGAGTCATGACAAAAGGGGTAGGATTAATATTCAGATTAAGATCCCTCAGTGTAGGCATCCACATGTAAAAATGAGTATCTAAATTCCAATTTTGGTCAATGGAAAGTTAGTCAATTCAGACAATGAAGCCTGAAGAATTATTCAGCTGATCAAAAATAATCTGTTTGTTTTAGGATGAGCTAGACTTCTAGACTGTTCATGTATCTACATCAAAGTAGCTCCATCTTAGCTCCATCAAGCTCCATCTTAAACTGGAACTATATCAAATACGGAACAGTAAAATACAAGAGAGAAGTGGTAAGACAGAGGAAAAGAACAAGTCAAAAGAAGAAGGTAAAAATAGAGAGAGGTAACAGGAGAGCTCTTAATTTTGGTAATGGCTCAGAAAGCCCATTAAAAAGATTCCAAAACAATTTCAAACCATAATCTCTCAATCTGGAAGATACACATATGGAGCACTACACGCCTGTGTAATACACTCTATGGAGTCCTCCGCCAGTGGCAATGCCCCATCTCTCCTTTTTAATGTAGGCCAGGTGACAGGCTTCTCTGTGCTGCGGACAGAGTCCCTGGGAGTCTCTCTGGGCACTTGGCCAGCCCTGTGAATACGCTGCACACAGCTGTGTTTGTTTCCATGCACATTCACCACATCTGGGTGGAAGAGCCATCCTACATGCCTGGCCTACGTGGTCTCAGGGTCATTGCTCAATAATACAGCACGGAGTGATGTGTATCTGTCTTGTGAGCAAATCTGAGCTGGATTTTACCAAAGTGCATGATGTTTCCTGCATTCTTCAGAGAAATTCCACAACAATTTTCTTGTGGAGCAGTCAAGGAGCCCTGCTACAGTTCCCAGCATGAAGGCAACATATAACATATGGTTGTCTGGGCAGAATTGGATCCTACTAATTACTTCCTACTGAACAGACCTCAGTAAAATTGTCCAGTAAACCTCAGTACGAACTATGGAATCATAGCTATGGTCTATTCTGTCCTTATAAATTATTTCACCGGCTGGCAGTCAAACCTGGATGTTTCAGATATCAACAGAGAAGACATTCTGGGCAGCATGCTTCTCCCAGATTGCATCATCATAAGCATATTAAATTTTGAGTTTATGTCAGGCTGGGAGGGATTGTGAGTATGCCAGGAAACAGGATTAGAAATCAAAATTAATTTGAAAAATTCAAGAAATGAATTGAACCCTCCCCTACCCCAGCAATGAAATTAAATATGGAAGGGTAATGTTGGCCAAGGCAGAAATACAGGAACACATAAGACTCATGTGACAGCAGTCATCCAGAGAAGAATCCTGCTAGTGATTTCCATGTGTGACAAGCTCACCAGGAGCTGGAAACCTCACTTTGAAAGGAAAATGGCATGTATCGTACTGGGGTGTATGTACTGGAGCACAGCCTGAAAGACATGTGAGGTGGGGTGGCCCTCAGCTGGACTGGCAGGGGGTGTTTGAATACTATTTGCTCAACTGGGCTTCTGCAAGCAATAAAACCCTCCCTCCTTCTCTGTTTCCAAGAGCAAGCCCAGCGGACGAGGGAAACTGATAAATAACTATGAATTCTGTGCAGAGCAAACAATACTGAAAAGAAAGTCACACCAGAGCTATTGGTGTTGTTTCCTTATTTTACCACGAAACTGACCATGACAATTCAATCTGCCTCCAAATTCCCCTTTCCAATCTGGCAAGAAAAGGAGACAGACTTCCTTCATGTTATCAGATGGAAGCAGCATTATACACGTACGTACATTACCCCTGGATGAGTTTTGCCCCATTGGAAGGAATTGTAAAACTCTCCTTGAGGTGAGTGAAGCAGACCAGAAGAACAGGTTACCAAATATGGCTTTTCCAAGGCACTTGCAAAGCAGCTTGCATGGCTACACAGTCAGTCAAAGACTCTCTTCAATGCGATTATTAATTTCAGTTTTCTCTCACTTAGCTATGCCTCTGTGGTGCCCTTCACTATACCCTGCTGGCGGCCAGTGCCGACCTGGCAGAGCTGCCCTCAGTCTTGCCCCGTGCATGGTTTATCTGTGCTTTGCTGGCTGCACAAGGGGTGCAGACATACCCCTAAGATCACCACGCCGCCAGTCCTGACAGTGTGGTGCGTAGCCTCAGTGCAGGCGATCAGCTCTCCAGGTGCTGAGCCCGGTGCATCTTCTGCTTCACCGCTGCCCAGCCCAAGCCAAGCAGCCAACCTGGCTCAGGTACAACATCGCTCTGTGATGCTCTGAGGTTGGATACCTATATAAAAGCCAATACTTTATCCTCTTCTGCAGGACACCAGACTCATAACTTGGCTGTATCACAGAAAGCCCAACACTGTACAAGCCCCATACTATACCTAATTTTTAAGATAGACTTTGCATCCTGTTTCTATGCTATATTTTCTACACTTTTCATCTCAGCCTTTTTATTTACATATGCTTGGCACATCCAAGCTTTCTCATATTAGCTCAGAATAAAGATGAGACGTGTAAAGCTGCTTTGTTTGCATTTTCTGACAGTTTGGGTCTAGCAAACTTGGTATTATGATAGGATAATGTTTTCAAATGGTTAATATTCTTATACTGTGAAGCCAGCTCCATAGCAAAGGTCTCTATATTGTGTGAGCTGTAGATGCCACTCAGCCTTCTGGGATGGCAGTAAAGGACCATCTGAAGAAGACAAAAGTCACATCTTCTGTTTAAAGCTAATCTCCATCAGCCTATCAGCTGGCTGAAAGGCAAATTCTCCCGGACTGCTAAGAATTGTGTGATACAGCGCTGTTAGAGTGTGGATTTGGCTTGATTCAGCAGGTCTTGAAGTTATGCTGCTTGTCCACACCAGGATCTTCTGCTATTTTCACCTTCTCTTTCTCTTAGGGACCTGTTCTAAAAAACTTTTCCATTAAACTAATTGTGGCAGAATGAACAGTAGACAGAAAGTTTTCTCTCAGCAAGAACAAGGGTGATACAACTGTCTTCCTTCTTTCAAAAGAAAAGTTCTATCAAGTACATTTTAACTGCAAAATAACTGAAAATAATAATAAAACTACCTAATGTGCCTGAACATAAAGAATGCTGCAATCAGGACTTTGGAGACTGGCACCCAAAACAGATCGTATCAGCCTTGGTCTCCTGTTGTGTTGGATTCCTAGGGAGCAGTAGTTGGGTTTTAGCCCACTGAGACTGAGAGGCCTAATGTACAGACTAACTTGGATTTTCTTTTTCTGAAAAGCTACATCTTCTCTTCCGAATAGTTGAGCTCAAATCACTGCTGATGTGAGTGTGCCTGTGGACTTCAGAAGGGTTTCCCTCTGAAAAGGTAGGCACTCAGTTAATCAGGTCCAGAAAATCACTTAGAGAGATGGTGAATTGAGGAAAGACATGACAAGCTATGCGAAGCTTTCCCATGCTTTGTGTAATACTGTAAAAGAATCCAAATATTCTACAGAGGTCAGAGAAATATTTAATAAAAGAGTCTGCTATCTCTTAGGTCCTTAGGAAAGCAGCTGAGGATTTCTTGACTTCAGAAGTCATACTGAAAAGGTTTTTTTACCATAGAATCCTATAAGATGACTTTAAAAAAAACTAACAGCAGCTGTTCTCTGTGAAAAGATATTGGATCTTGGAAGAATTTATTGCTTAATTATCTATTATGGAACCCTCCCAATACGGTTATAGCAGGAGTCAGCAGATGGCACTGTTACTCATAGTGATAAAACTTCTTTTTACAGCTGTGCAAAGCCTGCTACATCTTTGAATAAATTCCACGTTGCTGCTCTTTTTCTAGTAAAATGTCCTTGGCCAAAACCTAGGCACTGGCTCCCTGCCTCACCTATCAAACCAAAGAAAATATTTGAGGCAGATCTGGCTTTAGGGTACTGTGCAAATTCCTGAAAAAAAGGAGGCTGTTTGCATGCTATCTGACTATCTTTATTGGGGGGGGAGGGGGAAAGAGCAAATAAATGAATAATTTTAAGAGAATACTCAGGCCCTGTTACTGACTTGTCCTGAGCTGGAAAGTTGATACTTTCAGGAATGCTGATGCATGGGCCCTACAGAGTCCAGTCAAGAGTCTAGGAGTACTAATGGAGAAGCTACACAGAGCACTGCAAAATCAAGCGGGCACAAAGCTTTCTGAGCCACGCAGACCTGTTCTAGGAGAAAATTCCTTTCAGAAGTGCAAGGTCACAAAAACAGCACGAAGAGGCTAGCTAGGAAAGCAAATCAGCAGCTAGCATTGAGACAAAGGTGAGGAACTTTAGAGGTCAGGGAGAAGTAGTTGGATGCAAGAGGATGTTCACCAGCAACCTGAAGACACTAGTAGAAGCATTAGAAAAGAGAAGGAACGATTGAGTGTTGAGTGTTGTGGAGGCTGCAAGACCAGAGAAAAACAAAAAGGGCTGAACAGCCCTACAAACAAGTACTGCAGGGTGGCAGGGAAATGTGCATGGAGGAGGCCAGCAAGGGAAGGCCAAAGGACACTCAGCAGTGGTTATTAGTTCCCTAAGAAAAAGCAGGTCCTCTGCTTTTTTCTAGCAGATGGCTGGTCCATTCTGAAGTATTTACCTCTTCGGACCAAAAGAAACACTGTATAACTTCCACCACTTTTCTTGATAAATAATAATCCTTCTTCATTAAGGCTGCATTTTCTCCTAAGGCTCTTACAAAACTCTGCTAACAAATTCCACTTGTCAATATTTTTCTGGTGTTTCTGGTTTTCCTTATTAAAATTGTGACATCAGTCACTTCAGTCTGTCTCTTAATGATGAGCAGACACACATACACTTTTTGTCTCAGAATGGCTGTTCCTGTGGTGAAAGGAATTTTATCATTTGATTGAGGCTACATCCTGCATAAATCATCAACAGGGTTTATGTCCAGTGAAGACAAAAGCTGATTTCTAGGAATTACCACTAGACTTTCCCATTTGGCTTGAATTCTCTTTGGCACATGCAGGTTAACAGCGATCCAGGTGCCACTCGGGGCAATCTGAAATTCAGCCAGGGCTGTGACTCGACGGGTGTCCTCAGCTTCTCACACCTGTGAGCTCCAGCTGGGCGAGGTGGAGCTCAGGTGCAGGGAGGAGAGCTAAAGGGGCTCTTCCTTCCTTGCCTCATTTAAAAATATCTGCCCTTTGCTGTATCTGTTTCTGATACGTTAGCATCCTATCCACAAGATACAATAGAGTCTCTGTGCCCTGTGGAAATATAGAGAGTGCGTATGTCATCAGAGTCTTCACAAAGTGCTCACCATTGGGTAAGTTTAAAGGCAATTAAGAAACACAGAGCTCTAAAAATAGCTGTCTGTTTATAATCAACTGTGTTGTTACCATAGTGGTTGCAATTTTCTCTAGTTTACAGGATACATTGTAGTAGCTTTGTCAGGTTTTTTGATTTTTAAGACAAAAGTAAACAAGGACTGCTATAATGGTTGACTTGATTAATGCTATGCTTTAGGCTGTTGGTTTTCTGTGATTCTGCAGCCAAATTGTTCACCAGCTATGAAATCTATTGAATCAAAGGGTGTTTTTTTTTTCAAAGACTTCAAAACTGTGTGAGGAACGCACACTATATTCTCAGTCTACTTGCAAAAAAGTGTCTGTTGCTTGCCTCTCACCTGTCCTAGCTTTGCCTAGGCTAATCAATGTTCACTCTGTTATTGACTAGGGTGGGGTGGTCAATAAAGGAAATTAGTAAACATACACTGAGCTGCAGTATACAGAAAGAAGGACAAATACAGCCATGTAATAGGCTTCAATTTTCATTTATGAGATTTTATACACAAGCAGTATATATACAGTTTTTGCATTAGTTTCTTTGTGAAGTTTTCTTTGTTTAACTTCTTGCTCAGTTAATATGAGAAACTATAGCTAAGGCATTAAAGAGTGGGGGCTGGAAGTCAGATAGATCCATATTTACAGGCTACAAAATTATAAAGAGTACTGCTGTATAACTTGCTGAGCATATGTTCAGTAAGAGCTGTGGGGCTGAAGACCTGCATGGAAACAAGTCACTTGCATGGATTCCTTCATATACCTCTAGGCAATTACATATTTAAAGTCTCAGCATCTCTATCTTCTCTTTCAATGAACAAAAAGCTACAAAATTCCCTTTAAAATCCTATTTAATCAATGTCTATTTTCAAGTTTGTCCTCTAACCTAATTTGGGGAGGTTCAGTATGCTTGTTGAAATAAATGCAGTTTTCCTGTGCATAAAAAGAGATCACAATCTGTAGAAAGAGGGGGGAAAAACACTTATTTTTAAAGTGGTGTACTATTATAGATAATGATTCTGCTGGATTCATTTGGATGAGAATTGCAAGGTAATAATACTTAAATTTTTCAATGTCTGTGGTTTGGAACAGATGAAAAAGTCACGACATTACAAAGTAGCAGCTCCTTGGTATCTCCTGAAATTTTATGAACTGGGAGTCAGCAGAGTCTGTGTCACTCTTTCTGTTGTTTTCACTTGATTGTTTCTTCTGCTGTCTTACAGACGTGCATTGCTAGCAGCCAGCCCAACCAGTTATTTGGCCTTTCATTACTGCTTCCAGCTTGTGGCAGAATAGCTGAGAGGGAATATCTGCATGCAAAATGAAAGAAATTGCTGCATTACTCTCACGAAAAAACACATGATTTATTTTTCCTCTAACTTGTTTCTGGATTGTTACTTACTGGCACAAAGAGCTGGGACATAGGCAAGGACTTGATTGGACCTGTATCAGTCATATATGCGTGGGTTAAAGCGACTGTGGCTAGCTTGCAGTTTAAAGGGGAGTTCTTAGATTATCTTGCCTTGTCTCATGTCTCTTTAATGTGAGAAGGGATGGGACAATATGTATAAAATGGTGCTGGTGGAAATAAGACAAAGCTTTGAGATGTAATAGGGTACAAATGAGAACCCACTTAACTGCAAAGGCTGAATCTGCACCAAGGACTGCCTGTGTGACTGAGTAATCTGAATTAAGAGGCTGAACAGGGTATTTGCTTTTGGAGTTGTTTTTCACTCTTCTCTTCCTAAGTCCCCAGACAGCATACTCTCACTGGCTGGAGTGAAAGTGTTGTGTACTGAGAAGAGTTCTGCTACCTCCTGGAAGCTTTCAGAAAAGTATGAAGATACGTTTCTGTGGAAAGTGAGTGGTAGTGGAATAGCCAGGAAACCCTTTTGGCAAAGCAGTGGGACACTGCAAAACTGAGGGACCTTGTACCCTGTGTGAAGTGTGGAGGCCCAAGCCTATGATGTGTGGAAAAATTGGAGGCTTGGCATGCCTTGTGTGTCCCTGACCTTCTGAGATTATTTCCATCAGATCTGGGCAGGCAGAAACAGCTGCTTCAAAAACTGATAGCTATTTTGCAGTCCTAACACAAAACTTGTCTCCTGCTATTGATGTTTCTGTTAGGTATTTAAAAGTAAATTATCTTTATTTGCAACCAGAAAAAGTACAGGGCTATCTCATTTAAAAAGACCATTTAGGAAGAACCTTTTGGAAGAACATCCCAGATCTCTCATGGAGGTATCCTATAAATCTAAGAGAAAAGCATAAGGCTCCACTCTTGTTTCTGTAGCTTGTGATTCATCCTCTCTTGTTTCCTGAGGAAGATTTGTTCTCAGCTGTTCTGTTTGGCATAGGCTTGTATCTTCAGATATTTTGCAAACCTCAGCCTAAGGCTATATGATCCCAAATCACTCTTTTCTACGGGAGCACCCAAGGATTTAAGACAAGAACTTTGGCTCATGGTGGTATTTACAGGAGAGGTAAGTAGAGAGGAGCTGTCATCGGCTGAATTTTGCTGAAATACTTGGTTGGTCTGTCTGTATAATTTCAAAACTGCTGATTCATATCCAGGTTTTGAAACTAGTGACCCCAAGCACGACATTCTTCCAACTTCAGGAACATTTTTCATGGTGTGTAGACAAATGACATGTTAATGTAAATCATCAGGCTGAGTAGAATTATCTGATGTGCTATATGGAAGGCAAAACAAGCAAACTCCTTCAAGGCTGTTCCTCAGATTTAGGCATTAGCTCCCGTTATAGCCTCTGTAGTTGCCAAAATATGAGCAGTGGTCAGAAAAAAATCATTTAACAGCCTGCAGAGAGTAACAGCTAACAAGAGGAATACCTGACTCACCCCTCTGCAAGCTGAACTAGTGCACAGAGGCACTTTCCAGATTCTTCCCTTCTCCGTTAATCCTTTTCGCTCAGGAGCATGTGCAGAATTCAGTGAGGCACAAACATTCCCAAATCTTTTCTGTTTTTTCCCCTGTGGGGCCAGCTTGTTAATGAGGGGCAGGGGTGCATAAGTGGAAATCAAGCCTATGAGTCATACGAGGAAAATTCACTATAGGTTACACAGTTGTATATGCAAATAGAGAAAGGCTCAGCACTCTCATCCTCGGGCATTGCATACAACATTGTGCTGCTGCGTGGGAGATCACAATACAGAAACGTTGTTTCACCAATAAGCCCAAAGCAGTGGGTTTGGGATGTAGTAAAAGCATGAGATGAGAAAATTACCTTCGAGATATGGACATCGAAGCTAGTGCACATGCATGGGGCAGGGGAAAACCCTTGCATGAGAGCAGGTTCACTTAAGAATAAAGAGACTCCTTAGACATGTTCCCTTGCTTTTTTGGGGTTGAATTTGACTTTCTACTAAAAATGTGTGGGACCTCAGCTGGTTTCCATAGGGTATATATATGAGCTGGAACTCTGCCCTTGGGTATTTCCAACTACAAATAAGTACAGCTCTTACAGGTAAGCTGCTGGAAGGATGCACCAACTACTTGCTCTAAACATCTGGCTTAAAGTGATGGTTTGGATCAGAGGGGAATAAAAGGAATTAATATCTAGTACCAAGTTCCACCTTTATAGAGTACTCTTCTAATTGTTAAATGTATATATTAATTACTGCTGAAGCAACCACTTGCAGCTAAACCAACAAAATGTGATAAATCTGTGTCTTCAGAAAATAATTGATTACACTTGTTTAAATTAAGAAAATCCAAGATCAATCCTCAGCCCTGGGTATCTGGTCTCACTTTCTTATGCTTTCAGATTGTTATAATTTAATATGTAACTTAATGCATGTGATTTATCAGGCAAGAAAAGCGGTATTTGTTATTGAATTGGTATCTATACTGGTAATGTAGCATGCAGCTGACTTTTCTGAAAAAAAGCATATGCAGTATATCCCCTCCTGATCAGAAGAATTTTACGTGTATATTCTACAAACACCTGTTTTGAAAAGGATGGAAGAATCTCAATAAAAGGTGGAGAGGATGAAATTTTATGAACTTACTGTTTTGGAGAGAGCATCCCGAACAGATGAGTGGGAATTCAAACTGCTGCTCACATGGCATTGCAAAGTAAAAATCAAGCGCTAACTTCAGCAGTGTGAAAGAGGAGACTGGGTTGGACTGCAATGTATCGACCAAAAAGTGAAGTGGACCTGTTCAGTAGCATGTGCCTTGCCCTACCCTGGGTTATCTCATCTGGGCTTTCCTTCAAGAGATGCCTCCTGTAAAACAGATGGAGGAAGGAAAAGAGGGCATGAAGAGTCACTGCCCAAAATTTTTAACAAATATTGGAGAAAATAATAGCTTGAGTGATCTATTGCTCATCTTCCACAGCCTGTAGTTAACTTCACTAGAGCATTAAGTTTTCATCTGTAAACTTATACACCAACTGGACAGCATGATGATGCCCTGAGAAAAGAGATCTGTGGCATTATTTCATGTGAAACTTTTGTGAATTAACTAGGAAAATATGGTATTTAGGAAACTAATCTTTGTGAAAACCTGATTATCTTCAGATAAGCTGCTCTTTGGATGTGGTTATCAACAGTTCAGCTTTAAAATAAAAGTGAAAATCGAGCTCAGTTCTTCATATGAAAGGCTTTTACTAAGAAAGAAGGAAGGAATAGTCTAATTATTTGAAGATAGAGCAAGAAGCTCTATAGAACTCACTGAACTCAATGAACTAAAATTGCAGCAACAGAGATGGAGGTCAGGTACTAGACAAAAAGGCTATTTAAGAGTAAAGATAGAGAAACTATCATAGACTGGAGAAGTCATGGAGGTCTTTAAGAATAGATTGGCGAAATGTCTGTCAGGAATGACAAGAATGAAGCTGGGCCTGGGCACATGCTACATGACTTTCCAAAGTCCTTTCCAACCCTATTATTCTGTAGTGCTTTAAACTATGCATAAAGCTTATATTTGAAAAACAATGGACACGCACACTCATGGAAAGGGTCACCTCTTAATGGCTGAACCTGAGGTAAGGTCTTTTCTTCTACAAAATTGGAAAACAGGAGCTGATAAAGATGTAGTGAGTAATTCTTTCCACCGCACCATCAAATTACATGCTTGCATCTGCCAGCCATATGCCATCCCAGTCTTTCCTGTCTTGATTTCATTAATAGCACTGGGACAAACCAGGCAGAATTCCTGTTTGTGTAGGCAGGTGACCTAATCTGTCTCATTAATATCTACTTGGTTGCTGTCTGTTTGGATGAGTATAACCCCAATAACATGACATCTCAAATTCATATACTTCATTAATACAGGCAACTTAGAGTTCCTGGATGGCAGAAATAAAACCACATGCTTATTTTCTGCCCCCTTCTCTTGCACCTTACCTGGACTCCATTTATGCTGTAGTTTGCGCTGTGCTGTACCATGTCCAGCACAGCAGGGCTGTGACTCCTAGGAGGAGCTATTGTAATGCTGACAATGATCTCTGTTGGCATGAATATGAACTCCATGCTTTGTCTAAAAATAATTATTCCAGTGAATTGATCCTGTACTGAAGTGATGGCTTGACCTCCCCACACTGAGTTATTCCTTTAGAAAACTCCAGTGGTTTGGGCCAGCAGTAGGGCACATGCAGGTGGATGCTTTTGTGAGACTGGATGACAGTTCAGAGATGTGTGAGGTAATTGTGCTCCGGCAAAGAAAATCTCAGTGGGATAGGTATGTTAATAGACATTTGCTGCCTTAATGAAAAGGCACCCAAATGTGTGCTGCTGTGTCCAGAAAGCTTTTTGGAAGATAAAGCCAAGGCACTCTGTTCTAGCTAGACAATTTGGTCGTGAATGTAATTTTGAGAGGAGAGAGATGGATGGAGCAGGGGTTGTTCACTCTGAAATGGAGAATAATTGTTGCATCTCATCTTATATCACATTACTAAGAAGACATTGCAATAGGGTTAATTCTTAAACTCTTTCCCAAACATTTCATTAGTTTTTCTCTGCACCTCATGGATGTGTTTCCCATGGAACCCCTCAAGCTCCCTGTGAAAACCTTTGTGTTGGCAGGGCTGTGCATCATGGTGGGGGGACAGGCCCAGGCTGAGACTGCTGCTGTGCAGGGCTGCTGGGTGCTGCCTCTGCCCTCCTGGCACTATATCCTTGCAACTTTATTCTGCTTGTGCATCCTGCTCTCACAGGCCTCCTGAATATGTGTCCCTTTTCCCTCCAGTCCCCTCAGGGTGAGAGCCTGTGGAGTTTTTGTTTCTTCTTTTTTTTTTCCCCCCAACTGCTGAGAAAGTGTAACAAGGAGAGAAACCTTGATATGTATGAGAAGCCTCTGCTCCTCTACAGGGCACTGCTGCAAAGACTATCAAGCAGTGAGAAAGCTCTTAATTGTAAGGATGGTATTCAGAGGGCTGTCATGCTACCCCAAAGCACTTCCTCTGTGTGGGAAGAAGTGTCCTGCTCCAGCAGAATCTCAGTCCTCATAGATTCAGGGTGTGAAGTAAATGGCTTATTTTTGCCCATGCTTATGTTTAAGTTATTTTATTTATTGAAGGGACTGCATTTTTTTCCGAAATCATGATTTCCCGGACCTGTCTTAACATTCAGCATAGTTCTATGGTTTTATAGTCTTTTCGTATTAACTTTACTGTAAAGCTAATATGATAGAATGACTTCCATGCCAGAATCTCTCAATTTATCTTTTTTTTAAAAAAGAAAGTTTTTGGTCTCAAAAGAAAAAAGGATATTCAATCATTTCAAGGCTCATCCAGCTGATATGGAGGTGAATTGTTGTTCTTCAAGAGTATTTTTAGAAGGGATCTAGTCTTTACTTATATATTCACAGCATATTTTTTTCTATCTAGTCTCTATCCTCTCTGTTAATACCACACTACCACTGTGTCAAATCTCTTGTTAAGAGAGATTTATATGCCTTACCCAGCACAGAGAAGATACTTGATCCTCCGATCTTGTTTTCTGTTTACATACAGACTGCTTTTGATTTGGGCATTTTCAAACTTTCAGAGGGACTGGTATTATCCTTTCTGTGTAAATCTCAACTTTATTCTTATCTCAGATTTCATTCATCTTTATTCAGGGCTGTTTTTCCAATAAGAAAATATTGTCTTTAAACTTCAGTTTGTTTCAAGGATCTGTATGCAAGAAAGCTTAATAACAAATGTCACTTCCCTTGGAATTAGATCTCCCAACTGTTGTTTACTTTGCAAAAAGTAAAACATCCAAAGGTAAATATATAGGTTCATATGCCAACAGCAAAGCTGACAGATTCTGAAGTCTGACATAACATGGTTGATTCCATTTGAATCAGTCCCAATTTCAGCTTTTCCATTAAATATAATAAAACTGGCAGAAAAATTATTTACTTTGCTTATTGAGATGGTAAAGCACAATCTTTTTTTGGTTTGCTTTTTTTCCTTAAATTGACAGACTATGAGTAGGATCCATGACAAGGTTCCCCTCACCAGCCTTTCTAGTGAGTAGAAAGCACAGCAGCTGCAGGAGAGGGAGAGAAAACTACCCGAGCCAGCTGCTGAGCCTTTGGACTTTCCTTTCTCTAGGGTGGGAAGAGACAGGGCCAAAGTGTATTCTTCAGTCCTTGATCTGGAAAAAAAAAAAATAATGTAATCCAAGGTGTATGCACACATGTATGGAAAGCAATGCTGCTGGCAGCTAGGAATTTCCACTGGCTTCCCTGCTGGTGAGGTTGCAATTGAGTGGCACCCTTGCTGTCATTCCCTCAATTCCCCCTAGGTACAGGCCCAGAGCCTTCTCCCAGAGCAGGCACACTTCTGTGCTACAGTGACCAGGGAGGGTGATGGGCTCGCTTGGAGCAGAGAGCTCCCCGCAGCAGAGGGAGCAGTGGTACCGTGGTCTTGTCTGCACATTGGGCTGCATTGTGTTTAACCAGTAGCATATGCGGGAATAGGGTAAATTTTTTTTCTCAGCTAGTGAAGCTTTTAAAAGTGGCTGTGGCCTTACAATTTAGGAGTAGACCAGTAATTGATACTGCTTCTGAGACAGCTAAAAAGGTATGGATGGTCTGTATCCTTAGCTGGAATATTTGTATTCAAGTAGTATGTCACTGGGTCTTTTTTCAGGTACAAGTAAATGCCAGAGTACATCCCGTGAGAAATACAAAAGGCTCAATGCTCTCTTAATGGCTTCGTATGCTCGTTAACCAAGCTGTCCTAATTGGGTAGAGATTCCTGATAGCAAAAAATAGGAGAGCTGGAAGGAAGGATGTTGTCTGAATGTTAGTCCAGTTGAGCTAGGAGGCTTGAATAGTTACTTATATAAATAAGGATGAAATATAAGAGATTTCTAGGATCTTCTGATCAGATGAGAGTTAAAAAAATGTAGGACTCTAATAAATCTAGGCCTGTTTTTTTTTTTCCTTGGGGAGTAATATTTAAGTGTTGTTGGGGTGAAATTTGTCACTGTTTCCGTGTGGAAACAAAACATATTTCTGTATTTCGTCTGTTAAGTGTTCTTTATACTGTGTGTTGTTCCTCTTCCTGAACCTAATTGGTTTGGACTGAACACACTTTGCTTCCCTTTTACCTATTTATGAAAGTTCATATATTAATGTTTTATTACATAAGAAGTCATATAAATGTTAAATAGGGTAAAGACTTCAGTCTCCATAGTACTCAGGATTCCAGCATGACCAAATCTGTAGCCAAAACCACTAGAAAGTATAAATCATAAACACATCTTTCTTCATCTGCAGCTTCCCCCTGACTTAAGAGGGATCACTAGTTTCTAATGTCATGAACAGAAAGAAGCAGTCTTGGACAGCTCCTTTATGTCAACAGATCATGTAATACTTTTTTGCAACAAAAAGAAATACACTTCAAAGACTATTGCTGATCTTGTCTCTTTAGTACACATCAAGGGAATACCATTCACAATCACATAACTTTCTCCTGGGGCGAGTGACAGCTATGCCTCTAGCCTTTCCCCTGCTACACAAGCCTTGCATGTATATCAGGTGTGTTACACAGCACATGCTCTCAGGTAAGTCTTAAAGACTTATAAGTTTCTCTTTGCAAGGGACAATAGGAACTTGAAAACATGTTTCATTAAATGGAGATTAATCTTAAAATCAAGTTTACCTAACACCTCATGTGAACAAATACTGAAACATTCCTGCAACTCCAAAAGTACTGGAATATTTCTGGAATTGCTAGCTTTCTTAGCCTGTGTACTAGGAACACAGAGAGATTAAAATAGGCCTGGTCTTATATAATCATAGCTTCTCCTATTCTGGGAAGGCTGCAGAAGATGTGGGTATCAAGAAAAGAGGAGGCTCTCAGGGCTTGAAAAAGTACATGTGAGTAGTTGCTACACAAAGACCAGTTGAGGGGAAAGAGCATAGGATTTGAACAGGGCTTAGACTGACATTGAGACAAGAATGCAGGGGAAGAAGATACAGGAGTAAGAAGATATGGGCATGGGAAATTGGACAGTAGCATGACACTTGAGTACTGGTTTATGGCACTAAGGGAATAAAGATATCTTACCTCTTGTTTTGGGGCTCCCTCCACCCCCTTCTCCTACTGCCTTTTTCTTTGGATAAGTTCTGTGCTAATACTTCCCTTGGCTTCAAAATAGGATGTCCATATGGAAACTGACCTGGAAATGGTCCCTGCAACATCTTAGCTCCAGACTGTGTCCTAGTTTTTTGGTACAGTGCTATTTAATAGGACCATGCTAGCAACATAACTGTGTAGACAGTCACACTCGCATGTCCAGGAAAGATGCCAAGCGTTATTTAATTAGCAAGTATAGACAGCACCAATGTTCCCTTTCCAAGAGACCCCTAGCTGGGTGTTCTGGGGAGCTGCAGTGAAATGACAGAAGCTCTGCTGATATTTAACTATTGAAAACATGACAGTTTATTGCCAAGGGGAAGTACAATGAAATAATTATCATCTTTGATTTCAAGAGATCCCTCTTCTCTTAAGATCTCTTCATTTCACTGTTACATACATGCCTCTAAGGATGGTATCCAGATCCATATTACCTGCTTCTTGAAGAGCTGCCTGTTGTGGAAAATACTTCTGTGTCCATATTTATTCTGAAAATCTAGATTAACTGTAGATCAGATGTATTTAAATTCATCCAGAAGTAAGCTCTTAAACTTAATGTAACAATGTAAAATGAACTCTGTAGCCAGACTGAAGATCAACTGCTTGCTTATTCCAGCTTCTACCGGGCCACGATTGGATGTCTTTGAAAGAGTAAAAGCACAAACAGGGATAACTGAATATTCTTCCAGCGACAGCCATTAGTGGCTTAGGGACTGTTGTGTAATGAACCACCTCCTTTTATTTGTGCAGAACCTGCCTCCAAAGAGCTTCCTTTAATGTTTTCTATTTATTTTACTGGGAAAGACAGTAAAAAGCAAGCTCTTTTCAACCCATTCATGAGCTTCATAATTTTGTAGACCTCTATCCCCCTTTAGTCATCTCTTTTTTTCAGACTGAATAGTTCTAGTTTGCTTATTTTCTCCTCAAGAAAAAGAACATCTTTGGTCTTTGCTCCTTCTCTATGCCTGTTCCAGACTCAGATAAGGGGACTGCACTGCACATAATGTTCATGATCCCAGTAAACCATAATGATTTTATTTTGTTCTCCATTTCCTAAAAATGGCAAACACTTTTTTTTTTTTTTTTTTTTTTTTTAAGTGTTATGGAGTATCGAGCTTCCTACTATATCCAAGGTACTCCTGAACAGTGCTGCTGAGCTTAGCGGTAATGGCCATCATTTACATGTGCGGATGGGATTGTGCACTCTTTATGTTCATCAGCAGTGAATTTCCCCTGCACCTTTATTGTATGAGTACTTAGCTATCTAGTCCTGCTGCTGTTCTGTTAGTCCTCACCCTTATTAACTTAGTAGTTATAAAATAAGCAGGATTTACCCCATTGCTGAGCCCTTATCAGGTCATTCATTAGTACGAGAGCTTGTACAAATCCATGTGGAATCAGTGTTCAGCAAGAACTGGTCATTTCTATCCTTTGTTTTTTTTTTTTTTTTTTTTTAACCAATTACTTATTTATGCCAGTACCTCCATCTTAATGCTATAGTTGCTTGTTTCTACCCTTTTAATAGGGTAGTCTTTTTCAGAAGCATTTTGGAAATCAAGCAGATTATATCAGTTCTATCACACCCATAAAATCTGTTGCCCCCCCCTTCAAAAAAATAGGTTTGCAAGGCATGACTTCTTTTTAAAAAGCCATATGGACTCTTCAAGTTGATCATTCCGATGCCCAATAAGTCTATCTTTTATTGGAGTTGCCACAAAGTTGCCCACTACAAATAGTAGGCCAGCAGGCCAGCAGTTCCCTTGAAAACTGTTCTTCAATAACATATCACATTTGTCATCTTCCTCAGGTACCAATGCAATGAAAGGCCGCGCTCTCCTTAGTAATTCTGTTATTTCATCCTTGAGTTCCTTTAGAGCTCCTGGGTGAATACCATCTGGTCTTGGCAATTTGCTACATTCATTTTGTCAATTTGTTCCATAACCTCTTCTACAGTCACTTCAATTTCAGACAGATCCTCTGATGAGTCCCTTGTGAAAAAGAGCTTTAACGTGGGAATCTCCTCAGCCTCTCTGAGTGAACAGTAATGCAAAAAGTAACATATCCTCTCTTCAGAAGTTTCTCCTTTTGCATTATGATCATCAAATGACTACGTAGATTTTGACAAGTTTTCTGCTCTTGATATGCTCAAGAGTAGATTTTATTTACTATTATATTCATATTTTTTATCAGTTGTCCCTTAATTTTTTTTGACTGCTTCACTATGTATTTGTGTTTTAATCTGTCAGAGTTTGTGTTCCTTTTCATTCTCCTCATTTGGACATCCTTCTTCAGCTTTCTGAGGACTGCCTCCATCAACACACCACATAAGCAATGCACAACTCCTCCTTGGTTCTTCTCAGTTGATGGTATTTGTCAGCCTTCTGCTTTGAATGTGATGGCTTTATATAGCTTCAACTGTATGGATGTAATTCTCTTAGTTACTCCTTTCAGCTTCGCTTTAATGAGCTTTTCTTTTATTTTACATAGAAAGTACTGACTCTTTAATTTTTCTGCTGTGAGGAAGATTCTTAAATTTTTCAACTGATTGGGTGAGGGGGCTGCCTTCTTGGGTTTTTTTTGTTTGTTTGTTTTAACCTTCAAACTTGTCTTCAATATAAGCAATGGTTACATACTCACTTAGGCCCTTTGTGTACCCACTGAATGCTAAATATATGTAAAAGGGAACTTGTGCTGACCTCTTTAAGAGTAGCACTGCATGGAATGGATTGGCTAATTCTGGATAATTTTTATGTCTTCGTAGAAATAAATGATTTCCTGATAAGCTGCTTCTATAAAAGTTGGATTTTTCTCTACATCTTTCTCATCGCATGGCAGGGATTGCAACGAACAGTTCAGAGAGCTCATAGTTGCTAAGCACCAAGCAGGCCTTCAGTAAAGAGGAAAAGGTAAGTCTGAGGATTTAAAAATACACAAGGAATTATTTTAATCCCTAACGTACCTCATTTGCTTTAAAGTTATTTGATTCTATTATTTTAAAACACTCAGGAAGAGTAGTAGGCTAAACTAAATATTCCTTCCTCTAATCGTGTGTGGTATGTCTCAGAGCATATCTTTCGGGAGAATCTTAACATAAAACTGAGGCTACTCAGTGAGACTTCCTGCTTTTAAGTTAACTATTTTATCAGTTACTAAGAAACACAGGTAGCATGTATGTACGCATCCAGGAATACTCCTTCCCATTTGGACAAATGTGCAGCTGTATCCTTAAGGCTGGTTAAAACCAGAAAAGTTGCAGATGAGTTTCAAAAGCAATTATTAAAAAAAAAAAAACAAACAAACAAAAAAAAAAAAACAAAAAAAAAAAAACCTCACTGTATCTGTTTTGCTAATGCTAAAAGCTGAGCTGATTTGTGGGCACATTCTTGAATACTCCATATTTATCCTTGTCTTCCTGTGAAAGAAAAATGCCTAGTAACAAGATGAGCGAAGGAAGAGACATGCTGTTGTCTTCCCAAAACCGACAGATTTTACATGTAATGCTGCGATCCTTATTGGCGCATCAGCAGCAAGCTTTATGCTGTTGTCTGTGCACTAGAAGTGCTCAGAATGCGAAATCTGTGTCATGAAACAAGTAAAAGTTCATTTAACAAAACCAACTTTTTGTTCTGATTCTATTGAAAAACTTAATCTCAGTAAGGTCAAAACACAATTTAGTTGTTATAAGGTTGAGGCATTTTAGTTCAATTTTTATCCAGTGAGTTCTTCTCTTATACTGAAATAGAATTTCTAACATTGAGCATTTGCACCAGTGTTTAATGCTGTGTTGTACTGTGTCGTGACCAGAATAGTAGGCAGGGTGTCATGCAAAGGACACCCACTGCAGGCACCCTTCTGAGAACAGTGCCAAACCGCAGCAAATATGCTTGAGTCCCTCCAGCTACTGCTGTCATTTGAGAAGAGGCAATATGATTGTTCCCTGTAAATAAGTCTTGACATAATATGACCAGCACTTCCATGTACGTACACTATATTATATAATATAGCACATAGGCATTAAGGAGAACTGAGCAATCTCACTGTCTCATTTTCACTTTCTCCTCCCTGATTGAATGTTAACTTGCAAGGACTTAACTGATCTTTCACTGATGACGGAATCAGTACTCAGCATTTCTTCTGTGCTCTAATTCTAATACCACCATAAAGTTTTTGCAAGGAATAGATTATTTTTCTGTGTGATTGTTTAATTTTGCTTCGTGTGCCATAATGGCTTGCAGCTGTTGATAGACCGATGAGAAACTATGATGGTATTTTCAGCCACTTGAATGTGACTTCTAGTGAAGTTAAAATTTCCTGTTCATTTATGAGATGTGCTACATATGGGTGAGATAGGATTTATTTTGCCTACACTTTGCTCTCTCCAACTGATCAAAGCTACTGGCTTTGGACATCTAGAGTCAATGCTCAGAGAAAGTACCTGCAGTGCTGGATTCTTCTCATACCCTAAGGATGTCTCCATTTGGATGTGACAGACTGTCCTGTGGAGTAGCCTTTCTTTATTTGTTGGCTAGATGTCCAGCTTATAAATGACTGTAAACTGCATACAAAAAAAATCAGTGATGTGGTTTATTGATAAGGACTTCAGCAAACCTCTGGTAGGTCATGCCTATGCAAAGAGGGCAAGAGACCTCTGCTTCTTTCGCCAGCCAGCTGCGCCGTGCAGTCTACTCTAGCGTGTGACGATGCTATGCCTTCTTGCTTTTTCAATACTATTCGCTGTTCTCAGTGTGTAATCCACAAAGATTTTCTTACAAACGACATCTTGTTCTGTTGTTCTTATCAATAAGGAAGCAATTATTAATTGCTGAATATAAAGTGGTCACTCATGTCAATATCCCCGTTTTCTTTAATGTGTCGTATCTGTCCTCCTACTGTCTGGCTGCATTTTTCTTTTAATAAAATGCTAAGCTGTTTCTGGGAGAAGGTTCTACTCCAAGTGAATGGGCTTTCTGAGGTAGTAACTTAAGGTGTAAGCCTTTACTAAAATTAATGGAAAAATCTTCTTATGAGGCAAAGGGACTGCAAGCATTGAGAGGCTGTGATGCTGAAGGGAGTCATGGGAGGCATCCCAAACCTTGTATAAATTGAAAGAACATCTCAAAATGTGACTAGTGTTAGATATGAGTAAGGCCTGCCTCTTCAAAAGAGACCAAGGACATTTTATATTGTCTTGGAGGCACTCTGAGGTACATCTTACTTTTTTCTCTAAGGAATCGTGTTCCCACCTTGATCATCTCCACCACCTTAGCTTCTGGTATACAAATGTAGTTTGGCCTTGAATGACATAGCAATGTTAGAACCCGATAGCTTCCTTCTACAATTAATATATGGTTCTGTGATTCTTTATTACCCCTTGCCTTCCAGTCCTCCAGTTACTTAGTACTGAAGTTGTTGTTTTATAAATGACCTCAAAGCTGAAATTCAGCAAGCAAATTTGGAGGTTGGAAATGGAAGAGACAAAATATATGCATAAACATCTTAGCACTTGCACCAAGTTGACCAGAAAGGGGAAATCAATTCACCCTCTTCACAGAAGGGGTTGCAGGGCCCAAAACAACTCCTGCTCCCCCTAACATGGTACTAATATGTCCTTCAGGAAAGAGTGTGACTGCATAAAAGATTAATAGAGATTAATAGAGTGGCTCTTCTCCAGCAATAACTATCTAATGGCCTCCACAGCACTTGCTAGCCCTGAGAATTTGCACTCTTTCCAGTCTGAAGTGCTAACAGCAGTTAGGATTCATTAGCAGAAAACTTTTTTTTTTTTTTTCCTCCCCCTTTCCATTTCAGTAATCCCAGCTATGGAACAAATGATCATTTCCAAACAGTTCTGTTGAGTTGGGGCTGGCATGTCTGATAGCACAGACAGTTTAAAAAAAAAAGAAACCCAGGACATAGTGTTTTTAATCTCCCTCTGTATAGAATCATCTTAATATCAAGGCAAATTAACTGGCAAGAAACCTCAAAAACAGAAAGGCATATGTAAACCGGTGCAAGTTAAATTACTGTGCAGAGTGATGCAGATGATATCATTTCATACGCAAGTACTGTCTGCAAGGCATATCTAGCTAGTAGGATTATTATTTTTTTAACCAATTCTCTCTTAATTACAAAGAAGAAATTGCTGAGAAATTATTTCTATTGAGTTTCTGAAAGACATTTTCAGTTGCTAGTGGTAATTATGAAACATAATTATACTTAATTTAATTTACATGTAAATTAAATTGTATTTTTGTTGCAACTCAAATCACTCCTGCAAGATTATTACTAAGTGGGAAGAATGAGTCAGACCTGAAAAGAGTAGACTTCATGAACTGACAATAAAATACCAAATTATATTTTTAAATTTCAGTTTTAACTAAACAGTTGATGTCACAAGTGCAAGACAGTTGATAAAACAGAAAAAAGTTTGCAATATAGACTTAATTTTCCGTGCACTACCAGATACATTTGATAAGAACAAAATATGGCTTATTTGGTCGCTTTTCTCAAGTTCTCTACTATCAAATTCAGAGGGTCTTCCCTGAGAAAAGTGGATAAGACTTGGCTGGTTTGAGTCTGGATACAGTATAGAGCTAATTAATTTCACCAGCCACCCATAAAAGAACTTTGACATCAGCATTTAAAAGCACATTGTATTTAATCTGCATGCTAGAGAGTGTGATTTGAAAGCAATGAGGGAGAGGAAATATGCTTCTAGAATTTCAGGCTCCTTCCTGACATTTTTAATGAAACAAGAAACAGCCAGTCTTCCGGATTTGAACTCTTACGGGTACGTTTCCAGCCTAGGGGGAAGCATTCCCTTCACCCAGGTACTTTTTCACCAGATGCTTTTAAATTAGTTCTAGTTACTAAACTAGAGCATCATCCTTGCTCTTTCTGCTTGCAGTTATCTATTGAAGCTGCCTGACGCACAAATTGGTTTTCTGTATTTGCCTCCGTTTGGGGATCGCTTGCCCAAGAGTTAATACATAACATTGCCACACTGACAGTAGGGCTGATTGCGTCAATGATACATTATCGCTGTGTTTCATGACAGTGCAGCAGCGCATCCTGGCAAGCTGATGTGGCATCTCAGTGCAGCCTGGAGCAGCTTCAGCCTGGCCTGTAAAAACAGCCTGAAACCCATGAACTCCAAGGCAATGTAATTAACCTTTACAGAGCCTCCATTTGCTCCCAGACTCTTTCCTTATTTGGAAAACTGTTCTTGGAAAACTTCATCTTGTTATCAGTTTCAACAGTTGCATTTGTGCTTTGACCAGTTGAACTTACCAGGTAAATAGTAACCGTTTGTGGCCTCAGAAGACTCTTGCACAGTTTCTCTGTCACAAAGCCAAGAGACCTGAAAGCCACTGGAAATTACTCTGTTCGGAGGAAGGAAAGCATAGATGGTCTGTCTGCTATTAGCTGTACTGATCATGATCTGTTGGAGCCTTTGAGGGAAAGGAATTTCAAATGGCAGGTCTCATTTGTCTAATACAGTGGTTTTCCTTTTTTTGATTTTTATGACCAAATACTTTTTCACAAGTCATCACAGTTGAACTCTGGGTCCCAGCTTGGGAAAAACCAACAAATAGAAATGGTTTTAAGAAATTCAGAGTGGAAAAAATGCAAGTTAATGAACATGTTATAGTTTTTCAGTGATATTTTGAAAGTCAGGTTGTTTATTCATACTTATGCGATACAAGAATGTATGCATCTATCTTCCCCAGTTTTTAGTGCAGAGGGAATTTTTGTGTAGCATATGAAAGTCTTGTTCTTCTTCTTTTTTTTTTTTTTTTGGTGCAATACAAGTATTACCTATATAACCATAGTACTGCATAAGAATAATAACTGAACTCTTTGAATCTCACTTGCTCACTTGTGGATAACAGGTAATTCAAGCACCCTGTCATATGGTCTGATGTGCTTGTTAGATCACATACCACTTAAAGGGTCATAAATTTTTTTCAAGTATTTGTTTCTAATTAAACATGGAAATATATATGTGTGTGTAATACAAAAAAGTGAAAAGATGAGTTGCATTTTAATATTTTAATGTGGAGTTCTACAAAGCTGCTTTTATGGCTCAACTTTTTGCCCAGGTGGCTCAGTAGGTAGAGCCTCAGACTTTTTTCAGTTGGCAAACACTCACTTCACATCAATCACTGTTATACTCTTCTCAGTTTTGAGCTTTTTAGTTCCTTTAGTGTTCCCATGCTAACAACATTTCTTTTTTTCTTAATGGAAGTGAACTGGGAGCTTGCTAGGACTGCCACTAGGACTGGAAGCCCCAGTGACTTGTTTTGCTGATCCTTGTTTATACATTGATAAATTAACCTTATTCTTAAGAAATATGATAATAATGTGGGAATAACTTTTAAGTACTTTTAAACAAGTATGTCATGAATAAGGAAGTATTTTGCTAAGAAAATGTATACACATGCACACACATGCTGTTTTCTGCTGATCTTACTGCTCATGTGTTTTTCACTGACAGTCAGAAGTTCCCCTGGGATTCCTAGAGATTCCTACCAGGATTCCAGGTAGGAACTGCGCTGTTCCAGGCAGTTGCCCTTTATCCTGATAAGGCACTGGATGAGAAAATGCTGTATCGTTCCAAAGTTATGAAGGTATTCCAGTGTCCATTTGGCCACTTCAGATGAATGTGGCAAGTATGGGACAATTCTTAACAAAATCAATTAACAGAATGAAAAGCTCACAGCACAGACAGAGGCAGTTGTTGGCACCTCTGGCCAGACTGAAACTCAGACCTGAACTTTGCTCTGACGTAGCTGTGGTTGTCTGAGACAGAACTGGAAACTCCTTAAACAATGCCAGACAAAACCAGAGACATTTCACTTTGGGAGCTAAGGCTGAACACAGCTTCAAACTCTGCATTTGCTAATGCAGCAAAGCCGACAGCATTTTTCTGTGTAAGATGCTTGTCTGAGTTGTACTTAGTATTCTTCCTTCTCTTACTCATTTTATCTTTGGAATAGTCATTTTAGCATAAATACCAAATGATATATTTTTTTTTCCCTCGCTCAAAGGCGAGCTGAACTTGTGAGCTGACCTTGTCTTGGCTGGTTAAGGTCAAGGGGTGGACAATGAAGTTAATGTAGCCTTGCCTTTGATGTGGAAGGCCAAGAGTTTCCCTACGGCGTTTCCCAAAGGAAGAGACAGGGCAGAAATGAGTGATCTGAGATATTACCTAGTGGTAACAGGTTAATCAACATATAAACACTCAGCATTGACAATTCTGCTATCAAACTAGTTCCAGTCATAATTAGGGGGAAAGGAAGCAAGGAGTGCTTTTTTTTTTTTTTCTTTTTTTTTCCCCCAAGTTTTCTGTAAAACTCCAGCGAGATAATTCCACTCTAATCTCATTTCAGTTGTTAAATATAAACTCACTGATATTTATTTTGCAGTATATTCACTTTTTTAATCTTATTAGACACTGAATTAATACCTGTGTGGCAATAGCAGTACTATTTGACATATTAAACTGAAGCAATGTAGATGATCCACAGCTTGTTTGCAGAGCTGTATTAAATACATAATGCTCCTGTTCTGTTGTATTTGTCAGAAATTTTCAGAGTTTATCCTTCAGTTCAAAAAGCAAAGGCAATTGGAGGAGCTTCAAATTCTGTCCAGCAGTCCAACGTACAACTGAAACAACATCTGATTGCCTTCTGTGATGTCTACTGACAGAAAAGGAAGGCATTTTCATAGGATATAGCTGATCCTGTGTATTCCCTCCTCCAAGAAGGAATAGGTCTCTTGGCATCAGACCTGCAAAAAGTGTCTGTGCAACTGTGCATTTCCATATAAGCGTGTCTCACTTGCTTCTTTGGGAGCACAAAAGTAATGGCAGCCACTAGAGAGTTGTTTTCTCTGAACTGTGACACATTTACTTGGTATTCTTTTGTTCAGTCCAGTACAATAATAATTCAAGAAAGTAGCATATTTCTAAAAGCTAACGTTGTTACAAATTGGATAAACTGAAATATATTTATTGTTTTTGGAAAGCTTTTTAAAAGCTAAACAAGTCTTTTTGGCAGTCATTAAGGAAGCACGTGAAGAGTGAGTGTGTGTGTGTGTGTGTGTGTGTGAGAGAGAGAGAGAGATTTCTTTATCTTACCCCTTCAGAGAAGATACTGAGACAAACTTTCATAAACACTTCCAAAATATTTGAATCAAATTTCTTCTGAAGTACCTTATTCTCCTCCTACTTTTCTTTATACATAGAAAAAGATATTTGAATAATCTGATGTTCAACATAATCATGCAATATCTGTGCAATTTTGGAGATTTATGCATTGGAGCTGATAGTGCCATTCATCTCGCATTGTCTCTATGATGTTATCACGTTTATATTCACCCTTACTAAACTCTTGCTATTTATGAAGTTCATTGTGAACTATGTGTGAAAATCTTTCTTTCTGAGACTGCATACATCTGTATTTGCTCAAGGCCAGCGAAGCAACTTGCCACACATGCAAATAAGCTGTCAGTGTGCAATAAAATTACAGCTGTATGTACACACATTGTGGTCATTCAAATGGCTATTTAAGTGTCTGTGTGCAAGTCTGATTTTTCTCCAGCAATAGGCAAACTAATTTTGCCTATTTGTCATCTTCCTAGGCATGCATTCATTGTATTAATATACCTCCTGAAAGGGAGAGCTTCACAGCAGAATTTCAAAACTGCTTCATTAAATTTGTTCTCCATTTCACGTGCTATTAACTACTAGTAAGATACCAGTAAACACTCCAAGTATGGGCTGGATAGCAACCTCAGCTGTATAGTCAGGGCTTGCAGATTTTCTGCTCATGATCTTTTTTCTGACTCTGAGAAGTACATTGCCTGGAGAGCTGGGTGCTATCATGCCCTAGGCATATACTTTTTTAAAAGGTTTATGATGATATTTTTGTTGCAGTTATCACTGTAGAGAGAAAACCAGAAATGAACTGTCTGCAAAGACAAGGTCTTACTACCCTTGTGCAACGCTTTTATCTTAGATTTTATGCCTTCTGTAGCAGAAGATAAGCAGGGCAAAGGAATTACAATCTGTTTAAAGAGCTGCTACCCATTTTCTGTATAATATAGGCATATACTACCAAGGGACTGCTATATGTATCAGCAACCAAAATGCAAATGTGTTTCGGCTCTGCATCTGCTCCAAGAACATCAATCAAGGAAAAAGAGATCCTATTTTTAAGTACTGTTTTATGTTTGAACTGACCCAAAAAGAGTGTGTATACTATTACTGTGTTACTAAAACAACAGTAAAAATGCTGAGTACTTTTGCAAGAAAAGCTCTCTTACCTGTTACTGGATAGCTGAGTTTGGGAGGGACCTCTGGAGATTATCTGGTCCAGTTCACATGCTCAAGCAGGGTCACCTACAGTAGGTTGCCCAGCACTGTGTCCAGACAGCTTTAAAATATTTACAAGGACAGATTCCTCAATGTCTCTGGGCAACCTATTCCAGTGCTCAGCCACCCTCACAATAAAACACTTTTTTTTCTTTTCTTTTTTTTTTCTTATGTTCAAGTAGAATTTCCTGTGTTAGTTTGTGCTCATTGCCTCTTGCCGTATCACTGGGCACCACTGAGAAGAGTTTGGCCCCATCCTCTTTATACTCTCCCTTCAGATATTATATACATGCACACCCCTCAGTCTTCTCTTCTCCAGGCTGAACACTGCCAGCTCTCCCAACCTTTTTGTCTATTGGAGATGCTCCAGGCCTTCATCACCTTTGTGGCCCTTTGCTGGACTCACATAGCTCCATATCTCTTGCATTGGGGAGCCCAGTATCGGACCCCAGCACTCCAGCTGTAGCCTCACCAGGGCTGAGTGGAGGGGGAGGATCATGTTCCTTGGCCTGCTGGCAATGTTCCTCCTAAGACAATCCAGGATACTGTAGGATGCCTTTGCCGTGAGGGTGAATTGCTAGCCCATATTCTAGACTTCTCTATCTCTCCTTGTGCATTAGGACTATCATAAAGTATAAATGAGATATTAAATTAAAGCAAGGAATTATCTAACACCACCTTCCCTCCCCCCACCACCAAAAGAAAGGGGGGGGGGAGGATAAAAAAGGTGGAAGAGAAAAGATTGTTGTCATACTCCATCACTTAGAAGAAAAGTTGGAACCAATGCATATTAATGCTGAAGAATCTGGCTAATATGCATGGCAAATCCATTTCCTACAGACAGCTATATAAAGGCATATTATAAAGTGCAACTAATACACAATCCCTAACAAATACTGAGGTAGATGGGAACAGGCGGTCTACTGAGAACACAGCAAGTTGCTAATGATATCCTTCAAATAAATGATTCACACACCAAGCCTTTTGCTGTAATCCCACTCATACAGTGCAGGTCTCTGAGGAGAAAGAACTGAAACAAATTGTGTTTTGCATCACTTGACATCTCAGCATAATCAAAACCCCAGATCCAGGTGAGTATGCTATTGAATTGTAAAGCATTCTTATCCCTTTCCTGAAAATGTCTATTCACATGCATTAAATTTGCTGTCATTGTTCTGCTGCTTTAGCTCTGCTGCCGAGCCACAGGGAAACTCAAAAGCTCAGTTCAAGCCAAATGTGATCATAAATGGCAATGATACCAGGATTTCTGTAAAATTTGCAACAACAGGCTTAGAAGGGAAGACTGAATTTGATACACAGTGCTGAGAGGTAAAATTTTCAAACTACTCAAATCCCAAATAAATAAGGTGTGGGGTCAGATTTTTCAAAGGCACAAGTCTCAGTAGATATGAAGGCAAGTGCTTACTGAGACTTTTCAGAACCAGCTAAGAGACCTAGTTTTCCAAGTCCATTATTCACTCACACTGATCGTGGCATTTTGCTCTGAATGTGTGTTGATAATCATTTATATGCATGTGTATGAAATGTATGCAACTTTCTTAGCTCTAGGTGAAAAGGAGCTCAGTTTCAGCAGGTTTTAGTTTTCAAAATGCTCCATATACATCCACATTAAGCACAAATTTAACTTGTATTTTTAATTCCAGTTTTAACCATTTTCTGATCAAAAGTTTCTGACTGTGAACTGACACAGTTTATTCTGTACTACCCGGTACAACTGAAGAGTATGCCAGCCCATTAAGATGAAGGTTGGTTCTGAGACTCAGCATTACTCTGTTTAGATTAATGACAATTTAGTAAAGCATACCTGACAAATGTATTTATTCAGCATGTTTGAATTATGCAGGGTCAGAGACAGAAATCATACACTATTTCTTATTCATTTTGTTGATGAAGTTCATCTCTTTTTTCCCCACCACAGTTTTTTGCAGACTGTTTTCCTCCTAACAGCCAGAGCAGTAACTCTTTTGTAATCTTAACACTAATAAAAATAGCTTGCAAAGCTTCTGTAGAAACCTATGTTACGTTTTCCAGATGACATTTTTTTCCCCAAACTTCCAAGTCTGGGAAGTTTCTGAGTTTGCATCTCAGTGCACAAAGAAATAGCCAAGAAGTAAAAGGAGATTGTGCAATTAAGGGAAAAAACTTTAGCTGTAAAGTGACCTTAGAGCTCTACTATGTTTTCTTCCCTTCTCTCTTTTCTTGCATTGATATAGGACATTCAAAATAGTAATACAACAATGCACAGATCGGAACTGGATCAGATGCTAGAAATATTTAGCCACTGTCACAGCATTACCCCTAAATAACCTCTCCAAAAGTCCTAGGCCCACAGTGATACTGACCCCCATGCTACCTCTCTACCTCCAAATGCAGCAGCAGCAATGACTTGGGCTCTAGAGAGTTTCCACTTCCAGAAGCAAGCACCAACACTAAAACTCTTTGAAAACTGAAGTCTTTCACAATTATTTTCAATCTTTTTTAGCCTAAGAATACTTTAGGCTCTTGTTACGTTTTCCTTAGACTGAATCTCTACCTAGCATTTTGTATAGGCAGAATATATATATTTACATTAAATATTACAATGTATACATTTTTTCCCCTGCAGGACATTTAAAGTGTTGGCCCTTCCCAGCCCTGTAGCCCCTACAGAAAGCAGGAGTGATTTGGGCTCTGGAACCTTCGCATTTCCTGATCCCAAGTGCACCCCCAAAACTACCGGAGACAGTCACAAGGAATGAGCACAAAGCTGATGGGGGAGATGCCATACCTCTGAGACCAAGAACTGCCTCTTCTCTGATGACTCAAACCTTCCTGATCCCAGAACTATCTGAAACTCCTGTAAGCTTTCCCTAAGACTGGCTCTCACCCTCCCCTTTGTTTAGAAGATCATGTTCCTTCCCTGGAGGAACTGAAGGTTTTTAGTCTATACCAATAATAGTTCTGTTCTAAACCCTGTAGGCCCAGCTTGCAGTCTTTTGGGCTTCTAAAGTAGGCAAAACTGAATTTTGCTAACACAGGGCTGAGGGACTGGAACTAGGACACTGCTTCATTTGGAAGAAGATGGGGAGGAGAGTGTAAAGAGAGGAGCAGAGCTTAGATGAAGGGCTGCAGGAGGCTCTACGAGATCTAGTCTTACTGCTTCTTCCAGTGCTGAAAGAGTAAGGTATATAGGAATGGGAGAGCTTGTTGCTGCTACAGCAATAGCCACAACCCACATGCCCTGAATC
Organism: Rhea pennata; assembly: GCF_028389875.1. Lineage (NCBI taxonomy): Eukaryota > Metazoa > Chordata > Aves > Rheiformes > Rheidae > Rhea > Rhea pennata. Next base: position 56,076,395 of record NC_084665.1, read on the forward strand.
CTCCCTGGGAGCAGAAGTGGTATCGGCCTCACTGTCTTGGGCTGTGGCAATGACAAAGCAGATAGCACATTGTAGGCTGTTTTGCACTCCCAGCAGGCCATTGCCAAGAGCTGAACTCTGCTGACCGCTAGAGCCATGACTTCCTATGGCCCACAAAGCTTGTTAGTGGCACACTAGATGAGCAAACCTCATCTCTAGCTGCACGTGAACAGCCTGCTATCTGCTCAGGTCTGCTAGAGTTGCAAGCTTCTGAAAATGAATTTTGGAAAAAGCATCCAGAATGGTGTAGATAATCAGTTCAGTACTTGTACAGTTCAATTGTTCTCTAGCTTTTTTTTTCTTTCCTAGAATGTTTAGTAGAAACCAGATTAGTCTTTCCATTGACTGATCAGTTCACCAGGCTCCATCTCTTAGCAACCGTGAAACATTTTGAAAATCGAAGTAATTGATGTGAAATTGGTCATAGGGTATCCCTGGGGTAGATAGAACTCAGGAACTTTTGATCCTTTGTCCTAATGGAAATACTTACAATGAAAGTTGTATTTTTCTATGTGCACTGTCTTCTCCGAAATTTGGAATGTAGCCACATTCAGGGTGAGACATCTGAGTCTGCAGGCCTGTTTTCAATTTCAACAGTAGTCAGTATCCAGAACTCATCTTTTAAGATTGCCCAACTTCATTAAAAATTCCAGGGTTTTTTCCTCTCCTGTTGAGAAATCAAGAGCTTTTCCTAATTAAGCTAAAAAAAAGATTATTTTCTCCATCTTATTAGTTTTTACATATTCTACCAGGTGGCTATTCAATCTCTGGCTGTGTCCTGAGAGGATTTTCTTATTCTATATTTTTTTCCTTTGAGCATCTTTTTAATAACATATTAAGAAATATGAGCATCTTTATGGAACTGCTGTATTTTCATCCTCTCCTTTGGGACAAAAATATGTTAAGAAAGTTTCTTTCTGAAGGGGGCAGGATTCTGGTTTGGTTTAAAGGAGAAAGCTGTCTCTTGCATTTTAGGGTGGCATTTTAGATTTAGTTGACTTAATATTTGCTTTATTACATCATTGTGCTACATAAGTCCAAGCTTGAGAGACGGACCCTCCATTTGCCTTGGAAGCAGCAAAGTTTTTTAAAATGTTCATTTCAGAATAAATGAGTTCCCCAATTTCAAGCTAGCCCTTCATAAAATTTAATGCAACATCCTTGTGAAGTGCGATGCCAGTGCTACTGCCGTGATACCTTGAACTTTACTAGTTCATAAAATCACGCGTTGCAGCTTGCCTTTCTTTGACATTCTGTGCTTTTATTTAAGCTGAATTTAAAAATTAAAACACATATGAAAAACTAGGCACTCAAGAATTAATTCGAAGGTGGACATACGGAACGGATGTAAAAAATGATTTGATATGATTTCCTTACAGGCTCACATTCAGCTGACCTAACACAGTATGGCACTGACCACTTTCTTACCGCCATCTTATTCACTAGAATCTAAGATTTCCTTTTCTTTCTGAAGTGTCTCTAATGTGATTACTGAGAATACTCTGAAAGCTAGGTATAACCAACATAGTCATGGCACTGGGCACTATATCTACTTGCATTTTTGGAAACATGAGAGAAATACTACGCAGAGGTATGACCTGCTCTGTTTATCACAGGGCCCAATCACAGCATTTTAAATGTCAGCCTCCTAATGTGCTCCTTCTCTGCGTGTATAAAAAAGACCTGGTATAGCAAACTCTATGCTTTACTGGAAATGATAGCTGACTGTGTTACGGAAAGGATTTTCCTAACCAACAGAGAAGACAGTGGCTACCCCAAACTTTGAAACAATCAGGTCTTTCTCCTCTCCCATCATTTCTAGTTGATAAATGTCCTTCAAAGCAGAAAATTTTGGTGTCTGTCCTGAAATGCTTAAGCTTTCTATGTGCAATGACATTCAGTAGAGTAATTTCTATTATTTCAGTCTGCAAGGTCATCCATTTCTTCCTATACAATTGTCTAACCCTATTATGTCTCTATAATGCCTCCCAACATTGTAGGGTCAGCAGACTTCACCAGCATGCTCTAAATACTAATAAGAACATTATGTGAGAAGTGACCAAATGACCAGTCACTGAGGAAATGTCTTGTTTCCTTCCAACTCACCCTCTTCTCCAGCCTCTTCTCTTTTCGTCTTACAATTCTCATAGGTATTCCCTATCTTTTCCAGTTTAATTAATAACTTCCTATGTGGTAACAATTTAGATAATTTTCTAATGTTCAGGTAGATTAGATCAGCTAGTTTTCCCTATATGAAAACTAATTACCTCACCAGAGGAAAAAATCAGTCTAGTCTAATCTAACACTAGCAAATCTACACTGTGTCTTGTCCCACTTTTTACTCCTTTGCATGTCTGTAGTGATTCCTTTCTTTAAAATTCACTAAAGTTTTGATAATAGCAAAGCCAAACACATGGCTGCATTGCCACTAGCACAATTTATGTACCTTTATTAAAGGTATTGTTTGCTCTTCTCCAGTCAGATAACACAAATGACTCCCACCTTCCCATTTAAAACTGGCAGATTGCCTGCTGGTTCTTCCAACTCCAGGGAGTGAATTATCCTGTGCCTTCATTTCAAATGCATCAAATTCTTTGCATTTTCTATGTGTACCTGGCTTATGGACACTTCATCTCTATAATTCCCTGATAGCATCTCTTTTGTGTTTTTTTTATATTGAAATCTGAACCAAAATGTTAGTGTTTGGGGCCACATTTATAATTTATTTACTGTAAATGACCCTCTCTAACAGGTTGAATGGGCCCTTTAAGGGCTCAGGAAAGCAGCTGGTCCCCTGTAGGCACCAAGCTAGCAGAGGGAGGACTCTCGGCTGGTGGATTTAAATAGCACATTTCTCAGGAGATTCCCAGAGGAAACTGAATTCCCTGAAAGCTTTTACAGGTGGAGGAGATTCCCTTTCTTGACTCCACTCTGACTGAAAGTATCTAACCTGAAGCCTGGCACTGGCTGCTGCTTCTACCCACTTTTATTGTGATTTGCTTGGCAATCGTTGCTTAAGTTGGTAGGCAACAAGAGACCAGCCTTAACATAGGAAGGACAAAGTCAAAAAAGAAGGAAAGAATCTTCTTGTTTTATAAGAGGAAAAACACTTGAGGATAGATGCTGTCTTGCTTTGGGAGTACACCATCACGTCTTGGTGCCAGTCTCAGTGAGAGACAGTAGGTGCGTCTGTGCCCCTAAAAATAAGTCTGCAATTCACTCTCTCTTTCCACAATTGCTTAAGCACGAGCAGAATCTGTTCCAGCATATAACTGGTAGAGACTGTATCTTTTCTAGTACGCTAAAGTCCCAGTCATGCAAACTGATCCACACACCATTCATTCAGGCAAAGTTTCTGGCATATAGGTTCAGAAGTCTGAGTTAGTTTGCAGTGGAAAGACATACATGAATATATGTATGTCTTTTATATATATGTATACCCTGAAAAACTGTAAAACCTTCTTCAACTTGTATAATCCCAGATAAATGAAGTTTTTAGCCTACCTGTGATCTCCTTAAAATGACAGAAGTGAAAAAAGTGCCTTTTTTGGCCTAACATCTGGAGGGAAAAGGACAATCTCTCTGACATCCTACTGGGAGGGCGAGACTGAACTCCTATCTTGCCAAAATGAGCACTGACAGATGGTGCTTATTTTCACGCTCCTACAAATACAACCAAAAGACCTACAGGCTTCTACTGCAAACCTGTCCTCTCAAGAAACAGAAAGATTCAATGCAGTAGCACGATATACAAGGCCATGAGCATGGACCACACTGGCGATCTGCTGTGCACTTCGTCTGAAGAGATTCATGTCCAACAGCCACAGTGTAGTTTGGGATGGGGGGATGAGACTGACTGTCATAGAAAATTATTTATGAAATGGACAGGAAAAACATAAGCCACAGGCCCAGGAATTTAACCAAAGTGATGGAGATTGTGCCTTACTTTTGTGAAAAGTGCTGTGAGATTGCTTTAAAGACTATGATTTTGAACAAACTCTGGTTCCCTATGGGGAGCTTTGATTTCATTTCGTAAAAGTAGCCCCTTCCTTTTTTTTATTATTTTCTTTTTATCTTAATCTGTATCTAGGACAAAAGAGGAAGGGGAAAGTATGCACACTCTTCCATGGCTTAGCATCAAAATAAGAACAATTCAGTATTTTCAGTACATGCAAAGAGTCTCAGCCATCGCCTTCAAATATATTATTCACTTAAAAAACAGTTTGGCAACCTTCAAGGCCTGTGGAACACAAAATGACTTATTTTAGTGACACGTTAAAAATCAAGACTTAGAATAGACACTGAATAACAAAATGCTAGAAAAGTGACCTTTTTGTCAGCAGTTAGGAGAGCTTACTCCGCCTGAATGAGCACACTGGACAGTCAGAATATTTTTCACTGTAGAAAATTGGAATGAAAATTTAATGGAAGTGGCAAAAAGCTACATTCTTGTATAGAGTAGATGGATAAGAATAAATTTGCAAACAGGGGCGTGAACAGTGATACAACACTGCTAGAAGCTTTCTGAATTTGGAGGGAAAATGTTCAGAAGCCTTAAATTAACTTGAAATTTCTAGGCCAAATTCAACTCTGTTGTGATAGAGAAAAATGAATTGTGCCATTACTTTTCTTTAAGTGTTTAATACTTTAGTATTTAACAAGGCAGGAAACCTCACACTGTAAACTATCAGATCTTTTAGGCTGTGAACATAAAATAACCCACAAGAGGCAAACGGTATAAATTCATGGTTTGTGCCACAGCAATTACAAGCATGCACACATACACACACACACACACAAAGTACAGTGCATAAGAAATGAGCAGAATGCATATCCACAGACTGATGTGTCCAGAAGAAAGTTTGCCTGTTCTCCTGTTAAGACAGATCTTCTTCAATCTTAGATTTAAGTCATAAAATTACAGCATTCAAAATCTAAAGCATCCTGACTCCTGCCTTACTGATATATTTACTCACTATTTCATCTCCTAATATTCTGCACATTTCTTACTTTCTGAGATCTGAGGTAGAGAAAGATAACCTTTTTTTTTAACCTGTCCTCACTGCTTCCATTGAAAAGCTATCTAGTAATCTACACTGTGTAGAGGTGTAAGGAAAATATTTTTTCCATTGCACAATGTAAGGTGCACTTGAATTATTCTAATCCAGGGACCCTTCTGACATTAAGTCTCTTTTGTATGCTACAGGAAACAGTAACTTTAGTAGAGACATTGCTATCTCAACTTTCAGGAAGTGCTGAGCATTTTATTCTGGACTTTATCTTCAAGATCCAGTAAGAAAACTCAAAACCTTGCATCAAAGCTCATCCATGATCACCAAGACCTCGCAGTCATAAACCACAACATTTCCTGGAAGCATATTGTAGTTTTGCTGAAGTTTAGCCTGATCTCATCACAAATCTGTGACTCTAGGTGAATCATAGCTGAATTGTGGAGCTATGCTGGGGCTGTCAAGCAAACTGGAGGGAGCTTTGGAGGTGCTGTGTTTCGTCTGGTTGCTACCAAGTGTGTGCTGCACTTATCCCTAAAAAGTGAATTGCAAAGTGTTGTTCCCAAAAAGGCAGATGGGAGCTACTTCAAAAGCTACTATGAATAAGATGATGAGAGATTTCTTGGAAATCTCTCCTCTTGTCCTGAGTAGTCTCATTTGGGCACCCCGTTGAGAGTGGTTTCCAAGCTTTTAGCAGGTACAGATGGCTGCACAGTGCTGTTGGTGGGGGAACTGCTGCTTTATTTGCCGAGCTCCTGTTTGTGCATCTTTAGTTGGAAAAGGTGCTTAAAGGTAGATTTTCACAGTTGTCAGAACATAAACCATCTGACTTGACTTTCCCAGGGGAATTGGATCCGTTTCCTTGGCATAGACAGTTTCAATAACCCAGACCACATGTGCAAACTGGGTGATCATGTACAGTGGCAGTATAATGCTTTGCGTGTATAGCTCTAGGAGACTCTTCCTGACTACACAAATCGGTTGATGAGTGCTTGGAGAAAAGTAAAATTTATTACATTTATTCACATTCACACATATTACTTATGAGGCTACGCATTAAAAAAGAGGCATGCCATTTTTCTCTGCTGTTTGTAAGTTGATCAGTGTCACTAGAATGTCTTGAGCCCTGGCATTAAAATGACATCCCTTTTATCTCCAGATATTTGCATCTGCAAAAAGCACATTGGCATAATGTGGTGCTGTTTCCAAAAGTCTGATACTTGGGCTGTATTATAAAACATTTTCATAATACTAAATTTCATAAAATAAATTATTCCCCTTGCCAATATTAGGATTTCAAAAGAGTTTAGAAACCCTTTTTCATTCAGTGCAAAATAGAAGTGTATCTTTGCTGTTAAAGTCAGATAATAATTGGCCTAAATTTCACATACTTTTATTTCCAAAAGCTGAAGCCAATAAGGGCTCCTTTTCAAACTTTCTGTGGAGGTTCTCTTTGTCTAAGTTTTGAAGCCCAAATAATATTGATAAAAGCCGCCACACATTGACACAGTTTGTGTGATGAGCAGTAGTTCTAGGGAAGAAGAACAAATCCTGATCTTTATTATTGATGAGTTATGGGATGCTATTTTAGCTGACTGTTCACAAGTAAACAAAAGAAATGAAGGACAACTACCTTCACTATTCCTTAACCAAGACATGATCTACCTAGAATGATAGGGGAATCATAAGGTTTCTGAAGTCCCTGATCGTAGTATGATAAGACAGAAATAAGCAGAAGTTCCAAGAGAATCAAAATAAACTGCACCCATTCAGAAAACAGGTTAACAGTAGTTCAGAAATGAGTTTCATTTACTATCATGGCCTGCATGGTTTAAGCTGACCTAAAGCTGTGCATATGCTACAGTAATTCCAATTTATGAAAGAAGAGCAGGCAATTGCATCTCTGTTTATGACAGAAGAATTAAAAATTACTTAGAAATCACTTTAAAAGGTCTTGGACATGTGTACGAATACTTGTAAACTCATCTCAACCTTGGGTTGCTTGGATTCAGGTTTTTCATTCCTATCTTACTTTTTCCTACTTTTGATTCAGTTTAACTTAAGTTTTTGGAAGAATAATAGTCTCTGTCCCCTACAAATATCACATTTCCTTGAAAATGCCATTGGATTCTTGTCATCCTGGGATTGGTGAACTGCATATATATTTAATAGTATATAGCAGAGCAAGGAAAATAATCTGGATGTCTAATGCATCACCGACAATCTTTAAACTCTCTAAATACTGTGTGTCTGCAGAACTGAACTAAATACTGCGTGAGGACAGGCTATCAAGAAATCAGTATTATCTGATACCACGGGAAAAAGAAAAAATGCAGAATCATATCTTGTAACCAAGAGGGCTGGGTTGGGAACCTCAGGCTCGTTATACAGCTAGTGAAGAGAGAAAGACACATTTTAAAGGATGTATCAGACCTTCAGTTTACTACTGGCAAGTTGGTTGGTTCCCTCTCTCAAGGAGGCAGACACTATATAGGGAGTAAGAGGTGATTATATGCACAAATTAGGTATGGCACTGAAGCATCTAAAGACAAATGAGATGAATCAGGGCATCTAAGGACATAAAAGCAGTTATACATGGGAGACAGACAAATCAGAAGTAAAGAAAAAATAATAGCTATGACATGCCTGATTGAGTCATATCCTGCACTTTCCTTTTTTTCCATCTTGTTTGATTGTACTATGCATGAATTTGAGCTCGTGCTGTGAAAAGGGAAATACCTCAAGGTTTGTTGTTATTAGAATTGAAAACTTTGCACTTGTTTTTAATAATTCTGCTTTCAAATTAATATATTAAAGGAAAAGTGTGACCTTTTTGATTTCTAACTTTTTTTTTTTTTCAAATTTCATTAAAACTCTGTCATTCAACAAAATCAGATTTTGGGGGGATTTAGTGAGATTTTCCAACCAGTTTTAGTAACTAAATAAAAATTAGATGTATTTAATTAGAAAATTTCAAGAGTTCACTTTGCCTACCCATGTCATTAGATGCTTCCTGCTTAAGAACAGAGCAATTCCTTTTTTATCAAAGAGACTACTGTTGGATTTTGCATGTAGGAGTATGTAGTATTTTTGATACCATGATGAGGTTTCTTTCTCTGTGAATACTCCAAACCTTTTTTTCTTTTTATTTTAAAAATGTATGTTACAGAGCTGGAATTATTACTGAGGAAAGAATGTCAGATTATTTTCCATTTCAAACAAAAGGAGAAAAGTTACATTCAGAATTGACTGTCTGTTCCCTAGCAAACTTTCTGAAGATGTCTGCGGACATGCAGTGCGTTGACATCATAGGAAAGGGAAACTGTGAATTTAAAGTAGATCCTGTTCAGAGATGTATGTATATTTGAACACTTGAAAAATGCTCATATGTTGATGGAACCGGGTAAGTGGCTATTAAATGTGACCAAGGGCTTGGATGAGTGTTCAGTAGTGATAGCATGATCCAGACTGCCCCACAATTACTTAAAAGAACGTTGAACTGTGGCGAGTGAACCTCTGGGCATAGATATAAAGTGCTCGCCACTCAGGGCTCGAGGGATGACAGCTAATCCGGGCTCCCGTTGCTGCCCTGGGAGCGTTACCACTCACTACTCCTTCTTCGTAAGGGAGTCTCCTGCCTCACATCAGCATGACGTAGCATTACATAGAAAAGCTGTAGCAAAGTGGCCTTAAGTGACACATAGCAGAAGTTTTTGATGTAAATTATTCAAAGCAGCACATAATATGTGGCAGGTCAAAAATGGGATATGTGGGTGAAAAGATGAGATTTTTCTGGGGATTTTCTCATCCTCTGAAAAGCAACATTCCACATTACAAATTTAAACCTTTCCTCAGCAAAACCTCTAATTTTAGTTTTGAATGCAGTCCAGTTTTATTCCAGCCCTGACTCACTTTCAGTTTAGCTTTAATGCTTGAAAGAATAAGAGTCTTTGATCTCTTAGAAGGACATGCTTCCCAGATAACAAGAGCATCTGAATAAAACTTGGAAAACAAGCTATCTTCAAATATTCTAGATAACTTGTGCTTCACTAGGTTCTTCATAGCAGGTGATGTTTTTTTCCAAGGCCAGAAGCTGTGACTCAAAGATCCTTCCTCTCACTTTGCATCTGACACAAATATAAACAAAATAACATTTCTTAAGATTACCTAGGCTGAAATAATCCTCTCCAGTCTCATAATGAGTTGTAGTTTTCATAAGATTAACTCCTTTCCTATTAACTTCATTCCTTCCCCTAATTTTAGTGGGAAAATTCCACTCACTTTTGGACTGACTTTGTTCTAAACTATCCCTTCCCCCCCCCAAAAAAAAAGTGTGGTTTATTCAAGGGCCTATAAGCAGCACGAGAGACCAGTCAAGCAGATGTCACATCTTCCTTCTCTCCGGCACCTGGAGATTTGTATCTCCCTCAGCAGAGACGTACAGGTGACCTCCTATCCCTGCAGCATCCTGCATAGGTGGCTACCACAGGGACTTGGGGGCTGCCACCAAGCTCCTCTTTGCAAGTTGCTAAAGAAGGAGTAGGTTTGCAAGGGGCATAAACAGGGCTTTGAATTCTCTGCCAAAGTGAACCACTGTGTAGAACAGAAGAAGGTGCTTGCAGGGGTGAAGATAGTACAGACTTCCGCCCTCTCCCTAAACTCTCGTGGTGCCCTTTAGAGCACATCCACACTCAGGTGCCAACATCTGGTAGGTCCCTGTCCCCACACATCATGCCTGCCAGACAAAATCCCCTTCGTGACATGTTCCTGCCCTCAACGGCACGGGTAGGGCCACCTCTGCTGTGACTCTGGGACACTGTGGCCCTGTGCATCCCCTCGCCTTGTCCAGACTGCAAGGTCTCAACTCTGTACCTACTGAAGAGTTTTTTTTCAAGATAAGGGGTTTGCGTAAAAAGTGGAAGATGCTGTGCTACCCCAGTGCTCATTGACAGGAGCAGAGAGATGAGCTCTGGTTTCTTGAATGCTGCCATGGGTCTCCTGCACCCCTCTGCCTGGCACTTACAAGAGGAAGGCTTGTGGATGGTAAATATGTCCTAGCAAAAGCTTGCCAATATTTATCTCGCAATATTGGTGAAGGGGAGGGAAATTTTCCTGTCTCATTCTCATAGTTTCTGCCATGTCTCCAGAAAATAGTGAGGCAAGAGGAGGGGTTGTGGTGATGCTGAGGGAAATAGTGAGGTTTGAATCAAAAGAAATTGATGAAGGGGTAGGGGCTTCCTTTAAGTCATTTTCTCTAGGTACTAGTCTATTCTGTCTTATTTTTAGCAGGATCCAGCTTCAAAAGTTTCCAATGACTTTTAAAATGTTCTTGCTGCAATTGTTTTCACTATCTCTGGGCAATTGGCTCCCTGTCCCCTGCTCTGCTGAGTCAGATCTTCAGAAAAAAAAGCCACTTCTGCCGGCCGTGATTGGCAGCAGGCTGCCTCCAGCACCAGCAGAGCAGAACGCCTGCGAGCCGGCGCTTGGCAGTCAGCAGGGGCTGTTGCGCCTTCCAGCTCTCCCTGCTTCTGCACATGTACAGGTACCACAGCTGGAGCAGAAACATGTTTTACGTCTCAATACGAAGGCAGCACAGGATGCCGAATCAACAAGCATGGGCTTTAGTAAAAGTGCCTCTCAAAGGAATACAACCTAAAGAGCTGCCCATTCCCAAGGAAAAAAAAATCTGTCGAAAAGTCTGTCTGAGCAATCCTATACAACAAGCACACAGAATGTCTTCTTCCATTTGACCCTATTTATAGTGAAAGCATGGTCCCTGCAGCTGGGTGTTTTTTGTTTGGGAGGAGGGGTTTGGGTTATCTGTACAGAGCAGGCCGAGGAAACCAATTTGGTGGAAGGCTAATCCTCCTTCTTGTGGGCTGCATTTGTTCCTGCTGGTAGTTCTCCTGCCAAAATCTTAGCTTGTCCTGTGACACCAGAACAGCGTCTTCAGCAACGACTCTCAAGCAGTGGCCTGATATTGGAAATGATTTAGTGGAGGTTTGACCTAGGCACCACAGAAGATCTTTATCTTATTTACAACCAAAGCGTTCAAAGTGTGCTATGAACAGCATATGAGTACAGAAAGACAGATCTGGTGCTGAGGAGCTTAAAATTGTTATGGATGCAAAAAACAGAAGAAGGAGAAGAAAAACATGCATTGTATTAGAAGCTGGCTAAAATGAAATCCCAGTCCTGATTAAGAACTGCAGGACTGAGATCTTAACTTAATGGAAACAAGAGTTTCAAATTTTCAAAATGTACTTGGAGGCTTTCTGGATGCCTAACTTCTCAGGAAGTGCTCAGTCTTGGGAAGATGGGCTTCCTTAATCTGACAAGTCACCAATGCAGAAATGGAAGCATCCCAAGTCACCGGTTTCTTTCATGAAGTTTTATTTCTGGACAACGATCCAGACTAAAATATAGCATGTTTCTGTAAAAGCAATAGTACTGTTTTTAAACAGTTCTTAATAGTATTAATAAGGGATTTGGGGATCTTTTAATAAAGTGATAACACATTGACAAGAAGTCAGTTCAAGAACATTAGGAAGGAAAATGTTTCAGCCTTGACAAACAACAACAAAATGCCTTAAATCGAAACCCACAGGACGTGAACTTCACACTGGGATCAGACCCGAAGCAGCACATCATGACATGGGATATAGCACATCAGCAAAGCCAGCAGCCTGCTGAGCCCAAGTGCTGCCTTGAGGGAAGGCCAGCAGTGCTCATGTCATGTGCAATACTGGCCAGACAGGCTAAGGACATCAAAGCTGGAAGAATGTGCCAACCTGGAGCAAGTGAGACTGCAGCGCTTTGCACCAGTTTGAGCTGTCAGTGTCTTACTGGAATCTCCCTATAAAATATCAGAAGCAGCTTAGCTCTAGAAGCGTTGGCTTGAGCAAGGCTGATGCCCTTGCAACACTGCCTGCCTCCGGGCACATGGGGCCCAGTCGCAGCTATAGGGCAGCCCCCGTTGCCTGCCTCCTACAGATGCCTGCAGCAAGTGTGGTCCAGTGGGCTCAGCATGCAGAATGGGGCAGAAGGTTTTCCCCATATAAGGCACAGCATTAGGTAGATGCGACCTGTGATGCCGTTATGGGCCTGCACCAATCATTATTGTGTATTATAGGCAAGGTTTATACCCCTTGTACCATCTGCAGATATTTCTTTTTAAGAATTCCGGTGCCCAGTGCAAATGTTTTTTCAAAGTCCAGATCCCTATGACAACTATAACTGAACTCAAAGTTACCTGACTAACAAATGCTCCTTCTCAAATGGAAAGGCTAGAAATAGGATCCTGGGAAAAACCTTGACTTAAACCTATCCTTTTTCTTACACTGGTCTTGTTTAGCTGCAGCTCTAGCACATTTTTTTTCATGAGAGTCAAAACCAATGAATTCAGCTTTATGCTGTGCTTTTCTTTCTATGCTCTGGTGGTTATAGAGAAGCCAAAGCTCCCTGAAAGCAGAAAAACAAATAGTTTACAAAAGACCTATATAAGGTTTAAAATTCAGCATTTATCACTTTAGGTAGCTGCAGAAATTTACTGTCTAGTTTAGATAGAGAAGTCATGGTTCAGCCAGAGCTGCAGAGTGCCTCTTGCTGCTTTTTGCTTCGCTTATTGCTTTTAAGGTAACAGCTTCTCTTTTTTCCTCCTATAGAAAGAGAAACCACACACAAAAACACTAAAATATTGGCATCCTTGTTGCCTGGTATTTTTCTGTAGGTATTCAACTCTTTTAAAAGGTCATGGCAGCACATCGCTCGCTCTGTGTACCAGTCACTGCAAACTCAAAATTTTTTACCTAGCTTACACTCTGCATATGCTTGTAGAATTTCTGCCCAAGTTCCATTCATATTTTGTAAAATTACACTGACTACAAATATCTGAGAAAGCTAGAACTGTCATACTTACTGGCTCATGACCTCTTTCTGCTGAAAAGGGGACAATTGAAGACACAACGGATGGTGAAAGTATTTTCATTTGAAAAATACTTGTAGAGAAAACTAAAGTCACAGAGCCTACACTGAACAGACAACATTAAAGGGCATGCAGGGTTGCTTGAAAATGCTACTTAAAAGATTGTGATAACAGACTAATTAGAAGAGCAGCAAAGCATTAAAGGATTGTATAATCTATAGCTAAAAGTGAATAAATCCTTACTGAAAAAAAAAGAGGGAGAAAGAAAAAATACTTTTTGGAGAGGAAGATGAGGCTCTTGCTTGTAGTAACCAAACCAAGTTTTGAGACTGTTTGTTTTTATTTTGGCCTATGAAGATGGCCATATGCATATGATTGTTTAAACTTCCCCTCCCTCCCCCCAAATAAAAGGGATATTCCCAAGCCGTTCCAATACCTCCAATGGAGCCATGACCGCACGTACTCCATGACCGCACGTAATTAGCCTCCATAGCCAATTCCCACTCCCTTCCACCTACTCTGTCTCATGGTGTGTACACGTACAGTAGCCCTAATTCCCACTTAAATACATCAACTTTAAGATCTAGGAAAATGAGGTTTCTTATCAAAAAGTAGATGTACATTGTGAAGGAGGGAAATTAAGTTTTATATTTGTTTTTAAAAAAGGCTCTGAAATTAAACGTGCACAGCCCTAAAGTGTTGTCTGGTGCCTGAGTCAATTTTAAAGAATTGATAATGGTCACCTTTTTGCAAAAGGAGAGTGACTCAGTATTCTTGCTTTGACCCAAATCAAATTAATGTTGTTTTCCTAACAGCTGGCTATTGAAAAGAGAAAATAGAAGATTATGGGTCATTTCACTGCCTTTGTCAGATTTCCTGCTAATCTCCCTGTATTACTCAGGTTATTCTAACTCCTTCCTATTCAAAATTGAATCATTTCCTTTGCTTATGGCCTGTGCTTTCCAACATCCCTGATCATTTTTCAGTACTATTTCTGTGAGGAGTTCATATCCAAAATCGAAAGTGGTTAGACAGAAAGAATATTTACTTGATATTGGCTTTCCTTGAGAAACTTATCTATGAAAAATTCTAGCAATAACTTTAGACCTTTAATATTTCTGTTCTTTAGATCATTAATGTTTCTGTTCTTTTTGCTTGTTTCTTGAACATTGTAAAGAAAAATTGCCATTTGAAATGTAAAGCCATGAACATTTATCTTTTAAGTCAGAAAAGCTCAAAGAAATGGAGAAAACAAAGGCACTTTTCCTTTCAAAAAGGAAGAAAAAATAACAAATTAATCCAAAAAAGCCATTGTGTCAAATATGAAACTATTTTTTAAACCAAAAACAGAGGAATTTGAAGTCCTCCTATAAGTGCAAATTAAAATCAGTCTTAATTGTATAATTGCTCCTAAAGCTGATATTTTGTACAGATGAATAGCTGGCAGTGTGAGAGGCAGAGCCGGTTCCACTGCTGCTCCATACAAGTAGGTGTCTACAAAAAGGTAGATCATTATTTTCTGCTTGCAACCAGTTGCTGTAGATGACTGATGGATGCTCAGCAATAGGAAATTCAGATCCAGGCTCTTCCCTCTGTAGTTTGGATTCACACCAACGAGGTGCTGAAAAATGTAGTGACGGTATGCGGATTTATGTGAAGCCTCTGCTGTGTTGGCAAAGGACAGCTGAACTTATCACACGACACCCCTGTTGGGTCCACACCGGACAAGAAAATTCCCCCACAAGTGCTTTGTCTTTGCTGCCCTTGCTAGCTGCAGATGAATAGATCGCTCTTTCTAGGAATCACATAGTCTCAGAGTTTGTCTTGGGTCAAATACATGATTGTGTATAAACAGCAATCTCTGCTGCACAGGTTCAGGGGCCAAACAAGAAGAATAACTTCCTAAGCTGGCAAAAAGCATTAAATGTGGACATAGGTTTATTAAAAGGGTGGATTAAAAACCTCCTTGATAGCTAGCCATTTCTTGGCTCGCTTTGTCGTGTTGCAATTTTTATGTTTGAAGTTGTAGTGGAGAGCCTACGTGATGCCAAATGCAGCTAATTTACCAGCCACGTTTTGCTGGCTCAGGCAACAGGCAGGAGTGGTAGCATACGGGAGGGAGTGTGCTGCTCCTTGGCAGGAGGGCTGTTTGCACTCCTCTCTAATACACAAAGCTGGTTACCTATACATACCGAAAGATAATGATACTTCAAACTCGCTAGCAAAACAAGGCCCCTCACCTAGAGCAAAATATTTTGTGTGTCTGCCGTGGGTGCAGTTGCAATGGCATAAGGCTCTTTGCTTACCTGCTCGGGATACGACAAGACTTGCCGTATCGTATTTGCTCACCTTGACCCACCACTGCAGATTTTAACTCTGTAAAGTTCAAGAGGGAGTTCGGATCTGAGATTTTGGTTCAGGTGCACTGTAAGTACAGACGTTAAGAAAAGGTTTTGCATGTATCAGCTCCGTAGCTGTGTGTTGGCTGCTCAGTCATTAGTGCTCATCACTTCCATATGCACAATGCTTCAGCCAAATGTTGAAAAGACAAAAGAGGCTACTTGATATGTGCCATACAGATAGATGTCTCGGTGCAAGCTGGGCTCTCATCAGACCTAACTCATTTACCTAAGGCTGTATGCCCACTGGCTTGTAGCAGAAATTGGAAAATAAAGAAATAAAATGTGTTCTTCAAGCCTTAACGCCTTCCTTTTTGTTTTCCATTCACCAGTTCTTCACAATAGGACTAAAGCAGTGACATGACGCCACTAGATGTATTAATTTAGGCTCTCACCAGAAAGCTGGCACTCAGTGACAAGGAAGAGAGAGGGCTGCGGGAGGAGTGGGAAGGCTACCATCTGGACAAGGAGATGGCTGGTGCCAACAGGGCCCATGGCAGGAGGAGGGAGGAGAGAGGATGACCACTGTGCAGTGTTTATGGCTACCCCCTTTTGCTGTTTCTTATCTACAGACGGTGCTTGCCCAGCTTTTGGAAGCTATTTAGACAGTTAGCAAACAAGATGGTGGCGAGCGTAGGTCTGGAAGCATGCAACTGGAATTTGGCTGGGTGCAATTTGTGGTGTCTGAACACACTAGAAATAGTGAACTGCACTTCTGACTTCAGTCCTTCTGACTATGTCTATTTTAGAGCAGACTATGTCTATTTTAGAGAGCTGGAGTGTTTAATGTCGCTATAAGATCAAAGAAAGAGTTACTTCCTCATGCTTAACTTTCATCAGTTTGTTACCTGCCACTTTTATCAAAGCAATATTTTCCTGATCTTGCGAATTCAAGATTGTGATAATGTGTAGGAAATATCATGATCTTCTTTTCTCTGTATAACCCCATTCAGTCACTAGGAATCTGATATCAGCTGGAAACTGCTACCATGGTGTCTTCAGTTCAGACACAGGCTGTTGCAGAGGAGCTGCAGACTATGTTCTCCCACAGAGCATTTACTTTCAGCTTCTTTTGTTGTTCTCTTTTATGCAAAATAAGTCTTTTTGAATGTAAATATATGATTAGGGCTTGTATATGGAAAATATGATTAGCAAGTATGCGCCTATCCTATCAGCATGCATATTATTTTCATTAATCAATGGTGACAGTCACTTTGTTTTCCTGATCTTTGGCAATCCATTTACTCTATTCTGAGAGACTTTCAGTATCTAAGGAGTTTTCTGGAAAATAGAATTTTGCAAGTAGAAGCTGGTAAAACACATCCTTTCAGCCAGTTAAGTGCTGTCATTAACAGTTACCCTCACATTATATACAAACTATGTGTGAAAGCAAAATGCTTGCCCCTGCCTCCCCACGGACATACACACAGTCCTTTTGTCTAGTGAAGGCTTACGGGGGTGTATTGTACATATTTCAAAATGAAGTTTTTTAACATACACTTTAGTTCCCTAATTCAGGCTTCTATCTTTTATTAAAGAAGCATTTGTATGTGTACGATCAAGAAATCAGTGAGATTTCAACTAGTCCAGGTGCTATTACCTAACCTGTCGCCACTTCTAAACTGAGGTTGTTTTCCTACTAGATAGATATCTCTGACTTTATGGCCATGTCATTTGGCTGTTGGCCTAAATAAGCATACGTGTGACTCTGATATGTCAATGGTACATTGCTTGTTGATGAAAAACAGCTGTTTGACAGTACTGCTTTAGCATCTCCTCTTCATAATGTTAATCACAAAGAAATAGGATTTGTCTTTTCCAGCTATAGCCATCAAAAACTTAGGCAGCTATTCCAGGTCATTCATATATGTTCTTTCATAGACTACGGAGGCATCTCTTAAGAATAATTCATTCAGTATCACAGCTTTCCATTAGGTACGGGAATATCTGTATGACTGTACTAGATACCTAACTTCAACATGGCTAACAGCAGACAAGGTGGTTTTTCCTCAGTGTAAATGACCCAGCTGAGGCCTAAAGCAGGCATATATCTTGCTGGGATGTAGGCTTCCTGTCCAGTTGGAGCAGTTGAAAAATCATATAGGGCTCGAACTGCAAAAGGACTCACTTTCTGGGCTGTCATTACTCTGATTCTCAGGTTGAAGTTGCAGTCTTAAATTAAGTGCCTAGACTGTGACTACCAGAACTTCCCTCTCCTCCTTGGAGGTGCTGGCACCTTGGTGTGATACTTGCTTGAGCATTGAACAAGCCAGCAGGAAATGCTTCAGGTGCAAGTGCGTAATTTAGATCTTTCCCATCTCCTGAACCACATGCAGCTTCATTTGACTTCAGACTCCAGATCTTTGTCTGACACCTTAGCTTAGTCATCTGGAGTCCCAGATCACCTCCTGGAGCTAACAGCCTAAAAGGCTCAGAGGGCATAATCCTTTTCTATTTAAAACACCTGTGCCTGAAAGAAACCTGCCGCTATAGTCTAACATTAAGGAGGTATGCATTTGATAACAAATAGCCAATGAATAAAAAACATTAACAGGCCTTAGAGACAGGATCAGACTCCAGTGAGAGCTCATGTCTGTATAATGGAGCATCTTTGGGTGGCAGGATGGGAGTATGAAATAGGTTCTGGCCTGGTGGTTGAGAGGATTTTCGTATCCCAAGGCAAAGGAGAGCAAATCCTGTGTGAATGAACTAGTAATTAGGATACTATACAAGAAGGAGTGTGTGTTGTGTGTGTGTATGCTGACAATGACAGCTGGGTCTAGCTCCCTGTGGCCAAGGAACAGTTAAATTGTGGAGCCTGCACAGTTTTGAGAATTAAATAAGTTTGCCTGTGAGAGCTTGCTCTCTAGCTAAGGTATAAGCAGAATTTTAGATAAGTCAACACAGAAAATGCAAAAATATCTGCTTTTTAAGTTCTCAAAGGACTAAGCAGGGAGCTTGAGGAGTGAGGAGCACAGTCTAGACTCTAGGACTCCAAGCTGGTACCTCTCATGTACTGCCTCACTGAACTCTCTGGTCTTCCATTTCCCATTTGTAAATTGGATATAAGAGCATCTAAGTATCACGAGAATTAATTCTTAAAGTCACTAGTTTAAGATTCTATGGCAGAGAAAGCCCCGTAAATAGTCAAGAATACAGAAAAAGAAGCCTCAAGCTCTTGCTTCACCTACTCTCAGAACTGTTGTATGGCAGTAGGTTTATCATTTATGACAATTTTGGAATTACTGTTCTGCTGTAAGGATGGAATACTAATTTTAAATCCAGAGCACAATCTGGTATCATGCACACGCATTGAGGCCCTGCTGCACTTTATGTGAGAACCAATAACAGGGATATGAGATAATATAACACAAGCAATAAAGAAACCAATTTCTTATTATTTGTCCTTAAAGTATTATTCTGTTATTCAGGTTCAGTCCTCATCCTACATGTAATACATTTACAGAGCTTAATGGAGGGGAATACTACTCTATTGGATTTTACAGCATACTGAGAGTAGCGGTGAATTTATTTTTTCTTGCTGTAAGAACGTTCATCTCATGCCATTCCACCCTGCCACTATGCCAAAATACCAGTTATTTCACAGCTGTCACATGCTCCTGTTTGTTTACCTTTTTATTTTGTAAGCTTGTACCGGATGTCAATAGTTACTGTCAGGGTTAGATTCCTTTTGCTCGATGGTCTTGCTTTAAATCTTTCCTGTCCAAAAGATGTGTCTATTCTCAGGGTTTAGGGACATAAGCTGTGACCTTCCTAGTTGCTTTCCAGGTATTCTTCAACCTTATGCAAGCACAGGAGAGTCTTTTAGAAGATGCGATTGCAAACAATTTTATTTGTAAAAAATACAGCAGTCATATACATAAAAGTGAACAAAACCCATTGCATCAGCAGAGTGGCCCACAGTCCCAGTCTTAATAACTGCTTGGCTTATTGAGGGTCAAAACTCTACCCATAAAGCATTCCCTGTGCACATACAGCTCCCCTCTTGAAACTGTCTGTACTCAGTCATGTTTGTTGGTTGTTCTGTGTGCACATACCCAGTGCAGCCCATTGCACACGGGGCACCTAGAGTCCACTCCAACTTGCCACAACCATGTCATTCTCTTCAAATAAGCATAACCCTGCCAAATTTGTGTGTCCCTGCCGAGAGCACCTGCATAAGGAAACCGAACAAAGAAATCTTTTCAAGACTCTTGCCTTTCAGAGACAGGCCCCTTACCAAATGGATTTTTTATAAAACAGGAGCCTAGGTTTATCTTCAATATAACACCACTGTTGCTGTGAAGTTCCTCAGTAATGCTAGTAATTCAAATGAGCATTTTTCTCAAGCACCACCCATAAAATACTGCATTTTTTAAAATGGTTTCATTGTGAGTGCTCTGGGCACGTAGATAACAGCTGTATCTCACTGGATAACAGCCCTTAGTCTCTGTCTTTTTAATTCTTCCTGCCATTAATGTCTTTTTCCTTATGTTCCCAGTGCAGATACAGAGAGCAATTCCAAACCCATTGGTATGCCAGTGGTTCAGAGGTATGCAGCATAATAGCCACAGTGATTCTTTTTTTCCCCCTTATAGCCAGGACAAAATTCACCTTTTCTGTAATTTTATCACAACTAACAGAGTTTCACCAGAGATGACTCTCAGCATAACTCCCAGTGGGCATATGTCCCACAGTAGCTGTTTCAGTTGATGCTACTTCCCAGAGCTTCCCCTGAAGTTTTTAGGGGAGGGAATGCATGTTTTCAGTAGGATATTTCCAGTGAGTATTTCTCCTTCTGAGTACAAATAGTAACTTTAAAAAGTACAAACAAAATCACATAAAACCATATGCAATCTCTTTTTATTGGACTAACTAAAAATAAGTTTCCATTACAGCTGGGAAGCTGTAGAGGATTGGGGATGTAATTTAGTTGATAATGTTACTGAGCTTCTCTGACGGAGGTACACCCATCAATAATTTCTCTTATTATATTTTATCCCTGTGGCTTGCTCTGATAAAGAGATCACTGCCAAATTCATAGCAGAGGTAGCAACAAACAGGTAGGAATAAAGAAAACAAAATACAGACTTGTCCCTTTCAAATAGCAACAACAACCTCAACAAGGAATGTGCTCTGAGGATTAATATCTGCTGGCAGTTAATGAGCCAAAGCACAATGTGGGCCATTAACTCCTCCCAGCTGGTTATCGGTTCCCCAGGAAATGTCCTACACCTCAATCATTATTGCTTAATTATACCCACATTGCTGCGACATCACATTTCCAACAGCTGTGTTTGGTCAGCCACTAACTAAAAGCCTGCATCCCAATTTAAAATTCACTGGAGGGAGAAGGGCAGGAAGGCTGGCTCATGGGCAGCTATGGTTAGTGCTGCTGCATCTTGCAGGCCCTGCAGCACAGTAGTCTGTCTCGACACTAGAGCTGAGCAGAGAGGAAAGAAAGCCATAGTCATGCTGGCTCCTTAGCTTAACAGTGGGCAGTGATCAAGCCTCCTGGAGTCAGAGGGCTGCTCTGAGCACCTGCCACGCAGAAGAGAACGGCTGAGGTCGGCGGTTCCTCTACAGAGGTGTTCAGAAAACAGCTTAGCCATTGCATGGGCAAATTTGACTTCTCATTCTGTTTTGTTTTGGAAAGCCTTGTCTTTCACGCTTCCTGTGACTAGATGCTGTGGAAGTTGCTATGGAGTCTGCTGTCAAAATGTTTGCTTTTGATAATGTAGAAACATTTTCATGAAGGTAAATCACTAGATTCCTTTAACATCAGAATACTATCTATCTATACACATTATATACATGTAATATATACTTTTGTCTCATTTAATACTTAAATCTACAGTAAGTCAAAGTGGTCAAGTTGAGATGAACTGATCCCATAGCACTGAACTGAAATGAGAAGGTTCCTTTCTTAAACGGGAAAAGTCCAAACGAATCAGTGCTGTCATCTTTCTGTGAAATGTGTCAATTCTAGTAGAATTGTCTCTTCAGTGGAAACATTATTCTGTCAGAAATTTTTCAACCAGTTATATTCCCAGCAGCGACCAGTGAAAATGCCAGCGCTGGCTCTGGAGGCTGGCCCACTAGCCCAGGGCAGCCAGTCGAGGAAGCCATCTGACAAACCTCCACCTGAGGCTGCGGCCATATCCCAAGTGCGGGGACCTGCTCCCACCGTGCTGTTGATCACAGAGGCCTCAATTTTCCTCTTTCTCTGCCACCTTTCTGCTGATGCCTCATCTGCTATAATATCATGTAGTAAACTGCCCACTCATTCCTGTTTCAAGCAAAGTAAATTATGATATCAAAGGGGTTCACAACCCATCCAACTGCATAAGGTCTAAATGACAACTGGGGGGAAATTTTCCAGGCCTTGGGGATATTTTCTATTTGGATTTTATGTGAAGGTGATTTTACAATATTTTGTTTTATTCACTGTATTAAGTAGAATGAGTCAGGATTAAGGGAATAAATATTTAAATAACTGGAGAAGAAAAACTGAACTTTCAAGGAGTCACAAGCACATGGAACACTAATAATGCTAAATTTGCGAAGTAGATAGTTAGCTGTTGACTTTAAAGGCTGAAATTAAAAATCCCAAGTAGTTCCAATAATGCCATGAAATTTTAAATTAATTTTCTTCCACTGAGAACCACATATGCAAACCCAGCAAATAACCACAAACACAAATCTCAACATGCCAAATATTTTCATTAGTAAAAATGTAAGATTTAGATAGCCATGGGGACTGTCAAAAAAAGCTCTGGAACTATAGTTCAGGTGAGTAGTTTGGAAAATTTTATCCTGGTCACTACTGACAGATCAAGGCATAGTATTTCTATCTGCTATACATATAAAATTCTCACCAGCAAAGAGTGTGCAAACCCAGCAAAGCTGGGTTTAATGAGAACAACAGCGAATGTCTGCGTTGCAAGAGGTCTGTGTAGAGGGTCTATTTTTTTCATATAATCTAAACTAGATTTCTTTTCATGGATATAGCGTTGTATCTTTTGTTTAGCTGGAATGGTGTTTTACAAACTCTAGAAGCAAAATAGTATGAATTTAAAATAAAAAAAGATTTAATGTAAAAGCAATATGTTAAAAGCATTGCCTTAAACTGACTTGCAGACATAATTTCAAAATAACCTTTAATCTTCTGTTCTCATCCATTGCATAATGAGTGGAGGCTGTTACAGTAGGATGCAAAGAAAATAGGCAGTCTATTTCTCTGTACCGAACTCCACGAATCTCAAGACCATTGGCACTACATTCAACTTATGGAAAAATAGTCCTTAAGAATAAAGGAAGCAAGGTAGAAGATATGAGGAGTTATGATGCATGGGGGGAACCTTGCCTCACCAGGCAGATACCCTGCTATGACCCTCTGTGAGGGACGTCAGGGCCTTGCCACCATTCTTAGGCAAAAATCAGCAGTTGTGGTGACGCAGTCGGCAAGTGGGTGACACTCACCAAGAAGGTCCACAGGAACCAAAGGAATGGTGTTTGCACAAATCCTTCCAAACACTTCCCAGAGTCCAAGCACCTCTCCCTGTCATTAGAAGCTGCTGTTTCTGCCTGCTCTTTTTGCCATTTCTTTCCAGGGCTTCCCTCCCAGCTCACCTTGTCAGGTTTCTCTCCCTGCTCTACCTCTTAGATCAAGACAGTTGGGCTGCCAAGAAGGTAAGAGTGCTCCTGGGGCAGAGTGGAGCTCAGGGCAAGACTCTCCACCTAATTACCCAGCAGATCTCTGGATCCTGCATTATGTTCGTTGTTATTCTCTTAGTGTTTTATCTTTTGTAGTTAGCTCAGATGCAGTTTACATGAGCTGTAGTTGCATCTTCAACTAGAATACTTCTGAGATCTCCATTGCCTTTGGGCCGGCAGGTGCTTTGTAATCTGCTTTTAACAAAAAAATGATCTGGCGGTACGGTTACTAAATGGTGGCTCTTTGAGCAGCAATGCCAGGAAACCCTTCCTGTAAAAGCCTGCCCGTCAATGCTCGGATGAAAGACAATGAGCAGCTTACGCCACCCTTGCACCTGCGTGGCCAGTGCTCTACACCTGTACTTTGAGGGCTTCAACAGCAAGCGTCCAAGGACCAGAGCCAGAACAACTCCCTGTAAATGCTAACGAGGGCCGTGTGGATAAATCCTTACTTGCTGCTCATAAAACTTAACCTGAAGGACAATTTCCAAGTCTTTAAAACTTCAATGAGAAAAAGGGAAGGAGGAATATTAAGACTCTTTTCTAATGTCAGTGCCTTCTGGCCAGTTTCATTACTTTCGTTTTATTCTTTGCTGCTGATCCTTAAATAGAATTTATATGTGTCCATTTTCTGCTCACCTTTCTCACAGGGGGACAGATGTATCCATGCAGAATGATTACCGTGATACAGCCAGAGCAAGTAACTGCTCCAGGAAGAAAAAGAACGGAGGATAAAGTCTCTTGCAAAAAAACAACGTTGTCCTTGCTTGCTGTAGAAAAGATCCAAAAAGGGCAAAGTAACTTTTTCAGTTTTGCATACAATATGGCAGCAGTTTTACAGTTAGTCTTGCCATGGCCAGTAATGCCTTTGGTAAGAACAGAGCTTCACAGAAAGAATCGTAAGTTCATGGAGAAGTTAGGGTCTGTCAACAAGCTAGCAGAAAATAACCTTTCATTTACTTGTGAGGATCATGTCAGGTATCTTGAGAAATATTATGCAGTCCCCAAAAGTACCATCCATAGGTACCATAGGTGAGGCACAAACCCACCCACTTCCCTAACAATAACTTGAGCCAGACTTTCAAAATAATACTTCTACTTCACCTTGTTGCTGTGACTCATGTGCAACTTCATTGGTGCTGTTTTTATCACAAGAGCATCTTACCATGTTGGATTGGTTCTGTACATCATGTGTAAGAGTACTGTCTTTGCTATACCATTTCAGTGATTCCACATTACCTGGGTCAGTGTTCTCTTTTGTAAGCTGAGGTCCCCTGCATGCAATACTGGTCTGAAATGTGCATGTGTGAAAGCCAGCACATCACCAGCTCTAACATGATGAACCATCACTACAATCAAACACTGCTGATAGGATGCAATTTACTGTCTGTACAGAGATTATGTAGTGTCTACAATGCCATCTGCATAAAAAAAGATCTGCATAGACCAAAGTAAAAATGTAGAAATTGAAAAGATTCTAGTAGTTTTGCTGTGTTTTTAAGGAATTAGAACATGTCTGTGAATATCTTCATTCAAATATGCCGAGCAAGATTTCCACAGATTTCAGAACTTCAGCCTTCATAATGGAAGATGCCACTGTATTTCATGAAGAAAACTAATGCCAGAAAACTCATATTCTATAATTCCAACAGAAAAGTAACTCTTGTATCTGTTAATTTTTGAAATTGCCTTATGCTGAGAAATTGACTTCAGTGTAACCCCAGCAATGATACGCATTTATACCCACAAGAGAGTTTACTGTTAAAGTACAGAAATTTAGAAGTTTACCTTCTACTTTTGTAGAAAAACATAAAGAATCTAAATAAAGTAGTGTTGAGTTTGGGGGAAAATAATGACTATTTCGTGTTCCATCTTTAACTCCTATGTATCTCTCCACATAGACATACCTGGGACTCAGAATAGAAACCCCAGTACAATCATCTAAAGAGGTTAGACACTCAGATCTGATTTTATTTGGGACTGGGCACTGCAGTACAAGGGAACCCTTTGAAAATCACAATTTTCAATGTTATTTCCTAGCTACAGGCATCTTAAAATGTTATAAATAATGAGAAGGGTAAGGGATGTAAGGGATGCACTTTAAATGATGTCCCCTGTCCTTTAGGTAAGGTTACTGATGTGAAACCTCTAGTCTCTAGAGAAGAAAGAATTCTATACAATTTTGCAAATATCTGTCCTCATGAAAATTTCCACTTTCTTTTTTTTTTTTTTTTTTTTTTTTTTTTTGATAGCCCCAAAACTTGTAGATCTTAAACGCCCACACAGGGCAGTACTTAAAGCAAAGGAGCTGGAACCTTTTGGAATTTGTCCACACTAATTTCACAATCAGCAAAGGGAAAGGTTGACATATGGGTCACTTTTGCTGACACACTTGCTAGATTGCAAGCAGCTGCCAGACAATTTGTTTCAAGGACATACAAATCATTGAGGTACAGTAAGAGCCTGCACACATCTTAATCTGCAGCTCCTCTGCGGAAAGGTATACATAACTTTTAAAGTTGATTCCTTCACTAACTAGAAAATATGCAGAACAAAAGCAGCTTTGCAAGTCTTTAAAAGAATTAATTTGCTAATTGTAAGACATTTATGATGCTACTGGAGAGAGTCCAGTGTAGGGCTATGAAGATGATCAGAGGACTGGAACATCTGCGCTATGAGGAACGGCTGCGAGAGCTGGGCCTCTTCAGCCTGGGGAAGAGAAGACTGAGGGGGGGTCTTATCAATGTGCATAAATATTTGAAGGGAGGGTGTCAAGGGGACAGGGACAAACTCTTTTCAGTTGCCCTGCGTGACAGGACAAGAGGCAATGGGCAGAAACTGAACCACAGGCAGTTCCACCTGACCATGAGGGGGAATTTCTTCACTGTGAGAGTGACGGAGCCCTGGCACAGGTTGCCCAGAGGGGTTGTGGAATCTCCTTCTCTGGAAATCTTCAAGGCCTGCCTGGATGCAAGCCTGTCTAACATGCTCTAGGTGACCCTGCTGAGTGGGGAGGTTGGACTAGATGATCTCCAGAGGTCCCTTCCAACCTGACTGATTCTGTGATTCTGTGATTTCCTCTTTGACAACTGGATAGGTGGACCAAAATTGAAAAGTATAAAAAATCACAAACAGAAATTATTTCCAAAGAAATAATTTGCTACAGAAAAAGATAGAAACTGCATTTCAGACTTTGAAAAGTTATGAAATTTCTCCTGAAAAATAGCTTACTTCCTTTACATTCTTTAAAATTTCTGCCTGCTCAGATAGTGAAATTAATGTCGCGTTTGAAGTCTTCGAGGACAGAACTTTCATTTTGTAAGTTTAGCATTGCATCTTTTGTTTGTGTTTGTACTGATAACATGTACAGCACAGAATATATTATGTTCAGGAAAGTGATTGGTGCTACTTGTACATAATTCTCACTGAATGAGTCTTCTTCGCTGGCATATCCTCCCTGCCTAAAAAGCTTTTATTAACTTTCTCATTTGTGAAATCAACACGCTATGGAAAAATGAGCTGAGCTCTACTGTAATCCACAGACAGCGGTTATTTGTACTTCAGCTGATGGTCCTTATGGCTGCAGACGACACAACTTACTTTGCACTAGAGCTCAGGTTAGCCAGGCTGACAGAGCACAGTCAGGCAGAAGTCAGTGATAAATAGTAAAAATAAAACTAACCAATTATCCTTAAAAAATGAACAATGCCTTCTTGAAAAGATAAAACATATTGCATGTAAAGACAATTTTTGATGTATGTATTCACTCTGAAAAAGAACATTGTTAATGATGAATTAATCTTTTCCCACTCATATATGTCTCAACCAGTAACATTGCATTCATTTGCTGTCAAGGCTGTGACGATGCCACAGAGAGTAATGACTACGGTTGACAGATTAGGCACAGAACAGGTGAACTGAGTAATATTCTTGTTTATATCCCTTCAGATCTCTTGCAGCCTTGAAACTGGGCGCATACCCAGTCTGTGTAATCTGCTTGCCTTGGATACCTGAAATTGTTGTTGATTTCATCGTGTCTTAATGCCAGCCTTTGTCTCTGGCTCTCTTCATGGATGTCCTGTCACCTACAGGCACAAAGCCATCTCCTAATCTTTCCCTCCCAAGACCATTCTTTTCTTTTGCAGGAAGTGCTCCATCTTCTTGATCAGCCATTTCCTTACAACAGTTCTCTCTTTGATCTTAAAGCTGCATCAGGTCTAAAGTTTATCCCTTTTCTCCTGCAAAACCTTTCAGAAATTAACTACCTCTCTTCTCTGCCCTCACAAATAAATTTCTTATTCTCCTGCCATGACCATTAAGAAGGCTGCTGCGATGATCCTTTTCCTTCCTAGCTGTCCAGTACTGTCTTGAGGAGGTCAGAGAGGCTGTATTCACTGGGAGAATGAATGGTGCATCCAAAAAAAAGTTATCACATCACTGCTGGTCAGTTCAGCCATGATTCTCCACAACACCTTTCTCTCCATTTCTCCACATGAAATACCTGCCCAGACTCTCACCTTCTATATTCTTTGGAGCAGATTTTGCCAATACCAATCTTCTATCACTTGCCTCTTAGGTTTTCAGCTGAGCATTTATACTTTCATCTCACATAAGAAGAGATCTCCAGAAGTTCCCATCTTTTGAAACTCTCTTTTGCCCTAATTTTGGCAAAAAGCATGTGCTTATTAAAACTTAGGTTACAGACAAGTCAGGGTTACTTTGTTTCAGGCTAGCTAGAATTCAGCCATTATCTTCCTCTTCTGAAAGGTTTCAGCAGACATGTTTCATTGCTCATTTTATCCTTTAAAAGTTTTAAATTCGTATACACATACTCTACCTTGTAGGGTGAGGCCCCCTTGCTGGATGAGTTTTTGACAGCTGTCTCAATACAACGATACAAATAATATGTTACTACATAAGTTCTGGAGAACGAGATCTGCACCTGCAGGACTGGCAATATATTAGCACCTATGAAAACCACAACAATCTGCGTTAAAATAGCTGACACAGAACAAATTCCTATTTTATATGAAAACATCTAGCAAGCACAGACAAGAAGGCTCAAGCATAGTGGAGAGAATCAGAGGAAGGCTATCGATGAAGGAGTCTTTCATGGTATTTAGCATGTTTACACAAGTCACTGAGTCATGAGCACTATGTATGTTTGGAACGGGGTTTGCATAGATATCTTTAAAAAGCAGCTTGGCACTAAGTATTTCTACTTGGAAAGGGTAAGAGAAGAGCAAAAGAACAAACTTTACTTGGGAGATAGCTGCCTTTCAAAAAACCCATTCCATGAATGAAAAAGCAGCCTTTCCTCCATGGCCTATTCAAGTCCGTAAGACCAGCTGGAACAGCTCTAGTCCTTTCCCATATGCTGCCCTGAGCAAGCTGGGTTCCCCTCAGGATGGAGAATTGCCAGAATGGTTATACCACTCAGCAGCATCTGCCCCGACCATACAGAGGAGCCACAGCTGAGGTCCCTCAGCAGACCCCCCATCACCTTCCATGTGCTCTCCTGCAAGCAGACCAGGTCTGTCTGAGAAGCTGTGCTGGGATATTTGAGAAGCAGTGCATGTGCTGCAATAACTCAGGGCACCACTCAGCCCTGGCGCCACCGCCGGCAGAAGCAGGCATGCGACTGGCTAAGAGGAGGTGGGCTGGATGGCGTGGTACACGAGGCAACACTTCTAAACTGGGTGCTTTTCAAATCTCTGTGAAGCATTCATAACTTTGGACAGATTTTTTTAAATAAACCTTTTATGATAATAACTGAACTCAGAGCTAAGTGAAACTGTGCATTCAAAATCCATTTTGGAAGGAGAAAATATCTGCACATCTATACAGGAAGTGTTTTCCATTAAAAAGAGCCCATAAACTAAAGAGGTGATACCATGAAAATGAGCTCTCTAATGCATGGCTATAAACCTGTTAGCATTTATACATTGCTTAGCATGTCTATGTTGGACTTTTCTGGGTTTTGGTAAGGTATAGAAACCTACTTGTACCTGTCCTATCAATCTAGCGTCCCTTTAAGATGGATGACATGGTACAATCAGTTCTGCCTCCACAGGCTAATCTGCATTGTCCTCGTCTTGCCACTTCATTCATATTTAACGGTCTCCCTACAAATACTCTAATTCAGTCTGACCTTCAGCTCACACGTAACATCCCATCTCAGCCTACTTTGCTGCTACCTCCCCAGAAATGTTCCATTTGGACATGGTCTGGGTTCCTGCTCCTCCACCAAACATTCATTTTTGCACATGCCAGGCCTGATTTTCCATTCCTTTGCTTCGGTGTAATGCAGTTACATTTAATTGAGTTACCACTGACATCCTCCGGTGGAAGAGAAGAGACGTGGCTCATGACTGTCTTTGTTTTGTCAACTGTAATTCTCAGCTACAGGTTTCTTAAAGCTCTCATCCCCGATTCTCTGCCTGTTTCAGAGCAGGGATGGACAAAGCTCAATTTGACCGGTGAGTAGTACGCTAATGGCTTATTAGGCTGGTCCCCGGAGTCCCAGCAGGAGCACCAGCCCCGTCAAGCTGGACGCTGTTCGAACGCCTGAGAGAGCCTCTGCTTCAAAGGGCCCCAATTAAAACGGACAAGCCGGATGGATGCAGAGGGGGGAAGGAGTGTTACCATAATAAAGCTCTAGAGATGATTTGTCCAGGCTTACATAGAAAAAAGCTAATTGATACCATTAAGGTTTGACTCAGCACCTCCACCTCATGGCAATACTCCTCTTGCCCTCCACACACGCATTTTTAAAATGTACTTCTTCTCCAGACTTTCCATTTGTTCTTCTCTCACCCAGAGCGGTTGGAGTTGGCTGGTTCGTTACCTGGTTCGAGGCTCGCCGTCCCCACTGAAGTCAGTATGGGCACGGTGTTATACACACCTCACACGCTGAGGCTGCTGACTCCTTTTCCAGGAAACTCAGCACTGCAGAGATGGTGTCGGTACAGGATCTTTGTCCCAAACTTTCTCAGGTTTTATGGGTCATTCATGTTGCAGTTGATGACTGTGTACTTTCTGGAAACAGTATGTGTGTCATCTGAGAAGCAGTACAGGAAAGAAAAAAGCTCCAAATTCACCAAAATGTATGTCTAACTATGTCTCTTAACACCTATACCAGCATTAAAAAAAAAAAAAAAAAAAAAAAAAAGACAGGAATTTCTTAATCCTCCATTTCCACCATATGTTCTGAAATCATGGCAAAAGAACTAAAAGTTATGGGAAACACTATCATAAAAGGCAAACTCAAATTTTCTTAAATCTTGGAAATTTTGTTCCAAAGAATGCTGAGATCTCTTTCGCTCCTCTGTTGCCAGTGTTTGGGTAAATATTTAACTTTATTCCTCTGAATAGTTCCATCAAAATCTCTAGCACAGATCATAACTTTTGAGTTAACTAAGTACTTCATAGTCTGCAGGAGCTGGAGTGTACCTTATTCTTCAGTTATTAAAGTATAGCTAAAAATGTTCTTCCTTCAGTGGAGTTCTTCTAGTCTCCACTAGAAGAGAAGTGCAACATCCTGCAATTTTGAAAGTCTAGAAACAAAAAAACAGCTTGCAGTTTGGGGGTTATATTTTCTTAAGTACCATATTTTACAGACCCTGTTGATTTCAGAATAATGCATAATCGAAGCTGAAAAATATCTTCCTCCTCTAAATCTGTCTCTGTGGGTTTCTAGACCTCAGTATTTCTTGCCAAGTTTTAGTTAATAAAACATGAAAAGAATTTTTTTTTTCTGTTGACTATGAAAATAAGTCCTTCCTGTTGCTCCATTTAAAAAATACTTTAGAAAACAAAACCTGTTTTGTTGAGGTGAATAATACCAGATGCTGACATATTTAGTAAATTATTGCTCCTGAATACTGACACTATTTTGTAGAATTTCATAATAGAGTTTTCTATAAACAAAAACATATTATGGTGGTAAATGCCGCCTGAGGAGTCTTTTTTCCCCTCTTTCCCTTATGGTTTTTATGATGGCTTCTATTAAGGCATAAGTGGGAATACTGCATATTTTATATACAGTATAATTTTATGCAGAACATTATACAGAGAGTGTTTTGATTTATTTGTCCTTTGAATGGATGTACCTTTAAAGATCTGGAAAACAAAACCCCAGCCTTTTTTTACCTGATTGTGCAGGCTACATTTGTCTTACAGAAAAAAATGGGTGAGGAGGGAGAATAAGGAATTTTGCTGTATCATTAGAATTATTTTATTTCACAAGTTTGAAAATGGGACCACTTCCAAGAGACATTTGCTTTTTTATCAAAACACTTCCTGATCTTTTTCTTGTATCAGTACAACTGCCAATCTCTGTCATTCACTGACCCTTGCATTTGCACAAATAGAAAAATTTGAGATAACCATTCATTATAAATCTGGACTGAAGAGGGATTCTGACTTGATACTGCTAAGACTTAATAAGGGAACTGAAGTTTATATAATAGTACGAATGTGCTCCAGATAGTGGGATTCCTCAACAAGGATCTGTTCATGTACTTTATTCAGACACCATTATCACTTAAAAAGATATTTTTATATGTGTGTGTGTATGTATATATATATATACACACATTCTTATGTATATTCTGGTAGCATTAGTTGTATGCAGTGCAGGTACATGGTGGTGTGATATCTTCTCAGTTTAGACAGAGGTACTGATTAATACCTATTCCTAAAAAGCCAGTTACTTGATTAAAGTGCTAACAATGAAAAAGATGTATGATGTTAAAATACTTATTGTGGCAGAAGAGATGTATCTTTTGTCCTCCATTTCCACAGCACCAAAGGCAATGAATCCTTGTCCATGAATAAGGCATCAAAGTTAAGGTGACTTGCACTCCCAACCAGTAGGCCCCTACTTAAAAATAGCTCTTTGGAAGCTTGGATTGAGAAGTAACAACATGTTCTAGGACATTTTCATGCTAAAGTTTTAAGGAAGCTGGCATGATTGACATTTGTGCCAGGAGCTCCCATTGTATATTTCCATTTTATATCCCCAAGGAAATTTGCCTTTATATTAGATTAATAGATCATCTTGCCCTGTAATATCTAACAGCTGCTTCCAGGGAATATTAAAAAAATTCTTAGAGGAAAATCCTGTAAAAAACTATAGGTAAAAAGTTTTTTAAGCCCATCAGTTCATCAGTGGCTTATATCTTCAAGCATAAAGGTCTAGTAGCACTCAGCTTCTCACAGGAAAAACAATCCTTCCTGTAAGTTATTGTATGCGTAACTATAATTCTGGCTTTGCAGATTTTAAAAGAAGGGAGAACTAAAAGAAAAGAAAAAGAAAAATCCTCTATTTTATCATACATTTCCTTCTTTTGTCTCACCATCATTTACTAGAAA
This sequence comes from Rhea pennata, assembly GCF_028389875.1. NCBI lineage: Eukaryota > Metazoa > Chordata > Aves > Rheiformes > Rheidae > Rhea > Rhea pennata. The sequence continues at coordinate 56,108,857 of NC_084665.1, forward strand.
AAACACAAGAATCAAAAAACAGAAAGGGTGAGTGACTTTAGAATGGAGATTAGGATGTAAACTGGACATTACTCACAAACAAAACATTGGAAGTACTAGCAAGGAGACAGTGATATTAACTTAAATAAGTTCAGTAAATGGAAGATAAAATTATACTCATGACATGAATAGTCATTGCTAGTTCCTGCAGGAAAGAAAAAAAGTACCTTAGGCGGTGATGGCTTAGACATTCTTGTAAAAAATAAAGATTTTACTTTCTTCCATAAGTGATTAAAATGCTACAGGGAGAAACATGATGGAAAATTGTAAGGAACGTATAGCAAGGAAAAGAAATGACTATATAAATGCATTCCATGGCACTAGGAAACAAATAAAGAGACTACTGGGTATAACAGATGACAAATATAAAATGTCAGCATGTGTGGAGACATTCTTAAAAGAAAAGGACATAAACAAATGACAAACAAAAGACAAGATTGCCATGAAAAATATTCTAGGTCAAAGCTGAAGAGCTATATTTAAAGACAGTATTAGTAGGAGGATGTAACTATTTTACATTCAATAATTCAGACATTGTGGTATTAATTAATAGAAACTAGCGGGAGATTAAATGCAGATTTATTTCATGTTCAAAAAAGTTCTTAAACATGAAGAAATGTCTTTTCCATAGAACAATGAAACCAAGGAGAAAAAAAAATGCTTAAAAAAGAAGGAAATCTATAAGGCTACTTTGCCTTACAATGCTTTCAGATGTACTGAGAAATCTGGAACATTTTCATGTCAATAATCTTCCTTATACTTTGATTTTATTTTAGGTTTTCATAACATAAAGTTTCTGACCTGGTGCAAAGTCTCTCGTTTGACTGGACTACCTAGTGTGTGCCTGTAACCTAGTCATGTGTAAGCTCTTTGGGTTTTATCATAAGCTAAGAAGAGCTTAGGGACTTCCTGAGCCAGAAGTATTATCTTTGACTGTGCCACGTGATCCAATAACTCACTATCAAGAAGCAGTAATAAAACTCCTTTACACTGAAATAAATTACTCTGGACAGTGTTATTTATTTTCCAGATAATTGCAATAGCACCACATTTTGCTTTTGAGATTCCTGACACTGTAGGGAGGCATTCAAAGATACAGCACCTAGAGACTATAGACTGTCTGCACTCTTACTCACCCTCAGCAAACTCTGGCACTGAAGTCACCTAAGGAAAACGCAGTGTCACTGCTCAGGGAAGCACAAGACCTAGGCTTGGCTGTTTCTTGCATTTTTTCCTATTATGTAATAGATGAAATTAAGAATAGGTCTTTGACCTCTCATTTAAAGAAAAACTGCCTGTACCTAGACTATCTGAATCCTGAAAACATTGTCTAGAATAAATGCCTACTTGAAGGAATATGAGCAGTTATTCTTAATAATATGTTGTACTGCGATAGTTTGTGAATCCCTTGTCATGAAACAGGTCCCCAGACCTTCTATCATCCAAATACAGAAAAATTGGCCAAGAATGACTGGGCCACCTGAACACCATCAGCTTGCTCCAGTTTATGCACACTGATGTACACCTTGACTCTGTTGTTCCCTCTTGGCTATAATGCCAGCTGTTTTTATCCTGCTTAGGAGTTGTCATCACCCTTCCAATGGCACTGGGAGACCTCACTGTGTGTTGTGTCGAACACCTGTGATGAGGAAATCACATGAGCATGTGGTCAAGGTGTTACTTAAAAATAAGGTGTCGTAGGCAAATAAAGCCTGAAGAAATATTCAAAGGCATTGAGTTAATAAGGGAAATACCAATATGATTTATACCTCTAGTCTGATGTCTTCGATGAGAACTTAATCATCAAATATCCAAATGCTGTTCCATTAAGATAAATGCATGTTTACACTGGGATAGCTTGACAAATTTGGTTTGATAATTTACATTAATGTGGTAGCTTATTGACAGTTTAGCTAATGCCTCTTGCATCTTCTGTGCAATTGTTTGACAACATTGCTTTATGACTTTCCTGAGCTGTCAAACACTCTGAATCCACATCTCCACATGAGCATGCATGAATGGTTCAGTAGCTTCTGTGTACATGAGAGCCAGAATGATGAAACATAGAAACACAGTTAAAGGCAAAGATAACCAAACCCAATTACTCTACATAGTTTGCACTCTGTTGACTCTGGTAATTTTAATTGTTTTCAATCACAAACACGACAAAGGTCAACATGAACATGAATCACACTGTGTCATGTGGTTCTTGCAGACATAGAAACTGGTTTGTCAGCATTTCTGGCATACAGCAGCTGCATGATGGTACCAAATGTTTTATGTCTAAAGCTCATTAGTTTTTTCTTTGCTTTATAAAAATAGAAATCTATGCACATTTTGAAACAGGAATCTCTGGACTCAAAACGTGCATCACACTTCAGTTATCTTTTCTTGAAATGCCTGCCTCAGATTAACGTATTTACACTGATCCATTTTTTTTTATAAAATGAAGAACTAGTTCAGTTTCAATGAAAATGAGTATATTCCTCATAATAGAATCAGTCTAATGATTTGTTCATAAGTATAAAGTAGCAATAGGGATTGAGGGAAACTATGCAGAAGTATCCAAGCTGGGAACATAGGTTTCTTAGCTTCCTGTACCACTGTCCTCACTCTCAAATGCATTATGTTCCCCCTAACTACAGTGAGGATTTTCTTTTTAGCAACTCTATGCATAAGAAATGATCAATCAAATGAATGAATGAGATGGAAAGAAGGGAGGTCAGACATGCTGACTAAAATGATGTTACTATTAGAAATGTAGAAATGGTTTAGAAGGATCATCTCCCTGTTTTTTTAACTTTCTGTATTTAAGCATTACAGAAAGAATTGCTTTATTTATTGACATGTAGGAGAGCTTGTCATATAGCCACTAGAATTTTTTTATCCTGTGGTAATGATTGTAAACAGTATAGTCAACATGGTTAAAAGCTAAAGTATGGTCCTCTAAAGTGTTTCATTCAGGTTATAAATATGTGTTAGACCTGATTTGTTTAAGACAGTGAATTGCCATCTATATAGATGTACAGGTCAAAGGCACAGGATCCTAAATGAAAAACTGGAAACTGTGCCAAGAAGAGACCAAAGTTTCTGACTGTCATGATGGAAGCAGAATGGCCTGCAGGTCGAGCAATTTAATAATTAAATGGGCATTGCTGAGCCAGAAGGGATGTGTCCAAGCTGCCTACAGGATGTCCTTATTCAGAGGTTTTCTAAGGTGCTGAAATAACTTGCAAATAAAAACACTGACAAACTGTAAGCCAATGATCACCAACTTTTGGCCAGTAAAAAGGAAGAAGAATTCTTCATGTGACCACAGCCACACAAACTTTCACAGCTGGCAATTTTGGGGAATTTTTTTCTTTTGAGAGGGTAAAAAAAACTTAAAAATAATGATCCTGGGTGTCAAAACTAGGACTTTGCCAAGCTACCTTCTCTTCAGTGTTGTGACTTTCAAAGTGAAGAATTAAAGGATAACGAAATCTTGTGGTTATCTCCCTGAACCTCAGAAGGAAATATTTTAATTTGTCTGGGCAGATTTTGCAATTGATTGATTTAACATAACTGACATGCTGCCTCTTTGAAAGGTCCCCTCAGGGTGAGGGTAAGAAGTGGTTGCAAGAATATTCCATTAGATTTTTCAGTGTGTGATATATGTGCAGTGTCCATTACCTCCATCTCAAAAGCTCTTAAGCTTTAACACAATTACTCTCTAACTGTGCCATGAGGACATATAATGCTGCTACTCTTTTTTATTAGTGGAGAAAATGATGTATTCAAAAGCTGAGAACTATATATTTAGATACTAATTCCTGCTAACATCCCTGAAATCATTTGGAGACAGACACCTTTATACCCTTGATGATTTTGTGCAGAACACTTTGTCTAGAGTTAGCACAGGGACTTATAGGATCAGGGGAACTGAATCTGGATTGCACACTCTAACATTTGGATTGGTGATCCAGCCTTTCTCCCTAGTTGTTTATTTCCAGTATCTCGGCACTGATCTCCTTATAGAGGAACGTGTATCTAGAGTCGTGAGTGTATTTACCGATACTAAAGTCAGTACAACATCTAATCTATCAAAAGCTATTACTAACCTAACTGTGTAACTGCATCCTTATCATTTAGTTGTGGGCATATGTGTCCAAGCATGTAGATGTGTTACTTCACCTCCATCCCTTTCCAAACCTACATACTGGAATGAAACTAACCCTGTGTTCGAATAAGTCTTCAGTGCAGAAGCATAGCTCAGTAACTCTTTTCTTGTCATACATGAAACCTACTGTTAATGTGCTTGGCCTCAAGGCACATGGAACTCCATAAAAGCTAATTCACATTAGACTCATTCACATTCACTATTAGACTATAGTATATCAGGCTCGTGCAGGGGAACTAGTAGAGTTCAGCTACTAGTTTTTTTTCCCCAGCTTCTGAATTGCCTGACTCAGGCAGTTCAAAAATTGTAGCTCATATTCTTCTTTTTGCCTTCTGTGTTGCTCATGAGACTGTTCAGGGAGCGCTATTTTGTTATTGCTATAATTGTTTTTCACTTGCACTGCTCATGACCTCATCCAAAGGCTTCAAAATCCATCACTACTGCTCAATGAACCTTTACTAGCTAGAAGTTGGAATGACATCTTCCCTTTTGTTTATTGTAGCTTGTCTTGGGCACACCTGAATGGCTTTTTCCTGCTCTGCCAGACATTTTAATATGCACGTTATTGTAAGAACAGCTGACTATTAGGACATCAGTTTTCAGTGCAAGGAAAGGCCATTTCTGTATTTGGGAGCAACAACTGTTTTTTTCCCTTCTCCATAAATTTTCAAATGAGTTCAGTCTGAAGTGTGCAGCTCTAGACTTTACTGAAGTTCAGCAGTGTTCAGCCCCAAGGCCTTTGACAGCTCATTATAAAGATAGAAGCCATCTGTAAAATCTGTATCTCTGTGCAAACTTCCTCAAAACTGGAGCCATTCAGATCTAAGGCTTTGATTTGCATGACACACTTCTAAATGTTGACACTCGGCTGTGTCAAAAAACACTAGTAAATCCAGCCCAGAGCCTTTTTCTCCACCTGTTTGTATTAAGCTGTCAAGTAGAAAAGTTAAATGCTTATATTACTAAATGGAAAAGCCTGTTGAAACTCCTGAAGTGTGGATTCTGCACGTAGTTTTTCCTTACTTGTGCCTACAGAAACATTGGTAGCAGTACTTATCAAAGCTGGAAATCAATTCAAGATTGCTGAGTACAGTAAATTCCACCTAGTCTGTCTTCTTTTTCAGGACACAGAAACACAGAACAGTTAGGGTGCAAAGGGACCTCTGGAGATCATCTATTCCAACCCCCCTGCTCAAGCAAGGTCACCTAGAGCAGGTTGCCCAAGACTGTGTCCAGTCAGATTTTGAATATATCCAAGGATGGAGACTCACTAACCTCCTTGGCAACTGCTCCAGTGTTCAACCACTCTCACAGTGAAAAATGTTTTTTTCTGACACCTGAAGGGAATTTCCAGTATTTCAGTGTGTGCCCACTGTCTCTTGTCCTGACACCACAGCTCCATAGTGGGCTCATCCCTCACTATCAGAGCTCCTGCCATGGCAGATTAGGGGCTCCTGGAAAACCATAAAAGGGGTGTTGGTTGGACAAAGAGCCAAGGTAGGGCTTACTTATTTACTTCCTTACTTATGGTCACGGTGTATCTCTGGAAGACCTGTCATCTACTATGACTGAAACCGTGGAGCAGGTTGCACCTCCCTTGTTTGTCTGATTTCAGGCCAGAACATCTATTTTACAGTCCAGCAAAACTGGTGCGCAGGAACATAATGTGATAGCAACTGGAAATACAAGAAAGGAAACAGAGGGTTGTAACTCCAGCTTTGAACAGAGGAAACCAATTACAGCCAGCATACAAGGAAATTCTCTGCCTATCTCTTGTTCTTTCTCTGAAACAGCTCGGGGTGACTCTGACATTCCCCTCACCCTCCCCTATCCTTGCCCTGCAAATAAATCTAACAGCTGATGGGCAAGTAGGCAACCAAAGTGATCAAACACCTCCCGATATGTGCCAAAGAGTAGGCACAGCTGTATGTTTGTTGCTAGACTGCTTCCTCTGCAGAGAAAATCAAAAGCAATTTGTTTGATTCCGACTGGGCTGATATTTCACATCTTGCTTTTGACTCCTTTTTGATCTTCAATCTGTTGACTGCATTTCCATCCACAGTAATGAGGGAGCCTGCTGAGGAGCCACAAAACACACGAGAGCCAGGGGAGGGAACAGCACAGCCCAAGTTTCATCGTAATGGCAATTTAATGGGGCCTCCAGGGACTTGTTCTTGGAGTGGCTGGGGGATCTCTCACAGTGCAAATGCTTATTTCCCTTGGAGAAAATGCACTATATAGCATTAAGAGAGTTATGGAAACTTACTGCTATGCCTGCTCAGTCATTACTTCATGGATGTTCAAGCTCCAAACACTGGTGCAAATCATGAGCTTTGTGACTCAGAATCAGAATTCAGCAGTTTGTTGTTGAAAAACTCCTTTTCTGCAAGGCAAAAGGCAAATCTTTTCCATGCAGTTTAAGAGGAGGCATTTTTGTTTAAGCTGGTCTAGGTCTTTACCTTTTAAATACCATTAAACTATCCTCATTCAAACACCTTACCTTTTCCCTTAGAAGTTAAGCTGCTCATAAAGTTAAGTTAAGCTGCCCATTATGGTTTGTCTCAAAAATATTAAACTCAGTGTCTGAGTACTCAAGATGAGGTGACATCAGGCCACTGTAAATTCATTCCTGCAGTAGATCCCTCTTTGGCTTAAAAAGAAGCAAATCCTGCTAAAAAGATAGGATAAGGAGCGGTGTAACATTTGGATGCAGCGCAGCCTGTGGAGAGGCAGCACTGCCCTCTGTATGATGTTTATATACCACAGTGGAAGCATGTCATATTCTGTAGTCTACTAAGGATTAGAGAGAAAAAGAAATGGGTGGAGAAGTTGGAAGGAATCAGCTCAAGATTATATTTTTGTGATGAGAAGGGAATACTGGAAATAAGAACTTTTTCAATATTTGAAAGGAAGGACCTATAAAGACAGAGGTGGAGAAAAAGCTCTTATAAAAACACATTTTGGAAAGCCCTTTGAAGACTGCATGTTAGCTTTAGGAGGGGAAAGTTTTCTTAATTTGAAGTATAAAACATATCCCAGAGAAGCAGCTGATTGTCCCCGGTGTACCCCCATCCTCCTTGTCATCACCACCAGAACGCTGCAGATCCTGTCCTTTCACTAGAATTTGCAGGTCCTGGGTCCAAACAGAATATGGCTCTTTTCCACTCCAAGGTCCTGACAGATATTTCATTCTTTTCTTCCAAGCACTTTCTGCATCTAGATTTAATTTCAAGAACTATTTATCCATTCAGTCTTCTGTCTGCTCCCTGTCGTCTCTCTATAAATCAACATGGATCTCCATCTTTTTATTATTCTTTCAATTAATGCTTATTCACTTAGCAGTGTATTAAGAGAAGTTTTACAAAAGAGACTGCTGCTGCATGGCAAATAAAGCTGGGAGATAGTGGTAGGAAGAGCTAGAAGCAAACAAGATGCTGCTTTCTTTTTTCATTGCTGCATTTCATATGTTTCATGTTTGCTGTAAAAGGCAGTGGTGTTGCGTTGAAGCCAGTCTTAGGGGAAAGGGGGGAAAGAGTCAGAAATAGACAAGTAAGAACCTTAAGTAGTTGAATGACTGGAGCACCACAGAGAAAATACACTTCTATTTCCAGGGTAATTTAGCTACAGGCTGTTTTTCAGCAGTCTTTTTCCTTCTGCTTGCACAGCTTTGATGCTGTCTGCAAGGAGTGCCTGGAGAAAAAGTTGCATATGTTGAGTTAGACGAGAAGGGAAATAAGAGAAAAGGAGGGAGAGGGGGAGCCCTGGCTCATCAAGGCTCTATAGCTGACTCAGTCTCTGCTCTGAGGTTGCAGTGATTAGTTCCTGATTTGTTCCCCAAAATATTTTCATTTGAGATGGTTGTTGTCACCCATACACAGCAGCTGCCTTTCTCTTCTCAGTTACCATCCACAGCCTCAATAGGAGTACCCCACACAACCCTGTTGCCTAAGAGCCACGGCTTGTAAACCAGCAAACTCCTCCAGGCTGGCTTCTACCCTCCTGCCTTCAGCCTTAAACCCCAAACATCGTCAGTGCACCTCCACACCCTCTGGTAGGCAGAGACTACCAGCAGGCACAACGGATGCCCTGTCCTCGGCCTGGTGATGTGAAGTGCTGCCACAGGAATCAGAAATCCATATTGTGCCACGTGTCCTGACACCCGGGGTTGAAAGAGCAGGGAAAGACTGAGTCTCAGCCCAATAGATTTCATGACAGGAAGGCCTCTACTTGAAAACCATTGACTCTGAATGGGTCTGATCAGCAGTGAGGCGTCTTTCACAACTTTCACAGGAGCATGGCTCAGAAGGCCTGGCAGGCCAGCTGGGAAAGCTTGCTCTGAGCTTTTCTGAGATAAAAGGAAGATTTCCAACTGAGGATCTGTAATGAAAGTTGATGTTTGATGTGAATGTGGTTCAGGATGAGGCCCTAGAAGCTATGTGTGGGACAACAGGTGTTTTCTCCCTGAAGGAAGAGCACAGCTCAGAGGGCAGGAATCTCCAGACAAAAAGAGGATCTAGGCTGAATCTCAAGAGTTTCAGGGTATCCCAGCAGAAGCTGGGGAAATTGCTGGCTATTTCTGCACAGCAAGAGGGAGGCCAACCTCAAACAACTTACCAAAACTGTGAGTTCACACCAAAATCTAGGATGCAGTCAATAAAGCAAATTAGTAAGTGCAACACAGATTTATTAGGCACAGGCGTTTTAACGTGTGCATTTTAATACTGCCTTATGCAAAGTCACGCAACTAGAAATGAAAACTGAAGGCCATGCTTGCAGGAAGAAGGTCCCAGGAACCTGTGACTCTGAAAAAAACTTGGGGCGCCGATGAACTGAACACAAGGCTTCAGCATGTGTAAATATAGCCAGAATGGCTAATGCGGTTCTGAGCAGAATAAAAAGGGGAATATGAAGAACCATTATTGAGATTATGTTTCCACCATATTTGTTATTTGCACAGCCACTACTGGAACACTTCGTCCAAATTTGGTGTTAGAGATAAAAAACTTCACAGAAAAAGTAGAGAGAGATCTGAGCAATAAGGATCATTGAAAAACAACTCCTGGAGAGAAAGATTGAAGAAACTCAATATAGTTAGCTTAAAAAGATAAATTGTGACTTGGTCACAGTCTGTAATAAGTGAATGAAGAATAGAAATGTGGTAATAAGGTCTCTGTAGCAGACAGATGAATAACAAAATCTTGAGTTGATGATGAATCCAGATAAATTCTTGAACCTTCAGGCATGAAGTTTGAATTTTTAGTAGAAAATGAAATTAACTCTAAAGAAAAATGTGTTTTGTAATGGATCCTTTATCATAGGAAAATTTGTAATCATTGCTGGATGTTTTTCTAGTAATGGCCTTAGTGCAAGCAGGAATTTATCCAGGCCCTTGGCTTCTGTTATAGATGATGCCGTGATGTAACATCGGTTGATTTTAAGATTGGGATTGATGAAAGTATATTTATTCTACATTAGCAGGTATCTGTTCTTAACATCAGAACTTAAAAGAGAAAGATTCCCACCCTACTCCCAAACTCTCCAGCAATCCTGAGGGATGTACTGGCAGCACTCTAGTGGTGTTTCAGCCATATTATCAGGTGATTTTCAAAAGCAAAAAAAAAAAAAATCCTCAAAAAAACAAAATTTCCTCAAAAAATCAGGAGGAGAAAAGATTGTGAAAGCTATTTAAAGCTGTTCTGCTGCTACATGTCCCACATTATGACGTGCTCTGTCAGTAAAGTTACATAACAACGCCGCCTCCTCAAACATATCTGTCTTTCCACTTAGGGCCTGTATTCCCACTCGTTTCTTTTACACTACCAAAGTAGTAAAACTCTACCTTTATCTACAGGACCCATAAATTCTGAGGCAAGGATGCATTTTCTCTTCCTGAAGACTTCTTGTCACTCTTCCTTACAGACAAAATGTTTGCTATGATTGAAATTCTATTACTATTTTCTTTAGCATGCAATGCTATCATTAAGTAATTAGTGACATTTAATTCGGTGTTCTATAAAAGTATTAAAGGATACTGGTATTGAATACATGAAGATCAATCCAGCAGTCTTACTACCTCCTAATAGATGAGTATTAAGCCGAGATATATGTATATAAGCTGCATAGCTAATTCTGAACATGACTGTTCTTCATCCTCATACCAATGAGCAGCCCAGGTGACTCGCTGGATCTATTCACAAAATAAGAATGCCGGAGGACCATGAAATAGCATTTTTTTGCTATTTTAATCTATATGAAAAATTAAAATCGCAGCTGAAATTGAATTGCCACTATAATACCTAGTAGAAAGCAGATTAAAGCAAGGAAGTAACTTAACATGAATATTTTGCCTGTTTTTTCACTGAATTAAGAGCACTACACTTAAAATATATACTGTTAAGGATATGCTTTCTTTGAAAAATGTTTCCAAGCTTTAGAGAAAAGCATGGGTTTACATAATAAATGCTAGGCATGAAATATGTATAAAAAATGAAGCTACCAGCAATCTCAAAGTGAAGATTGCGCAATACTTTCCAGCACAGGGCTATGCTTTTCAGTTTTTATTGGTGTGCCACATTTTTACCATGAAACTATAATTTTATAATGTGGATGTCTGCTTTTAAATGAGTGTTTAGTGGGGGGAAAAAAGGTCAGCTTTTTCTGAGCTAGAAACTAAAGAAAAATGCTCTATTATTTTAAAAAATACATTTTCAATCATTTAATTAAGAAACTCAGACACCACTGTCTTTCTTTGACAAGGGGGCCAACTCAGGAAAAATTTGCTCAAATAGAAGTTAAAAGCCTTTCAAAATGTGTATGTTCCATGGAAATTTCTTCAAGGCTTTCAACTAAACACCCATAGCATTTTGTTACGTTGAGCATCATCCAGTTCAGGATTCTTCATGAATGGAGAATGTCTGCCCTTGCTCCTTTTGAGTTGCGAAACGCTCTGGCACAAGTCACGTGAATATAGGAGGCATGGGAAGACAAGGGACGGAAAGCAGCTCTCTGCTTTCGCGTCCAGGCAGTGCAGAGGGAAAGAAAGTGACCTGACCCAAATGTATAGGAAGGGAGAGTAGATGACACATGAGGGTAAGCTGATAGGAGACAGGAGCAAAGCTGGTCTGGGCTGAGGATGACTATGAGCATCATGACCATGAACACTAAGTTAATGTTTCATAAGTGATATTAACAATAATGCTGAGTTTGCAAACCTATCATCCAGTGGAGAAAGAGAAAACACTGAATTTTGGAAGTTTATTCACAACAGAAGAGTCAAACTCTCTTGAAAATAAGAAAGATCGTTTTCTCACATAGATTTTTCAATTTTTGCCTGCACAAAGTTAAGGGAGAGGCAAACTCTGCTATTACTTTGATAATCTCAGTACATGAGCACATGCTATCTTCCAAGATATGCCATGTTTTCTTTTTGAAACAACTTGACAGAAAAAATCCCTTCCTTCTCCTATACAAAAAAAAAAAAAATATATATAAATACATTGAACTCTTCCAGAGTCAAAGACCAAATGTGATACTCAGATCAGTGCCCTCTGGGATCAGCTGTGTTTTCAGAAGATGCTAAGGGCTTTCACCCCCCTGCAAGCCATCAGGATCCCAAAGCACACAGGATCCCACAGCAAATTCTCAATTTAAATTTGATCAGTGATGCTTCTGTTAGGTTGAATGCAATACACTGGTATACTTTGCTCCAAATTCAATTTGCTACTCCCTTTACTTGTTTGAGTTACGTTTTAATAGAGTGGTAAATACCATCCTGAGAAGCAGCATGGTTTTAGGTGTATCTCAGTGAGAGGTGGGAGCTCTCTGCAGCTGTCCTTGAACCCCAGCCATCCAGGCATTTGATGTGGTCAGAGCACCTTCCTTACAGCTCATTTGCTAGGTGGATTTCATGTTAGCATATATGGTTTTATATGGGTTTGCATTTAACAGGGTCAATATGGAACTGACCCATATAAAGGGCCATAGAGGGATTATGGGAAGATAGAAGTGCTCCCCAGGAACCAATGTGAGTTGAATGCAAGACACTGAAAGTCAAGTGACATTTGTACATTTGTATCAATTTTTAAGTGTATATTTTCAACACTGTCCCAAGAAATACTGACATCATAAGTAACCTTACAGAATGGCAGAAATACTGACTTTCTGGCATTCTGCCATGATTTTCATTAGCACCGTGGTCTGGCAACAGACTATTTGAAAACAATTCCAAATTATGGATGTCCTGTTCTCATGCAAGAAGTGTAAGCTTTTAATAGAAAAGGTCGCATCCATCTATGTAATTTCATTGCTACTGTTTGAAAGCCATCTATATGGTAATGGCCTTTGTAGCATTTTAAGAAAGTTCAGACTATGTGAATCTCACTGTGTCAGCAATATATTCTATATTGTTTCAGAAATACTGTTCTTTCCACTAATCTTACCATGGTGAAGTGCAGGTAAGCATGAGTGGCCATACTAGCCAAATCAGCAAGTTCTCTTCTGGGCCTTTTTTTTCAAGATCATGTAAAATCATATTACAAGGAAACCTCATCCTATGCTGCAAGCTATTCTGTTATTCACATAATTTTGGAGATAGTTAACATCTAGCTAGTAAGTATATCTTGTGGAAAGATATTTGCTGATTCATGGACGAATTCTGTTAGGCTTTTTTATTTTTTTAATTAAAGGTATTTGCAAACCAGGGCAATAATTTCATATTTATTGGTGGTTGAAAGTATCCTTTGAATATTACTGCCAGTCAAATGACTCTCTGGGTTAATAGCTAAATATTTGGTGTTTACATTCACTAAGCAAGTTTAGGTTTGGAGAGTCAAGATGCTTACTATCTAAAAATTTTATGTCCACTATAGAACTTTCATTCTTATCAATCTGCAAAATAAAGTATTCAGAGACATATTCTGACATACTCTGAAAATGATTCATCTCTGTAACTAGTTCAGGGCTCAGCTGAAGAAGAATTGCATCAAGTAGGCTTTCCAAAATATTCTATATGTGTTTCTGATCAGCTCTAATATTACTTGCTTTCTCAGAATATTTTTTTTTCTTTGCTCTCCTCTAGGATAGTGATTTTATTGATTTAAGGATTTTTTTTCAGCTAGCCCTATCTAGACTGAAGTGTGAGCAGGCAGGTTGGGTCCTTTAGGATTCTGGAAGGAATGAGAAGAAAGTCTACTTGATAAAGGTAAAGAAATGAGGAGTGAGCTTGTGGGAAATAACATATTGGCAACATCCTATTCAGATCTAGCTTTTCTTCAGCCTTAAGTCACGGAGTCCCTTGAAGAAATTAGAATAGGAACAGGAAGATACGGGCTGTGTCTGTCAGTTTGATTTATATTAATCTAAAAGCATACACCTTCCTGGGCTGGTCCTCTGCTCCAGATATAAAGACTTTTACCTGCTGGAAGTCCAGAGAAATACATTTCTGCCACAAAACCAGCATACATGGGACAGAAAAAAATCCTGAGACAGTAAACTGGAGGCAAAGGCTTAGAAGATACTGCTGCATCAGCCATATGAACATAATAGCTGAAAAAGTTGGCTGGGATCCTCATGGCAACAAAGCGCATGAACTAAAACAAAGGAGCCACCCAACTAGTTGATGATTAATAGCTGATTTTCAAATTTCCTGTTGTAGTAGCACAAGCCTGTAAGGGAATACTCTCGTCTATGTTTAAACAGTTGTTAAAGTTTTGAAGTAGTCCTTGTGTTAACTGAAGTAGTGAGAGCAAGAAGAATGTGTGTTTCTACCCTCTCAGATTAAGACATGGGTTCTCTGTCTAGGTTAGCATCATAGCCTGTGTTGAGGTCCTGGCCATCCTACTTTTTCAAGTCTAGAAGTGAAGGGAAAGGACTCATAGCTGTGCATGTTTGTCATGAAGGGCCAGGGCATGGAAAAGACTGAGGTCTACATCTCCATAGTGATTTAAAAAAAAAAAAAAAAAAAAAAAAAAAAAAAAAAAAAAGACAAGAGAGAGTAAAATCTAATGTCAGTGTGATGGGGGCAAGCAGAAAGGTAAAGAGGATTGCTAAAAGCAGCCACAAATTCTGGCTGAACGTCTTGGGCGGCAGCCAGGTGGGTGTCAACCACTTCAAAATACAAAAATACAATGTGGATCTCTGCAAATATTACACATTTCACAGGAAAATCGTACTACTCATATTGCCAGTACATGCACACATGTTCAAAATCAAAAAATAGGTATAGACAGCAAACTTAATCTAGCAAAACTGTCACTGGATTTAAAAATAAAAGCTATTTGGTTATACAAATTCAGTGAATGTGAAGGTTCTGTTGTGTTATGCTCACAAAGGGTTGTGCATTGTGCATTGTAGAAAACTCCATAAAACCCGTATTATTCAAGTCAGTAACTTAGAAAGTTGCATTCTCTTATTGCTAAGTGCTGATTTTTTTTTTCAGTAGTTCACAATTTTCTTTGGGGTTTCAAGCTGTGTTGAGGGCACACTCGCACCACTCCAATATAGGCATCTTTGCTAGCTGGCAATCCCCTAAACCTTTGTAAGCAAAAGCAAGGAAATCTTTGTTCCAGAAGGCTGGAGAGACTAAGAGACTAAGCCAAGAGACTAAGTGTGTTCTTAACTTTAACTACAGGAGCATGTACCTCCAAAGGCCTACTTGCATACTTAATTATGTACTTCATAGTTTGCTGGATCAAGGCCTGTGTTAATCATGAACTACTCTCAGAATAGTTCAGTTTATTAGGAGGTTAGGTCTTGATACAGTTTAGCTCTTCCTGACCTTATTTTTTCCACAGCACTAGTAACTGTATTTGTTTAATACTGTGATGTGTATTAAATCTGCATAATTACCTAGAGCGGGATTTGTTTATCAAGCTCTCCAAGTGTAGTGATTTCCCCACTCTGTAGGCAAGTCTCTCCTACTTTTGATCAAACACAGCCGAAGTTACAATGACTTTAAGATTTCAGTCTGAAGTAATAGGGACAGAGGTCTTATTAGAATGCTCAGAAACAGTGTTTGTTTATGGTGTTAATTTGCGACTTTGTTAGGGATCTGTTTTGTTTACTACCCCTGGAAGAAAATGTATTTACTTAAACTCTGCAGCACAGCTGGGTAGGGTTCTTTCCTCAAATTAAAATGATTTGCCCCCAGAGAATTTATGTAAATCTTTGGAAATTAATTTTAAAAGCCTTACTTTGGTAGAAACCATGCTGTTCTTGTAGAACACACAATTATACTAAGAAAACTCCAAACCTACAACTTTCAAAACAACATAAAAAAGGTGTAGTCAACAAAACAACTTTATTCCTTCCTATAGGCCAGATCCTTGGCTTGTATAAATTGGCAAAACTGCTGTGTCTTCAGAATGTACCTGCTATTTTCAAAATCTGAATGTTCTGAGCCGTACATTGAATTTCATTGTATTTTCAATAAGTAGTTAATTATCACATCCCAAACCCTAAACTAGAAGATTGCTGAAAAACCTGTGCACAAGAGTTGATAGTTGTTGGACTGGGTTAATCAACATGAAACTAAGGTGATTTTTTATGACATACTGAGTCGAGCATTCATAAAACCCAGGTCGTTTGTTTTATGTAGGAGGAAGACAAATCTGTTATGGAAATAATGCAGTTCAGGAAATACAAATTTCTTCACCATTCAGCATCATTTCATACCTAAGAAACCTTGTACAGTATGAATATTCTCCTCACTCTCATTTTTATCATGATTTTCTTTCTATTTGCTATCTCAAGCTCTTCTTTTTCTAAATGGGCCTCCCTAGGGTTTTTTTCCCCTTCCATTGATCTTTCCCCTTCCTACAGATCTATGCTTCTTTCCTCCTTTCTTTATTTTTATTTCACTTTCTTCTGTCATGTCTGTGTATTTCAATATTCCTCTTCTTCTTTGTATCATTCAATCCATATCTCCCAAAACAAGAAACAGAGAAGATATTGAAAATATTTTCAAGATATTGAAAATTTTTTTCAATGAGGAATCATTGCCAATGATCTCAAGTGTTTCATAAATAACCACAAAAACAAGCACGATGTCCCATCCAAGAAACAATATTTTGGGTTAGCTCATCTCATGTGCTTAAATGGAAATGAGATTTCCAGTCCTCCAAAGGACACAAGTAATTACTAGACACAAGTAATAAAACTATTCACAACTATTAGAATCATAGTCAGTCGAATACAATCTTACCATTCCCAAATTCAAGCTTGTCATTTTTAGCTTGCCAGTCTAACCAAAGATTTTATGGTAGCCAAGTTTCTACCACAACACATGCAATCAGAACAAATATGCTGTGAACAGAAAGAGTCCTTGTCTGCTTCAAGAGATCATACTTTTTTTTAAAAAAAAAAAACACTATCTTTATCTCTCTTCTTAGAGGAAAGCTATGCAAACTGCTTTTTGAGGACCATTTTTCCAAGGAACAAAGGTCATCCCTCTTCTGAGTCACAACTTCAGATAGGGATTGCAAGATTGAAAATCATTAGGGACCCTTCCTAAATTTAATGTTCTTCTACGTTCTCTGGCTTCAGGCTTTGTTAAGCAATTTGTCAATTAAAATATGTTATGGTTGATGAGACATCTTCATTAAAATCCCTACCATTAAGGTAAAGAAAAATATTCTTTTGTGCTGACATTTCTCATGCTTCATGAAATTTGATAAAATTCCATTTGGCCATTTTCCTGAGTGAATTCAGCATAGGAAAAGTGAAATTTTTGGTGTGCTGCTTTCACACTCAGCCATCTTAAAAATGGACTACAAAAACTACAAAAAAGAATCAAACAAGCCAGTTCTCACAGATAATTGTTTTAATCTATTTTTAAATGCTAAATTTTAAAAGAGAGAAGTTCTTCTTTATTCAAAAAAAAAATAGAATTGACAGACGGTAAACATTGGTTTGTAGTGCATGTGATTAATAAAGTAACTAAAACAATGCATTCAGGCATTGAGAATCCATGCCAATGTATCTAGTGCTCTACTCAGTGAAATAATTAATTTGTTGTGCTGTAAATGTACAAACACAAATCCTTGGCACATTTTACTGTTAAGAGCAATCTATCACTCATAATTTGCATATTCAGTGCAAAATCTCTCTTCAGCAATGTCAGATCAGTCTTATGAATAGGTGGTAGCTCGAGCCATTTCAACAGGAAGATTGCAAAAGAAACAAATGGGATTTAGGAGTCCTCTCATCACAAGTCAGAAAGATTTAGAGGTAAAGCCCACTGATACCCTGGAAAAAATCTTCCTAGAATGTAATTAGAGTAACACTACATGTAGCGTGCTTTCTAGATAATGTTCTAGACCTTATGGTTAGTCCTCACCAGAGTTCAAAAGCAGAACTAATCATGTCACCAGTTAGCTCATGCAGATTACTTTGCAAGTTTTTATGGGATCAACAGGTTTAAAACCCTATTTTAATTTCAGTTTCAACCAGCTCTGTGTGGAGCTGGATGAGTGAGAAGAAGGGAAGAGAAATGCCTAGTATACAGCACCTGCTCTCAATTCTAGGGGCTGTAAATTCAGAAGAGGGGATTCCACTCATTGTGCCCAACCAACATGTGAATTCAGGATAAGAATGGATCTGGAAATTTTAGTAATATCCTGATGTTCTCCATGATGCCCTCTTGACTCTGTTACCAGCTTATCTATTTTTTATTTTTTATGCCTTTATTTATACACAGAGACACTACTATATTGTGTCAGGAGCTAATTCAGTCATTATCACCAAGGACATGTAGCAAAATCCATAATAGTAATTCAATTCTTGGTCTGAATCCAGATAAGGGGACAACAGTGGGAATAATTTTCTAGACAACAATATAATAACAATATGCATTCTCCCAACTGAGATAAAATCTATCTAAGATTGAAGACCTTTTATATACCTTTTGAAGGGAAACATCAAACCTTGTGAGGTCTGGAAAGTGTTGTGGGACTTGCCTTCAGAGAGCTCTGTTGGTCATCTTTTGGGCACTGCAATTTTAGGGAAAGAGGTAACTGGTAAAGCTCCTTCTCATTTCCTAAATCTTGCAGATCACTATAGTGTAGAGAAAATATATGAAGGAGCAACTCGGCTTAATTCTCAGGAAGCCCATACCAAACCAAGAGAAGAGGTCCGGACAGGCAGAATCTAATTAATTTGGCTACTTTGATTATTAACAATGTTGTTTCTCACTTAGAAAATTTTCAGTTACTATCCCAAAACAAATTGACCAAACTGGGGATAATCCAATTTCTTCCAAAATATATTAGGACACAAAGAGGAAACCACACTATACACCTCACTGGTGCCAAAGGAGACAGATTTCTTTCTCATCCTCTTCCACCTGTGGAGACTGGGCTGCATCTGAAATGAGGTAGTCTATCATCTGTGAGCAGTGACCCCGTGTGCCTTACTCTGATTAAAGTCATAGGTGGGAGACAAGGGCCTGCTTATGAATGAAGCTCACTAATGCCTCTCCCAAGGAAGAAGGCAAATCACCAGTCTTATTAAATTGGCATTGGGTAGGTCCTTGCTCACTAAATCATTTCTCAGTCCTAACCCCAGAAATTACTGTCCTGTCTCATCACTTCCTTTTTCTAAGGAAAGATTATGGAGAAAGAGTGGAGGCCCAGCTTTGTTCATCCTTGGACTCTTTTCATCTCTGTGGAAGGTGCTCATTTCCAGCTCAAAAGAGCTTTTAATTCTACTGATGAAAGAAATACAATTTACTTGTGGGATAGATTGAGCCCTTTCAAAGATCTTCCATTCTTCCCCAAAATGCCTTGATAAGTATCTTCTCTCCTCTTCCAAGGAACCTCACAGTGTTAGATATTAGAGCTATTTCTTCTTTACAGTGTTTATGGAGTCACATAAGGAGATTAAGAGGTTAACTTGTCAACATGAAAACATTAGGAATAGTTTAACATCAGTAATAATTTCCTTTAATTCCTGCTTTGATGGGCCCTTCTTACTGAACTTTCCTCCCAAATTCAGCAGGAGATAGATAGACCTTTTAATTGCAAACCGTCATGTAAGTGTCTAAGTAAGTATGGCAAAACTCTATCTGAGAAAACAGTCTTTAATCACAGTACACAGCAGCTCTAAATGTAAAAGGCACTACCATCCCCTATATGTGCACGCGCAAGTGTGTATGAAAACCTTTGCTATAGGTGATTTAGATTTTGCTGCATTAGGAATTTTTGACTCCTTGTGTGTTCCCAACAGTAGCATCTAAGAATCTTGCTCTCCCTGATGAATAGACTTTGGTCACTTTTCTGATAGAGGCAAATAGATGGTAGCAAGAAGCAGCAAATTACAAGACATATTTCTGCAAGCAGGACTCTTGGAACACTTGCACTTCCTGAGCTGCCATCAGGTTTTAGCCACAACCATATTTCAATCCACGCCCACTTTCAGGTAATTAACTCTAAACTAAATCTTTTCCTCAAGTAACCTTCATACTTGTAGCTACTCAGCAATAATGAAGGTTTTAGCCTCTATTTACACTGAGAGTCACACAGAGATACAGGCATAAAGTGTCCCAAGAAAAACGCTTGCATTCTGCACAGGCAGAAGAGTGTATTTTAAATGAAAGACTGAGGTCTAGTCATTTATCGTGACTTATAAGAGGGGTGAGGGGGTAGTTTAGGGAAATTCATAGTTTCCTTTTCTTTATGTCAGTACAGTAAATGTGAGTTTCATCACATTTACAATGGTGCAGGTTTATTTGGAAAATCTCCGATCTCCAGAATGAACTAATTAAAGATAAGTATATTGCAGTAATCTATTGCTGTTTGCATAGTATTTTGGCTAATGTCAGAAGAACAATAAAGCCTGAAATAAAAAGGAGAAAATTAAAAATTCACAAAGCAGCTGTGCGTTTTTAAAGTAGGGGAGGGGAGTTTTGGAATTCCAGTGAATGCTCATGTTCATTTTTGTTGTGAGACCTAATTTCATTTTATATCTGTAAATCTGGTGGTGTTACTGACCCTCCAATTTAAATGATGACAGAGTCATCCTAAAGATTAATGAGGATGCTTTGTACCTGATTGGGAATATTAAACTTCTAGGAGCTGCCATACTACCTGAGGTTGTCAAAAGAACAATGCTACCATGTAAAGGCTTTTATGGATAGAATTCCTATTTGGAAAATCATCATAGCACTTTATGGTATCTGCACCCTCTGAAACTGGTTAGTCAAGAGTATTCTGATATTCTTAAGGATCTACCATATGGAATGATATGTACATCCTAAGACTAAGTTGATTACCATACACATGAAGCAATCATTTTCAAACATGTCCCTATCATGCTTATGGTTTCACTTAGTTGAGGGAAACAGTTCATGACCTTGATTCTCCTTTCCTTTGTGCATTTTTGTGTAGAGCAGAAGTTAGCCCATACTATCATCCCCAGATTCCCACAGTATTAACCTGCAGCTATAATAATGCTTTTCTCTGGTACTTTCCTGATACTTACCGTGTATTAGCTGACTTGATAGTACTATCAACTACAATCACTTTCCTTCCTAGTCTTAATTTTTCTAGGCTAAGAAAACCAAGTTTTTCTAGTCTCATATCAGTCAGCTTCCAGTTTAATTGAACATCTTGGCTGTCCTCCTCTGTACTTCTTGAGATTTTGGTTCAGCTTTTCTTCAGGATGGGTAATCAGAATTGCACACTGTATTTCAGATGAAATCTTGCCAAAACTTGCGTATCATATCGTCCTCCTTTCGAGGTGGAGGCAAGGCTAAAATCATCTAACACACCCTATCCTAGTCACTCTTCACTTCTATCCAACCAGAGTTCCTAACTTAGGAAAAGAAATTCATGTTATTAATCTCTATTTAAATGAGCATACATTTTTAATACTGAATTTCATGTTTCTTTCCAGCCAGGCCTCAAGGTTATGCAGTCCTTTTAGGAGCAATATTCTAAGCCTCTTTCCTACATTTGATGCTTTCTATTTTCATGGGATCACCAGATGTCATCAGCACTCTCCCACCTTTTGTGCCACAGTGTCTGACAATATTAAAGGACAGCTGAAAAGCAGCCCTTTCACCTCCCTTGAGCATTTTATTGCTCATTTGTCCACTGGAAGCCACATTAAAATGAAAGCAGAGAGAATGTGAAATTTTCATTAAGCTATGCTTGGCATTTTAACATTTCAAATAGATATCTCAAGTTCTCATCAAAAACTTGGAAGTCTCGAAGTCTCTAAGCCTGAGGCTAGACTCTTTTGCCATATCCCCCAAATCAGACAGTGCTCCTTTCAGTATGAAATAATCTGTGCCCAATTCCATTTTGCAAAAATATCCCAAATGTTTAGTGTTTGTTCCAGCGCAGGAAGACTGAAACTTCAAAGGTTGCATCACTTTGCATTACTTTGAATTTTTGTATCACCTTGAAAGTTTCTGACCCCCTTCACAGGTGTTCTTCTACTTCCAGAAGTGCTGTATTTTGAAAAAAATGAATGAACCCCTCATGCAGTGAGCAGCTAAGCAATTAAAGGTCTTACAGAAACAAGCTAGTAGTTTCTGTTTTCTTTCTGTGGTTGCAAGTGAGAGAGATGGAAAGTGTTCTTACAGTGAAGTAACACTGAACATGAAGTAAATTTATCCAAAAATAGGAAGCAAAGTTCTTTCAGACAAATTATTAATAGTTTTTTTGAATTTAAATGAAGGAAGAGCTCTCACTATCTGTCAAATATTCTTTTACTGAAACATGAGATATCATGACTTAGAGAGGTAAAAGAACTCCATTATTATTAGCCAGTCATCTAAGCTTAAAAACAAACAAGAAATTAGCAGCAGCACTACTTGATGTGCCTGGGTCTGAAAAGAAGACAAATAGTTAAGTTGTAATAAGCTCATACATTATTATGGAAAAAAAAAATGTTATCAGAGTAAGAAAAGAGTAAAAATTATCTAGGCTTTTTAATCACAGTAAATGGTTACATGTTAAAAAAAAGAGGTGTTTATCAAACGTTGGTTGACATTGCTAGTATCAGCAGCTATCTCCCATCAAAGCATCTACATAAATCCATTTGCTATATATTTACATGCTCAAAACCTCGTTCATGCTTTTTATTTAAGAGGGCAGCCTAACGTCAACCTAGAGAGCTAACTCCTCCAAATATGATTACTTCTCTTCAATTTGCTTATACTTTGGTATTCTACCTACTTTGCACACATATGTCCTACATACATCTTAGCCATCTGCGTATCACTTACAATGCCTGAGCCTGACTGGCTGTGCAAATCAGTGACCTCCAGTTACAGCAAACTGAAGTCAGCACTTATCACAGAACCAGGTTTTCGTATTACTAGTACGGCCTTAATTTGCAGATGACATATTAAAATTCCAGGTACTAAAACAATTCTGTTACCTAGCTCATACATTCTGACTCAAAGTTTTCATATCTTATGCTCTGTTCCACTAATAGACTCTAGCTTCTTTTGAGTATAATTAATTTACATATGTCAAGCTAACTTGTTAGACCTAAATTTTCCTGTCTGCTTTTTTTGCAAGGCAAACATCTCAATAAATTCAGAAGGAAGGGCTATACAACCTACATCCAATCTTAAATTGCATTCCCTTAGGCATAACCTGTAATTAATTAAAGCTGGAAGAATTTTCCTGAGATGCTTCAGAATTACCTGCTCTGGTGTTTCTTCCCCTCAGCTGACAGAGGGAAGTTTGTGTAAGATAAACCTCAAATCTACTCTAGTTTTACCAAACCCATGTTCCTAAATAATACCCAGCATTATGGGAAGATCTAACTATGCACACCTTCAGTAAATAGAAAGAACTGAAAGTAACAGTACTGTTTCTTGGATTCCTGGGACATTACAACTAGGGCAGAAGTCCCAGTTCATTTTGAGATTTATGCTTTTTTTCCCTTAAGAGTTATTCAGATGTTTGCCAACAATAACAACAAGAAACTTATTTTTTAATTCAAAAATGAAAATTATGGCACTTGGGTTTGGTTTTATTTCAATGAATATTTTCTGTGAAGGGCAAATTATTTTTGTTGAAAAGTCATTTTCCATTTCGTAGATTTTTTATTGTCAACTCCAGCTGAAAATGCTCAGAAATGCTCCACCAGCCCCTGGCTCTTTAGCATATTAGCCATAAAAGCATCACAGCATGCTATGTTATGAACACAGCGAAAAAAGAATTTTTTGCTTTGACCAAGCACAGAGTCCTGTTTTCGGAAGCCAAAGCTCAAGTAAATCAAAACAAATTTTCACTCAATTTCATCTTTTAACATCTCTCCATTGCAATTGTACAGATGTTCAAAATAACACCAGCGCCTTTTTTATAATGAGAAATGTCTGTCTATTTTCCCACGCTCACACTCTGAAACGTATTTCTGATCAAACATTTTTTAAATCCTTTTTGGGTAGAAACCAAGCAAGTAATACTCCAACTAAGAGTTTACTTTTTCAGAGTTTGAGAAAAACTGAATAAAAAGGGAAATCATTATACTTCCTCAACCAAAGCTTTTGCTGGCTGTGTAATAAAATAATAGGCTAGTAAGGCAACTAAGATCTGTGCTTACTCAAAAAAGAAGCAGAAGTAAATGTAAGTCATTATCAAAGTATAATCATAATCTAGTACTAAATTTACTAAAATTCTTATCAGGTAGGCATCTGCACAAAAATATTCCCAAAATTGCAGTACCCACTTATTCAGCATTTATCTGCAGACAAAAATTTGAAGTGCACAAAATCACAAACATTCTTTAATTCTCCTAGTGTAATAGTTACATAAAAGCCTAACAAGGCTAAATTAATTTGATACCTACCCAGTTGTGTTTTAATTTCAAATACATATTGGGCTATGTTATTCCTTTTTGGGATGAAAGGAAAGGTGAAAGTTGAGAGATGGGGGATGAAGAATGTACCTGCTGCACTGATGCTAATCTCCTTTGAATTTGAGGGTTTTGTGCCAGTTGTTTCTTTATGGAAGAAAAGGGGGAAGACAAAAAGAATGGACAGTCAAGAAACAGAAAAACCAAGAATCTCTAACCTCTGATACTGCTCCTGACAATTACCTGACATCTGCTGCTACAGCAGATAAACATGTTAAATCTTTAGTTACCCCTGTTACTGGAAAATTCTCAAACTTTATTCATTATGTTGCATTCATAAACTACCTGGAAAAAAGTCTGTGTCAAAGTTTAGCAATTAAAATAAGATGAATTAAAAAATTCCAAGTGAAATTCCATCCAGAAAGCATAAACTGACTTATCAACAGACCCACACAGTCATGCTGCTGACATATACACACACCCTTACTGGGCCCACACTTTGAAGCGCTGTGAACTTTACGCTGACGTACAGTTGACGTTCAAGACTATACGAAAACAGACTCCAAAAATGCCCTAGTAGGTGAACTTTGTGTATTTCCGGATGATTGTGACGGATTTTGAACACCTCTAGTTCCACTTTTGCTACACTGTAAGGTAGCAGTCAGGGAATATCTCGTGCCCAAATGATGACTAATGGAATATTTCTGCTCCAGATTCAGACTAGCTTTAAGTCAGTACGTTTGAGGCTTGCTCACATCAATGCTGAATTTAGCTCCCTGTGGCGTCAGAACCTACAACGAGTTTTACCAGCCTCACTCTGCATCTTCCCTATTCACTGTTAATATTCCCATAGAGAAAAACTTTCCTTAGAATCAATTAATGCTGGGTAAGTATGACATCCATGCAGAGAAAATTCTTAAAAGCAAGAAAATGTCAGATTACGGAACTCCTCTTAAAAGCACCTCAGTGCCCACACAACACATTTCCACTGACATGAGTAGACTTCACACCTCCCCACAGAACTTCCTTCTCCCTCCCAAATATAAGGGATCCCGTCCAGCTCATTAATTTCACACTATAGAACCCCCACACTATAAGCCCGGCTCAACATCGATTATTTCATAATGTTAGTAAGGTCAGGATGATGTGTGTGTGAGCGATGTTGAAATAAAGAGGAGATGGGGGTGTTTGAGTTTTATTTATGCTTCAGATTTGTAGTTCAGAGCTGTCCAACTGTCAGCATGGGTTTTCAGTAATAGAATAACATGCAGGATCTATTTCTAATTGTATATTTCAAACTATCAGCTTGGAGAAAATGTTCTGCAGTCATATAACTTAGATAAGGTAGCAGAGCAGTTGGTCCAAAGATTAAGTGAGGACAGTAGTAACTGAGAAGAGCTATTAGGTTAAGAGTATGCATTGAAATATGCTGGATAAACACATAGGCATTTTTAAAATGCAATAAAGTTATCACTTGATTTCTACTGAGTTATTTTGAAAATATCTGCCACCTAATGAGAAAAAAATTTAGCACCATTTGCTGAGCCTTTCAGTTCAAACATCTTTCATACCCTACTTCATGGCCGTACTACCTCTTCTTATTGCTATCACCCTGTGTCTGCATAAGAAGTAATTCAGAAGACATACTTTATTATATGACTTATTTGTACATATTCTGTTCACAGTTGAGTAGGTAGCTCACATTAATGTTGAATGAAAATATAAGCTTAATGAGAAATAAAGTAAGCAATAATGAAATTTTAATCACACAGTCAGCTGAATATTACTATTGCTTAATAGGCAAGTTGGTTTCCTAGACTCAGATTTGCCAGATCTTCTGGATCACCAGGCACCAGGAGGTCTAAATATCTTTGAAATTCTGGTTTTCTTCTTTTTATAGATTTGAATTGCACCTTTAGTTGGTGAAGGCTTAAGGGGCAAGCGAGAACAGTAGTATTTAGGACTCTGTTTCAAAGAAATATTTTTTGCTTGCTTGCTCTGCCACTAACATATTGGGGAGTAGCTTCTGAATTACTTGGAACTGTATCTAATGTAGACATCAGCTGATATTCATTAAAGTGCAGGCATTCTGATCCTACTCCTACTGAATCAGGTGAGTCTGAAAAGATGGGAGAGTTGCAAGGTCTGAGAGGCACCTATAACAGCTCCACAGTACTTGAGGAATCCCTAGTAGCAGGAAAAGTTTGAACTGTTGGTAAAATGAGAGTTCTCATTTTTCCTTTTGTGATTGCAGTAATGAAAATGGGACTTAAAATGGAGAGAAGCCTGAATTCTTAACAACATTTAAACCTTATTAATTGATTTGAAGAGCATTTGGCTGTAGGCCAATTATAGAGCATGGTAGTACATATACAGGGGGATGGCACAATAAGAGCTAAATTTGAGGGAGATGAGTAGAAACTAAGATAGCACAATAAGAGAACAAAAAAAAATCACAGTATCTTTTCCATTACTGAAAACAATCTTAATTTTTTTCTGTGGGAGAAGATAGAAAGAGAAGTCTTTTCATCATTCATTTTTCCTTCTAATGAAACATATTCCTGTGATTCTCTTGAATACCCTTGATCACACCGTAGCAGTATTTCATTCTCAGAAAACCATTGCCTTCAGAGAATGATAGAAACGAGCATAGAATTGGGGGAAAACAAATTTCTATCCCTATGATGGAATATTTTAATGTTAATGCTGCTTTTGAATTATTTTTAAAAATAATACCTGAATTTGAAGCATATAAAGTAGGCAAAGTAGAGTTGAAAAGGTATTTTGAAGTGAGAATTCATGCAGAAGTTGTTATACAGAAATAGAAAGTCTTCTGCCAATGTATTTTCAGATATTTTTGTGTTTGAAAATATAGAACTTGCAACTCCCCAATAACAGCATAAGTAACTAAGGAGAGAAAATCATCTTTAAAGGACAGTTTTGGTAGTTCCAGGGCTTGGTTGGCTCTAACTGAATAAGACTTACAGAATAAGAAACTTTTCCAGTAGCAGCCTCTCTAAAATGTTAGACAAGCTAAAATGTTATGCAAAGGTGTCATATTCTGTGATACCTCAGATCTTTTAAAATATTCCTGAAATTATTTAAATCTTTTTTACATTTGACTTGTATGTACAACCATACTGTTGGTAGTTCTTTCTTTGCAGCAGTTTATAGCTCACTGAGAGCATAGAGCAACATAAAGTCAAATGCACAGCAGGCTATCCATGTGAAGAACAGGTTCTGATTGATCCCTACAAGCATGAAGAACACAGAAAGGGATATAAAAGAGGTTCTCTTTTTTTTTCTTTGGAGCACAGACCACCGGTTTCACTCTCTAGCTGACAGTGGGCCTCTGCATCAGCACTAGAGCTCTGCTTATGCTTTGGCCATCTGAGAGTTAATTCCAGAACACAAATTGCAGTAGCCAGTGTTTAGGGTTATGCACACTATGCTTTCAATTCTAAGCTTAAAAATAGCTATCTTATCTATCTGCAACTTCATTAAACTCTTCTATAATCATTCAAGAGAAAATAGCATTACTGGGGCATGATTCATCTCATTCTAAAACAGATATCCCAAACAGTCATGCCCTACAAGACCTTATTTCTGAGTCTAAAGAGTCTAGATGACTAATTCAGATAGGGCCATCTACTTTTCACACATCTAAGTGAAAGGACTCACATTCATAGTGATCAAAATGAGCGGCTCATTATGCCAGGCACCTCATAGTCACACAGATTGGTGAGCTCTTTTTTCAGACACTTACTAGATGATTATGAGGCTACATCAGCCAGAAAGTATCGTTCTGTGGCCTCAAAGTCTATATTTGGAGTGCTCACTTTCAGGCAATTCCCCGTGTTTAAGAGCTGGAATACCTGCTTTATTTGTCTGTCCTCACCTCTTGGGCCTAATGTTCACCCATCAAGTTCTTTCCCTCTTTTCCACCCCTTCCCTCCCACACCACTCAATTCCTATGTGATATTTGTAAAGCGCACATGTACTACAGACATATTTGCATAAAGTTTCTAATCGTTACTATTTTTCCACTCCAATAACATAACAAATACTGATTATTTAGAAAGTAACAAACCCTCAAAATGCACTCTCCTGCTAACTGATATGTTTGGAAAGTAACCACTCAGTGAAAAGTATTTTTCAGTGAAAAGCCATATAGGTCCAAAAACTGGGGAAAGTACTCAGGGTAGCTCAGGACCTGAAGCAGGATAGCCATGATCACACTACTGCACCATGAAGCCAGGGAGTTTCAGGATCACGTAGGTTGGACCTGAGGCCATCCAGAGGCCATCTAATCCAACCTCCTCTTCAAAGAAAGGACAATTAAAGCAGGTTGCTGAGGCTTTGTCCAATTTTATTTTGAATATCTGCAGGGATAGAGAGTCTGCAGTCTCTCTGGGCCACAGTAACAATCTTTTTCCTGATATAGAGTCAGATTTTCCCTTGTTCCAGCTTGTGTCCATTGTTTCTTGTCCTTCCACTGTGCACCTCCAAGAGTCAGCTTTCGGCTGTAGACAGAAAAGAGGTCTCCTCTGAGCCTGCTTAGCTTAAGCCCAGTTCTCCCCTCATATGCCTTGTGCCCCAGCCCCTAATTATTCTGGTAGTCCTCCATTGGACTTGCTCCATTACCTCCACGTCTTCATCGTACTCATTAGCTTGAGCATGCTTCTTAGTTTAGCCATGGAGCCATGTGAATAATTCAGGCTCAGACTGGTACATCCAAACAGCATGGTATCACTACAAAAATGTCCCTGTTTGGGGCTGACTCTGTGATCTCTACAGTGAAGGTTATTGTCTTACTTTCCCTATGGCCTCATCCAGAGCTGAATCTCTGATGATGATAAACTTGAACTAATCTGCTTTCCTCTGCTCAGATTTTTTATATCTCTGGTCTTGTTTCAAGAAATCAAATTCTTACCAGGTCCATGGATTGAACTGCATGCACTCCAATTAGATTTAGGCCTCACAAGAGAAAACTGGCAGTCTGACACTGACCGGTTAGGACCAACTCCATTTCAGAAGCTCATGGGGAAAATAACATGTCATTGCTATCCAAGTCAGTGCCACAGCAAAAAGTACTCTGAGGCAATTCTTTCAGAAATTAGGGAAAAATAGTATGTGAGGGATATTCTCAGGAATCATTTATGAAAATCTAAAGTAATTATGAATAAGAAGTGCTAAATTCAGACAGAACTTCTATTTAAAAATGAACAATATTTCTGTTTCAAAAATTTTCACACTCTAATCCCAGTAAACCTCTACAGATCTTACTTTTAAAAGTAATCAACATAGCAAACTAAATACTGCTTACATAGCTCTGGAAGAAATTCTACTTTAGAAAGCCTTGAGTGAAAGAAGAATGGGATCTCTTTAGCATTTACTGCTTTACTATTGATTTTTTCCACATCAGTGTCTCTGTAAGAACTTTAATTGTAAGATTTATCTCTCTACCCAAAATTGAGTCCTCCCCAGTTTAACTCCATTAGGCTTAGACTAAGAATGTATAAATTAACACCCTTAAAAAAGGAATAAAAGAAGCTTTTTGTTTTCTTTTAGAGGTGGTGGTTCATAAAGCCGCCACCTTGTCCCACTTTTACCTTCCTGGATGTGAAACAGCCCCTGGTGTAACAAAGTAAATATGCAGTTTGGCCTTCTAATTGTACCTCATGCACAGTAGGAAAAGTTCCTTTTTTAATGTCAAATGTTTCAAAAAAAAAGCATGTTAAAAACTTGCACACTTCAAAGAGTATCCCCTCTTTTCACCATTGCAAAATATCTGTTGTGAGATATGTGACACACAGGTGATTTCCCATTGCTACCAAATTTTCCTTAATTTTTAGCTGCCTGGTACCACCTTTGTTTTTAAAGGAGTTCTTGCTTTTTTGGATGTCTGAGTCTAAAAGTTTTGTACTTTTATGGTCTAAGACTCCAGATAATCAGCTCATTTCTCAGTGAACATCTCATTTCCTGCTAGCCACTGACATTCTGGTGGAAGTACATGACTGTGCAAGGGCAGCATTGCCAGGTCTTAGTTTCACACTTCACTTCACTCAAATGTTCTGGGCACGTCACCACAGCTAGTCTGAGCCTTCCTTCCTTTGGGGACAACAGTACTTCCCCTCTTAGCAGGAAATGTCGTAAGTCATTCCTGGTTATTTGAAGTATGTTCAGACAGTGCAGTGCTGTAAAGTGTTCATTTGCTTTTCAATTTCTGAAATCTTTCAATCTGAAATCTTTAAGGCTCTGTCTTCATCAAAATTATGTTGTCTGTCTTTTCCTACTCCTCAAAATTGAGCACAGGGGAGGACATCATTTTTGATTGAAAGGGGAAAGCAAACAGAAACAGCTTATATCGAATTGAAACATATTAATATTTCAATATATCAGACTTTAAAATAAGTGGTCATAAGTTCGGTCATTATGACATCTTGGTCATAATTTAGAAGGGAAATGATTCTTCCTGAGAAATCTTTCTGAATATACTGCTTATTTTCCCCAGTCTGGCCACATTAATTAGCTGCTTTTTACACACTGAGGTTTTCTATTCTGAAAAAGGCGAGTCTGTGTAGGCATCTGTAGAGTCTGTACAGGGTCCTTCACTCACAAGTGCCACTCAGCAACATCCGGAGCACAATCATCCTCCCACACCAGCAGCACTCTACATGGTGTCAACAGTACTAAGCAGTAGAATTTTTACAAGGAGAAGTGAAAACAACCTCTACAGCTGAAACTATAAAGGAATGTAGACAATGGGTATGGAAATAACATGAAATGAAGTTGTTCCTGAGAAAAACAGTGAAATGATGTGTACTTGAGGCTATTCTTGGCAGTTTTCAGAAGTGTCTGATCACAGTTTTTACTACTTACATGAGGGGAGGGTTGAGTAGTGGAGTCATCTCTGCTGCGCAGAAGATAATTATTCTTGAACATATTCTTAGATTTTAGGAATCATACACATGAGCAATATAAACATGCATTTATTCTACTGTCTGATATTATTTTTTCCCCCAGAGGGCATTAAAATGCATTTTTTAAAAAGGCTTGTGGATTTCCGGGTAAAATGACACACCCATCAAGGTTTTTTTCATAATCATAGCTTTCAAACAATATATTCTGATCTCTGCACAGCTCCATCAATTCTCTTTCTATAGTTTTCTGTGCCTTAATGTAAATTTCTTCACTAATATGTACACAAAGCAGTCTATTTATAATAACAACTTTAAAATATTACATTAAAAGTTGAATGTTGTGGGATTATGTTATTTGTATGAGTAATATAAAATATCAATGTATTTATGTTGATACAATTTTACTTGCATATGTTTATTATTGCTCATTTTATTTACATACACCATAGATATATGCTATGATACAAAATAGAGGACAAATCAAGGAAGCCCCAACACTCTAGGATCTGTTTGAACATATATGACAGCACAGCCCTTCCTCAGGAAGAAAGCTAGGCCATGCTCTGGACTGAAGCCATTAAATTGAAAACGTATGTTGTCAGAAGAAGAATTAGAAACAACAGTAGTTTAACACTCACAACAGAAAGCAGGACAGAGAACATGCTGTGTACAAACCTACATGTGTATTCCATTTTGAGATTCCCTTTCTTGCAGACAGACAGACTCCTCCTGTTTATAGCTCCGACACAGAGGAAGCACAATAATAGCACTTCTTGGCATTAACCATGGAGCAGACTGGTGCAGGTTGCTTTTCCATGCTGGAAACCAGAGACCATTCCTGGAAGCCTCTTGGCCATGCCTCACTGCTCCCAGAGCCTACGCAGAGCAGTAGGAATTCAGATGATGGTCTTTTCCTCATTTGTTTTAAGTCTGTGGCAGAAAAAAAATGACAGAGTAGGCAGAAGCCTTAGGTAGGCTAGGTTGAGTTCAGCCATTGGTCACTACTTGGATCACCCTCTAACAACTTTTTGAAAATACAGGAGCTTTGATTATGTATTTCTCTTACTGCACTTGATCTGATCTTTCTCAGTTAATGGAAGGATTTCTGTAGTCAACAATAACGAAGGAAAGTAATACTGATGATGCCTATTAATTCTTTTCCTGACAAAATCAGGTACAACATGCATGCTACTATTGACATAGTTTTTTGAAGTTTGAATAACATGGTGAGTCAAGCCTGTTTGTTCACTACAATTACAATTGGGACTGTTTTCAAGGAGTGCCTGTTTAAATATATCTATCACACCCTCCATATCAAGGACAAGACCTTGCTCAACTGTGCTAGTTAATCTTTCTAATGTTTTAATGATAATGCTACGTGTTCTGAAGTACTTGAGGTTTTCCAGATTGCTTGGAACAAGGAATAAGTGTCATAGTACCTACAGTATACACTGAACTACCCTATCACCAAATACGTATCCATTAACATCTACTCAATCATCTCTTTGTGGTAAGATATTTAATTTTCAGTGGCTTCAACTGTGAAATTCCCAATTAGATAAAAAATACTACTGTAGGTACTGAGACTCCTGTCCAAATTGGTATGCGAAAAATGCATAGATACTCATTCTTACCATAGAATTAGTACAGAAAATGCCAAGGTTAATTTTTGAAATGAATAATACTGGATAAGAATTCTTCAATCTTAGTTTTCTCCTGCTGTTGTTTTCTGATGGTTCTTACATACTAGCTGTCTTCTCCGTCACTGTTCTTTATATCCTCAAACAGTGCAGCAGGTGAAAGTAGTTACTGACTTAGAGTGTTCCTGAAGACATACAGATTTATCAGGGAAGTTGTCCCTTATTAGTGCACTCAGTGTGTTGTGCATACCCGTCACACATACATATATGAGCACCTGTATAACTGTTTCTCTCCTTGTCTGCATTTTAGCAGGCGCATCCTTCTCTGCTTCTGCAAATTCATATTTTTATCATGAATCTCATAGTATCTGGTGTTTATTTTAAATCCAGTTTCCAGAAATTACTAAATAACATGTGACTATTTCAATAAATGAAAGCATACCTCACACTTGAAAAACCCAAAGACAAAACAAAAATCTTCCAAAGTTTGACAAAAGTATACCTCACAGTTCAAAACACAAAGTGTAAGAATAAAGAATTAAATTTATATTCATCCGTTCATAAGGAAGTGCATAATCATCTAGACAGGAGAAGCTGATGTATTAGAACTGTTATGAAGATACTAAAACACATGCTTAGTATTGATTGCATATGAGTACAGCTCCTTGAGTGCTTTAATTTAGGTCTATGTTTTATTTTGCTGAATTAATGTGAGTATAGCGTTCCTTTCATGAACGCAGACTTACTTTCAAACCTAAAAATTTTCAATTAAAAAATAATTACTACAGTATTCTACTGTACTACTCACTTGAAACAGAATATTCTGTTTTAGGGGGTTAATATTTGTTTTTAAAGATAGAAGAAGTAACTGCCACATTGAACAGCTGTTTCAGACAACAGGGAAGCCGCTTAGGCAATTTATATTTGCCATGTTGTTTACATATATGAACAATACTCCAGAGCACAATATGTGAGCTAAGGAAAGTAAATACACACCCAATTTGTAAACTTTTAATATGCTTATTTTATCATAAAAGTAGACTTGTGACTACTTCCCAGGAGTTTTGGTACAATAAGATGAACAGGAGATCATTATTTTAGTTGAGACTTTGGAAAGGATCCTGAGACCAATAAAATGAACAGCAGTCTTCCTGCATATTTACCTGCCTTTACAGGTAAATGAAAGGAAAAATAAAAGGAAAGAGAATGAAATTGAGAGAGAAGAGCAATAGCACTGAATAAGATACAGCATTATATCACTAAACAAGGTGGGGGTTCTTACCTTGAGTCTCTGAGGTTGCCTTATAAATGCACTTTGAAGCAATTAAACAGCAACATGAGGTTTTATGTTTATAAAATGAAAAGAGTTACAGGAAGCACACAATTAACAAAACAGGGCTTCAGGGGGGGTACCTCAAGCATCTGCAGGCAAGCAAGGAACAAGACAACACCATGGGGAAACCTCATGCACCCTTTCTGGGAAACCAGCACACTTGAGTACCGCTCTGAAGTGCTTATATGTAAATGTACGCAGCAGGGGGAATAAACAGGAGGAATTAGGTACCTGTGTGCAGTTGCAGGGCTATGATCTCACTGTCTCATGGAGACATGGCGGGATTGCTCGCTTGACTGGAATGCTGCCACAGATGGCTAAATGCTCTTTAGGAAGCATGACCAGGAAGCTCCAGGCCAGGAGGGCAAGGAGGGAGAATCACCCTTTACATAAGAGAGCAGTGGGGATCCATGGAGCTCTGCCCGGGGGGGGGGGGGGGGGGATGATGAGCTGGTAGAGAGTTTATGGGTAAGGATTAAGGGTCAAACTAATATGGGTTGTTGTGAGTGTTTGCTGCAGGCCACCTGATCAGGAAGAAGTAGGTGAGGTTTTCTACAGACTACTGGAAGCAGCCTTATGTTCTCAGGCCTTGGTCCTTATGGGGGATTTTACCCAGATTAATATATTCTGGAGGGATCACACAGCAGGGCATAAGCAATCAGGGGGTTCCTGGGAGCAACTATGACAACTTTCTGATACAGATGAGAGAGAAGCCAATGAAGAGAGATGCTCTGCTGGACCTTATACTTACAAACAAGGAAGGACAGGTTGGAGATGTGAAGGCTGGAGACAACATAGGCTGCAGTGCCCATGAGGTGGTGGAGTTCAGGATCCTGCAAGCAGGGAGCAAGGCAAAAAGTAGATTACAACCCTGGACTTCAGGAAAGCAAACTTTGGCCTCTTCAGGGATGTGTTTGAAAGTATCCCATACGATAAGGGACAAGGTCCTAGGGATTACCTCCTCCAGCTCAAGAACAGCCCATCACAATGAGCAGGAAGTTAAGATAAGGAGGCAGGAGACCTGCATGGATGAACCTGCTCCTGGCAAAACTTAAACATAAAAAGGAAGTATACAGAAGGTGGAAGCAGAGACAGGTAGAAACCCAGGCGGAATATAGGGACATTGTCGGAGTATGCAGGGATGAGGCTAGAAAGGCCAAGGCTCATCTGGAGTTGCATCTGGCAAGGGTTGCCAAAGATAACAAGTAGGGCTTCTTTAAATACATCATTAACAAAAGGAACACTAGGGAAATGTGGGCCTACTGCTGAATGGGGCAGGGGCCCTGGTGACAGAGGACACAGAAAAGTCTACTGTACTGAATTCTTCCTTGGCCTTTCTTCTGTACTAGTAAGACTACCCTCAGAAATACCAGGTCCTAGAGACCATGGAGAAAGTCTGGAGACAGGAAGACTTTCCCTTGGTTGAGGAGGATCAGGGTTAGGGTAGGATTAGGGATCAATTAAGTAAACTGAACATCCACAAGTGTATGGGCCCTGATGTGATGCACCCACGAGTGCTGAGGGAGCTGGTGGATGTCATTGCAAGGCCACTCAATCATCTTTGAGCGGTCAAGGTGACCAGGAGAGGTGCCTGAGGACTGGAAGAAAGCAACTGTCACTCTAATCTTGGAAAAGGGAAGAAGGAGGTCACAGAAAACTACAGGCCAGTCAGGCACCCCTTGATCCCTGGGAAGGTGATGGAGTAGCTGATTCTGGACACCATTTCTAAGCACAGGAAGACAAAGAAGGTGATGACAGTCAGTATGGCTTCACAAAGGAGAAATGATGCTTAAACAACCTGAGAGCCTTTCACAATGAAAGGATTGACTGAATAGAGAAGTGGAAAGCAGAGGACGTTGCCTCCCTTGACTTGAGTAAGGCTTTCAACACTGTCTCCCATAACATCCTCACAGGCTTCAAACTGAGAGAGTAAGGGCTAGGTGGGTAGATAGTGATGTGAACTGAAAACTGGCTGAATGGCAGAGCTCAGAGAGTTGTGCTCAGTGGCACGAAGTCTAGCTGGAGGCCAGTAACTAGCCAGGTACCCCTGGGGTCAATGCTGGGTCCAATCCTCTTCTACTTCTTTACCAGTGACCTGGATGAAGAAACTGAGTTTACCCTCAGCAAGTTTGCTGAGGATACAAAACAAGGAGGAGTGGCTGATACACCTGAGGGCTGTGCTGGCATTCAGAAGGACC
Source organism: Rhea pennata (assembly GCF_028389875.1). Lineage (NCBI taxonomy): Eukaryota > Metazoa > Chordata > Aves > Rheiformes > Rheidae > Rhea > Rhea pennata. The sequence continues at coordinate 56,144,958 of NC_084665.1, forward strand.
TTGATGGGCTGGAGAGATGGGCAGAAATGAACCTCATGAAGTTCAACAGGGAAGTGCAGAGACCTGCCCCTGGAGAGGAATAACCCCATGCACAACTACAGGCTGGGGGCTGACCTGCTGGAAAGAAGCTCTGCAGAGAAGGACCTGGTAGGCAACAAGCTGACCATGAGTCAGCAATGTGCCCTTGTGGCCAGGAAGGCCAGTGGTATCCTGGGCTGCATTAGGAGGAACAATGCCAGCAGGATGAGGAATATGATTCTTCCCCTCTGCTCAGCACCAGTGAGGCCACATCTGGAATGCTGGGTTCAGTGCTGCGTTCCCCAGCACAAGAGAGATATGCAACTACTGGAGCAAGTCCAGTGAAAGGCCACAGAGATGATGAAGGGCCTGGAACATTTCTCATAAAAAAAAAAGGCTGAGAGAACTGGGAGTATTCAGCCTGGGGAAGAGAAGACTGAGGGGAGGAATATTATCAATGCCTGTAAGTATCTGAAAGGAGGGTGTAGAGAGGATGAGGCAGTTCTTTTCAGTGGTTCCAGTGACAGGACAAGAGGCAATGGGCCTTTGCTGAAACACAGGAAATTCTGTCTGAACCTAAGGAAAAACTTTTTTGTTGTGAGGGTGACTGAGCACTGGAAAAGGTTGCCCAGAGAGACTGTGGAGTCTCCACCCTTGGAGATATTCAAAAACTATCTGGACAGGTCCTGGACAGACTGCTCTAGGTGACCCTGTTTGAGCAGGGGAATTGGACTAGATGATCTTAAAAGGTCCCTTCCAACCTCAATGGTTCTATGATTTTGCAAAAATGCATGATTTAACAGTATTTTAACTGTTCTGAGAGGGAGAAGGAGGGAAAGAAAAACCTAAGAAGTAACCAAGTTCTAGATCCACAAAAGCATTGTGGTATAAATGTCCATTGATTTTAGTCTTACTGGACCTAGACCAAAGATTCAATTCTGTAAAGATTTATTCATGTGAGTGGGACTATAATCATATCCATCTGACCACTAATGTAAATAAAATAACAAAAAGTAGGATTGCAAAATCAGGTCCAAGTTATAATACAATATAATGGAGCTTTACACACATAAAATACATGTTACAAACATAAAATATATCTAAATGTTTAAAGCTATTGCAACAAATCCTAGAAGACCCTGCATGACTAAGAACACTCCAGTAGACTCTTTCGAGGAAATATTCCAATATGCCCTTAGTATGTATGTGTGTAGTCAATAAGTAATAGCATATTCCTATTCCAAAGGAGTCCAGCAATGTCTGATATAGAATCTTTGGAAAACATTTCTTTTCCCACAAAATATTATGCAAATTTTTTCTGTAACTGAGTTGCCATCTTTCTGGGCAAAGTTATTACATTATTGTCAGTGTTGGTATTTATAAATAAATATGTTCCTCTGTCCCCATTTCTTTCCCTTTAAAGAATCATTTCCTTGTATATTGTTCTATATCCTTATTTTTGCTTTCAAATTAATAATATAGATATAAACCCTAGAGCTAATAAGTCCTGTTTGTCACTTTACCTCATCTGTTAATGGACTCTTCCCATGACATAGAAAGCCAAGAGTTTCCCAAAGGAGTACCACAGCATTCTTCATAATAAGGTCTATAGCTCCATCATTTCTGCCCAGTTGGCAGTGTTTTTTTCAGAGTGGATGAGCTTTTTTTCTTGCTTGTTGTTTGGTTGGTGAGAAGAGAATGTCTTGTACTAGTTTAATCAAGGAAGATTATTATATAACATCTGTCAGATTGACTTGTACCATATGGGCTCTGGGCCATCTTCTCTAGCAGAACTTACAGAGACATCTCTAAAAGTCTGTGAAAATAGAATGTATTTTTAGAATTGTAGAATATCCTCCTACACTGCCAAATGAACCTGTCAAAAGCGCATCTTGATTTGTTCAGCTTCTACAATTCATGCTTGTTTTCAGTAACAGTGCTTACTGACCAAAGGTGGGTGGTAGAGGTTCTTGGTATCTGTTTTTGCAGATGTGAAATTCACAGTACCGAAGATATTTTTTGAGAAGTTTTCTAAAAATTCTGAGGCAATCTCTTTTTTTCTTTTACATGAGAAGAGCATAGAAGAGACCAAGTAATGAGAACAAAAGAGGAAAACAAAAACAAACGAAATAAATGAAAAGAGTTACATGGCCTAATGCTTATGGTTATGACCCACTTGCAATTGTAATATATAACTGACCACACTCGTGGTTCAAAACTCTTGACTTTCAGTAGCAGCACGTAATAAATCTTTGAAATTATAACACTCAGGTTGGAGCGTAGCAAAATGGCATCCCCTGAACTGCATGGAGCTGGTGTGAGGAGAATGGGGGAAACTGGAGGTGAGAGTGTGGCTATTACAGCTGGAGGCAGGAAGACTTAATGGGGCTAGAGGGGAACAGAAAGGAGAGTCTGCGGGAAACATGGGAAAGTATCTAGTGGCCTGGTATGTGGCTTTTTGACTCCTATAGATTTTATTTATTTGGCTCTTAGTCTTTGAAGAACAGCACACTCCTATTCTACTTCTTACAGTAGAAAGAGCATCAGCTATAGCTAAAGAGGCAAGTATTTCATATAGGTCTTAACAGGAAAGTTATCAAGCAGTTGGCTGCTAAAGTCACAGCTGCTGAGATGTTTCTATAGATGGTGGTGACTAAAAAAAAAGAAGTTTGAGCATAACTAAGTCTAAACACAAACAAGGCTAAAAAGAAAAACACAGGAAAAGAAAGTTAGGTTCCAGAAATTATGCTAAAAATGTCCATTCTCCTGAGACTAATGGTATAATGGCTCTTTCATTAAGAGAGATGTCAAGAGAAGGTCACACTATCTAGATGTACACACTCACACCTTCATACTGAGAGCATTAATGTGAGCCGGGAAAAAGTGACTCACAGCTTGTAAAGGAAGCTATACCAGTGTGCCTACGAGAATCTGTCCATCTTGTGCTGAAGAAATGACTATTCCTGCAATTATCAGGCTATTATCAGCAACCATCAACTCTAGAAACATATAGACATCCAGGACAAGACTTTCAAAGGCTCATAGGTGACTATCAGTATCATGCAAGTACTAGTGACACTTTCAAAGGCACAGCTCAATCACTACTTACCCTCTTAGGTGCCTAAGAGTAGAGCTACAGCACATAAGAGAAGGAGTATATAGCTGTCCGAACTTCTGTCAACAAAGCGAGTTTGAAAATATGGTGTAGCACATGTGCCAGCATGCTAGTTTAGCCTCAGGAAGCAGTCTGGCTGTGATAAGAAGCCAGTATACATGAACTAATAAGCTGTATATCTCAGCAGGGCTAATGAGCTTTGGAGAGCACTGTGCAGATATGGCTATGCTGTGGACCATCTCCTTTTTTCTCTATGGACATATTCTTTTCCTCCATCTGCTAGCAGTCTAAATGCTGCATCAACCCCCTAGTTCACAAGCTGCCCAGAGCCTTAGCCTAAGGCACAGCCCTGAAGATGCTAAAGGATCTTAACCTAGTTGGGAGACAGGTCTGGAGTATTTTTCAGGGCATACCTGATGCCTGTAGCACGTTCCACACCCTGGTAGTTTGGCACAAAGCCTCATTCTGAGGTCTGACACTCAGAGAACACACTTCAGCGTCATGTATCTCTGAGTGGAAGTGCAAGCAAACACCATAAATAAGCAGATATACCAACATTTGCCCCAAGCACACATGTCTTGCCATGGGGATGCTGAAAGGGAGGGGTAAAATTGTAATTTGGAGAAGTGCAGCTGAGAGATATTTAGGATTATGCTGCTTACTGCCTGTCTGCTTACTGTTATTCTCCACCTGCCTCACTAACCCATTCTGTTCAAGGCAAGGCCAGCTTCAAGGACTAGAAATACTCGCATTGTCTTTTAAGAATTCTCACCCAGGAGCCAGTAACTAATAGTTGAGCAATTTCTTAAATTGCCTCCTAATGCAACAGGCCATTGTTGTTGAGGGCTGTGCTCTCAAAGGCTTTTTTAAAATCACTGGTACTTTGCCCTGAAATGGAGCAAAGAAGAAACATTCAGTTCAAGCAATGGTCTCATTGCTAACCAGCATGGTACTTGCTAAAATCCACCAGCAATCAGGTAGCTTAGAGGAGAGGTGCTGCCCCACTCAGATAAGCGATCTTTTCAAAATATCCTAAATATAAGACCCCATATCTCCTGCCACCTTAAAGAACATTTGTACTAATGCAGACAGTCATTTCTAAGACTAAGTTTTTAAAGGCACACAGGATATAAAAAATGATCATGGAAAAAATATTAGGGCATAACTGGTTGTCTGTATGCAATAGCATGAGTTTCCACTGTAGATAGTTTTGGACATTACCCAATACAACAGTAGATAACTGAGCCTGCTGACATACCATGTACTGTGACTATGGAACAGTTAAAATGAGGACTGGCTGCCAATTTTGTTTCTCATCTACCTTCAGAAAAGGAGGAGAAATTAGCAGGAGGTGCTTCCGGAAGGCTGAATGTGGAGATGCAGAGCAGAAGCAGTATGCTAATGTTAACATGGAACATGTGCTCAGGCACATGCTCCGTGTGCTTCTTTTCACATATGCTTCTTTTCAGCAGAGATTCGTAGCTTGGGTACAATGCCATGCTAACATGGGCTATATGGTTTCCAGAGAACTTAGAGTACAGGCAAAAGGAGTGTGAGTACTTCTGTACCTGCCACATAGCCACATAGACAAAAATGTTTCTAAATTCATAAATGTCATTACAGTTGTATAAATTTGTGGCGCATCTACATTGTTTTGTTAAAGACAAAGGCAACATCTGCTTTGAAGACAATAGATAGAAAAGCATTGTGAGTTAGACCAGCTCTGAAAACCTGAAAGCAGCTTTTGAAGTCTGTTCTTACCTTTGAGGTAGCCCTATGCATTGCAAAATGCAGGTAATTGTCTGATAGGCAATTACAAGGTTTTGATTTATTCGTTTTCACGAGAGAGAAGATTTGAATACAAATACAAATATTGCCAAAGCCAATTGCATAAATGTCAGTCTTATGTAACTCTGGGTATCTGTCATAAAGCAAGCATTTATAGAAATTCAGCAAGTTTCCTTCATTAAGTACAGACTAATTCTAGCTGATCTCTAGCTTCAGCTGCTTCAGGTCCAACTGAAAATGAGTCTGCAAAAATGTGTATTTTCTCATGTCAGTTTGAAAGCTTCTGAACCATTGATCAAACAAATTCCTCTCAGAAGGGTAGCATTTCAGTGCTGGAAAGGTATTTTCACAGCAGGCAAAAATCAAGAAGTGGCTTACCCTGTCCAGTATGCACAAGACATCCCCTGGGCCTACTGTCCCCAATCTTCCTGCCTCAGCATCTCCAACAACAATGGTGCAGCACCTGCTAAGTACAATTAATACAGGGAAAACACCAAAGTGACCAGCCAAATACCTTTAATCAGGTATCCCATGTCTAACTGCTACGGTAACCAACCACATTAGGTAAGTACTAGAGCTGTCTAATAAAACAGTCAATATTGGCACCCTGGAATAATGATATTTAGAATTAAGGCATATTTTGAATACATGGAGTTAATTATACATCTCAGAGCTATTGCCTGATTATTTTTCTTACAGACATACATTTGAAAATTTTTTAATGACATCTTAAAATCTGCACAAGGTAAAGAACTTAATAGTTATACAGTGAGAATATTCTTGATTGCCCAAAATCTGTGAATCATAGGTGTATAATATTAGCTGATGGCTTTAGAGTTCCTATCAGGTTTAGTAATGGCATGTGGTAAGAGCCTGCTCACATTTACTGAGATCACTTCTGCTTTTACATTACATGGATTAAAAGCAAATTTTATATTTTCTGTGCAATAATATTAAGACATAATTACTGGGAAGCATTGGCTTTTACAATTTCTAGAGGTAAATTTAAACATGTTTGCATCCTTTCCTGTGAAGTGTAACAGACACTTGAGCTTTCAGTTTTTTTCAACAGCCTAATATTAGTATTTATTTGATAGGTTCAGATTTTGGCTTTGTATTTAGTATGTAGTTCTCTACATTACTACATAAGGTATCACTTCAGCTGTGTTCTTTTTACAATATATATTTTACTTTTTAGTTTTGTTACAGATTCAAAAAGGCAATGGGAAAGCAGCTGGTTTCTATTTTGCCAATAATCAAAACATTTATTACAGCTTCCTTTGTGCATTGTGTGATTACAACAGTGTAACTAGAGGCAAAACAATTATTTCTAATGCACACGGGGTGCCAAAGGGATGGCCAGTCAAACTACCTTCATGGTTTTCACATCTCAGAAAGAGTATGCCTTGCTGTCAATTGCTAAAATCTTTTTTATCCATAAATTTTGTAGATTTTATCAGCAAATCACTGACTGTCAATAAATATACAATTCTAATTTTCAAAATAGAATCAGTAAAACTTGAACACAAGTCTAACAAATTACACATTTAAAATGTCATTTATCACAGGAATATGAAGAGACACTACTCTTCTAAAGTTCATGTTGTCTGTTTAAGAAGTTCCTCCTCCTAAAATTTTATGTCAGGAAAGAGAAAAAGTTTCCTTATATAAAAAAGTTTCTTTTTGACATTACTCTCAACTCACATATTGTAAAGTACAAATTATAGTGTAGCAACTGCAACAACTACACTGATGTCTAGGTATACTTAAAATAGATTTGGGATGCTCTTCTCCCCTCAAAATTAACTCATTTCCCTAATAAATCTGAGACCAAACTCAGGAAATCATAAAGACTAGGTCATCTTTTCATATTATGAGAAAGTTGGCTGCAAAACTAGTCCTACCCACAAAATTCTCTGAGATTCTTTCACTGGGCAGGATATGAAAGATCTGGTCCAACTTGAAGTTAATACATCATTTATCATACAGAGGATTTCTATTAACAATTTCAGACCTACATCATTATGCACTATCTCATCATCATTAAGTATGTTCTTTATGGTTGACTAAAGTTAGCAGGGACATGTTAATAATCGGAGAAATATTAGTGCTGAGAATTGTTAATGCCTCCTTTCATAAGGACAAACTGCTGACCATACTCAAGCGTACAACACTTGCATCTTCTTTTCAGCTGTCTTTGGATACCAACAGATTCACAAATTACCATCCACCCTGACACCTGTTCTTTTTAGAGGGCTGCCTAAAATGGTGTTAGTGGGCTAAGTTTAGCCACACACAGAGACTTCATTTTATTTTATCTTAACAAAACTGTACAGACTAACACTATTAAACTTGATAGAAGGTCTTCTCCCAGCAAGAAACAGAAGTAATTGTTCTGATTTGTTAGGTCTTCTCACCACTCACCATAATGCATTTGTGGCCTATAAAAATCATTTCAGGGATTTCACTTTGTTAGGGGATCCCAGACTGCTGGACAATTGATTTGTTCCTTGAATTCTTTCCAGAAGCACTGACTGTACTCTCTCCCGACCTTTCTCGTTTGGTGAGCTATATAGAAGCCTCAAGAGGATTCCTACTTTCAGTCATAGTGAGTTTAACATCTCCAACGCTTTCTCATCAAACACAGATTCTGAATTTCTCATTCCTTTACCAGTTTTGACAGCAAGGTATGGCTCAGTCCAGGGGTAAAGATTGCTAGTAGAAAGGCACAGGGGGGCAAGAAAGAGGGAACACATAGAAGTTGCTTCTACTCGGTTGTTTGACAGCATATAATTAGCTCTTACCAAAAAGTTCTTGGCATCTTTTTGTTCTCAGATACTCATTGTTAAAGAATTCCCAATACCATCAGTGATCTTCTGTGTCTTTCATAGTGTAAAACTAAACATATTTTAAAAACATCACTCCTCAGTTTGCATTAAGGAAAGATCACTGGTCGCTTTATTACTTTGAACCCTAATTCTTCAGCATCTTCTAGCACTTAGGGAGATTTTTGAAAGTTCACATAGAAATTTCCACTAATGTAAATAGCTAGTAGTTTCTGGAGCAGAACATTGGTCAAAGACAAATTAAAACTCCCATCTCAGCACTGAGTTTTGATTTAGAGGGTAGGAGAAGAGTTGGCTTTAAGATGTTGATTTTGAGAATGACTGAAGCCCGAAGCAGCCTCAGACAATCCTGCCTGCTGGGCAGCCAGAGGTCTCTCCAGTAGATCTTCATGTCAATTGTTCTGAGCCAGCTACAGGCGTAAATGAATGTAAGTATATCAAATACCAAGCTTTCTTTCTCTCCGATTAGGTAACTTATGGGATTCCTTCCACTCCTTGAGCAATTATAAAGTTATTCCTGCTCCATATCAAGGTTGAACTCAGTCATCATATCCAATGGCAGGAATTTCTCACTTGAATGATCCTATCATTGGGATGTGCTGCCCTTGAAGGCCTGGCTCACATACCCTTTAGGGCATGATGTCCTGATTTTTCAGATTAGGATTTGATTCACTCTTTTCCTTCTTGTTTTGATTTTTAATCTCCATAACAAAAACATTTGCAAACCCAATACTTCTAAATTACATTTTTACAATGAAAAACCTTTAAATACCAACAATGTTTTCACAAATAATTCAAAGACAAATTTTGTGCAATGTTTTGGTGTAAAAGAGCATTGTAATAATATGAAAAGTGGTAAGTGAACTGACCAGTCCATATTCACTCTCAAAGCTCAACACAGCTGAAAAACAGATACACAGTATGAAAATTTTGAATATGAACGGCCATATTAAGTCTAAAATAAAGTGAAGAATCTTTAAAGAACTATGCAGTATTCTCTTAACAGGTTCTCAGCGTACATCCTCTGTAACTCCATTAAACCCTGAAACATTAGAAATACTCTACAGCTGAAGCAGTTTCCTTGTGCCCAGGAAAACTTCGTACAGATGTCCAGACATATATGCCACATAAATTTCAAGAGTCTTCCAGGATTCTCATCCAAATATTAATAAGATTTTAAATGTCAGATACTATGTTTTCCAAATATGTATAAAGTTTAAGATGGTTTCTCAAACACATACAAACTATATAGGGAATTTTTCTTATTTATATTACTTATGAAGACTCTTCCTGCTAACATTGTTCAGAGGCTGGTAAAGGCTTGTCCTGAGATATGGAGGAAAATTTCAGAGTTCAGAGAAGAACTTCAGAAACAGAAAAGCTCCTGCATAGAGGTTCAGTCTCTGCTAAAAATAAAGAAAATTAGATGCTTATAAATATTCTAAGGACAAAGTAAATCAGTCATAAATAAAAAGCTATTACAAAGAAAATAAATGCTGCCCTAGCTGGCTGTTCTCAGCATCCCTGATAATGCCAATAAAGCAGATCTTTGTTGTCCTGGAGCAACTTCAGACACTTAAAATAATTCTTGCTTGCTTCCTTCAGAACAATCTCCTACGATATTTAAGATTTGTGACTATGCTCTATCAACTCAAATCTATTATTTTAATTTCTGTTATATTTTTATTCTTGCTGTAGTGTTTATCATGTGGTAGGAAGGACCATACCCTACAATGAGAAAAGTGGAAAATAGGTAAGGTAAGAGACATGGAAAAGTTTTTTTTTTTTTTTTAAGCCTAACTTACACATCATGGAGGAATGAGATCTTTCAGACAGGTATACTGAGACATGTAAATTGAATTCGCAAAGCTTATATATATATACACCTGAAGGGCAGCATGGAGAAGAACCTCAAAAGCAAATAGTAAAAATTAGGAATAGGAGTATCAGAAAAGAATTCAGATATGTAGGGAGGTATAGAGACTTACAGAACTTGAAAATGCTGACAAAGTGCTTGAAATTGAAGTAATAATGGATGAAGAATCAGCAGGGATAAGGAGGAAGAAAGATATGGCCATAAACAACAGGCAAAGATGACAGCTTGTGTCTTGCTGCTGTGTTGTGTCTGTGAGAAAATAGTTTTAAATAAGCCAGAGAGATGTTGAATTAGTTATCATAGAATGGGGACCTGAAAAAAGGACACAGTTGGGGAGGGTAATAGATATTTGAGATACTGAGAAAGAAGAAGATGTAAAATTGGAGCTGGCCTTGATGAGTAGAGGGAGCTGGGGGGAGAAGTCAAATGCACTACATTGTTGCTGGTATAAGTTGCATCAGATGTATGAGTAATGTGATGTTCTGGGAGCTAGACCAAGGCGTTTAATTCTGTACACATTAGCTGAAGAGAGGCAATCATATACTCAAGACATAGCTAAGAGGTGGTCCAGGGTGTTGGTGAAGGATGGTAGACTTACAAATCAGCATCTAGAGAAAGTAGCTTTAACTACGTGATAAGACGTCTCACAAGAAATTTGAAATGCAAAATTCCTTCATGATGCACCAGAATAAAGTATGAAAGACAAGGAACCAAACGGGAAGACAAAAAGAATGGACAGTCAAGAGAGAGAAAAGCCAAGAATCTCTAACCTCTGATACTGCTCCTGACAATTACCTGACATCTGCTGCTACAGCAGATAAACATGTTAAATCTTTAGTTACCCCTGTTACTGGAAAGTTCTCAAATTTTATTCAAATTTACATAAATTCTGTGAATAAAATCTTTTCTGGTTAAAAGGTTTTCATAAAACTGAAAGTCATTTTTTAATGCTTTTCCCATTGATTTGCAAATATCACATGTATCTTCTCATCAAAGCAATAACAAGAACAGTTAGGGGGCATGAGTGCTGAGTAAAACAACCCTAAAGATATTAAGAGAAAAATGTATAAACATATGTGTGGGTGTGGGGAGTGTTACATTATGTTTTGCATTGTTCTCACTCATGTAATACCATAACATTTGAGATAAGCTGAAGCACTCATACTCACAATTTCTTGTTCAATCAGGCAGGAGCTGAAGGCAAAGGCCACTGCCAAAAGATCTTCAATCTCTGTTAATCTACTGGAGCTAGAAGTCACTGACCTTCAGGTCACGCGATTTTTTTCTCTGGTTGCATAGTTTGGGTTATATAAAAGGAAAGTTTGGTTTGTTTTGATTGGGAAGGATGTTGTATCTTAAATTGCTTCAGCTTGTACATTTATTTCATACACATTGCATATAACTACTACTACAGAAGTTAAATATTAAGCAACGGTAGATTATTACCTTTCTCAAAAGATATGAAAAGCAAAGCAGAATCTATTTTGCTTTTTCTCTTTTATGCTCTTTGCTTAATTTTGATATTTTCCAGCATGATAATAAATTTGCACATTTTGTTCCTATTAACTTTTAGTGTTTTTCATTTCTGCTGTGCATGAGCTTCACTGTTTGAACTATCCTGCAGTTTTTGGGTAGCAAGTGCTCTACAGGGAAAGTTTGTTTGAAAAACATTTCAATCTTTTATATATTTATTTATTGTAGTTATGTTTTTAAAGGAAGCATTTCTCTCTGTGTCACCTTGATGAAAGCTTTTCCTTTATTGTTATTTTATTGATACCTCCACACTTCAAAGAAAACTACCATTAGACTGCTCACATAATTGTATTTACAGACTGAGAAAAAAAACAAGCTACTGCATATGACGGACGAGAGTTATGCTCTCAACTGCTGAATGCAGAACCGGTATTCATTCAACTACTACAGTGGTGACAGTATAAGAACCTATGCAGAACAGAATAGGGGAACAAGATAAACTTATTATTTCACCTAAACATTTTCTTAGAGCACAGACAACCTGCTTTCAAAAGGGTGAGGAAGAACACACTCTTCTTTGGCATTGGTGAACAGTCTCACATATAGAACTTTTTAAGGTAATGTTTGTTAATGCTTGTATTTTGCATTTGGGAATAGATGAAGTTTTATCATAGTATAACTCTTACGTGTTTTTTATTGAAAGGACTTCTTTTGAAGTCCACATATCAGAGCTCTAAAGTCATAGGTCTTGTGAATCTGGATTTAGAGATCTATCTTACCAAATTTATGAATAAATAAGGATATTTCCAATGGCCTAAATTCCTGGATCTGAAAAGCCATGTTTAGTGCAGGATCAGTGAGGGAGAAAAGGTATGTCAATAAAAGACAGAGCAGCTTCAAGATTCTTCTTAAGTATGTGGTGGCCTATAATGTCTCTAAGGAATTCCTGAAAAACAGTGTCTCCAAAATTGATTGAAGTAGCCAGAGGGAAGTCTGTAGAAGTGGACATAGCAACTAAGATATGAGAAATTCTTAAATATCCAGATATGAATTGGGGAAACATGTAAATGGTAGAAATATAAGTGATCCAATGTCTGGCCTAGCCCAGCCGTCACTAAATTCTTGACATATTTGTTCAATTTCAAGGGAACAAACTACACTAAAAGGAAGTGCTAGGGACTATACATTATTTCTAATAAGACTGGAGAATAAAGATATCAGCAACGGTGGAACAAGAAAAGCAAGTGGATTTAGGGGACTTTCATAATCATGGCTTAAAATGCAGCATTTCTTTCATCTTCAGAGGTACAAAAACACTTTTCCAAATCCACGTTAGATATACAACGCATAATAAATAGCAAATAAAAGAAGACTGCTTGTTTGCACTTATTTGTGATGACTCATCACAAGTCCTGTTTCCTTTCTTGCCACTTGTGAAGTCACTATGTAGTGCTGGAAATAAATACAAGTACTCTACTTAAGTGGCAAGAACCATGCAGTCAAATGAAAACATATAACAAGTCAGACAGTCTGACTGACACAGATCAGAGAAACACAGGTTTTATTTATTCTTAAATCAGCCCACACAAAAATAATGGACTCTTCTGTTTGGGAATTAGAAAACAGAACCAAAGGCTTTTTAAATTTAATCTGTATTAAGAAGTAACTGACACTGCATGATGTAAATCTTGGACTCATTTTCACATTAAGTGAAACAAAGGAAATATCACTCACATAAAATAATCGTTATCAGATTTTCCAATTTTAAATTTTGGAATTGAACAACATTATGCTGTTTTCCCCCAAATCCTTCTGGGAATATGGATGCATGTAAAAGCTAAATATACACTACAGGAATAACTCACTTAAATGTGACATAAAGATTATTTATGAGATACACTTTTTTCAAATTTTGCTTTTTTTGAACTTTTAAACAAAAATCAAGTCATGACATATAAGAAAATGTCCATGTGACATAAATTAAAACTGCCCTTCAGATATAAATAGGAGTTTTGGATGTTAGTGTGAAAATGTCAGGGTGCAGAGGGCACCTCCAGTTCCCATCCACCCAGGGCTGTCAGCCACTGCCCCGTGACATCGCAGCAGTGTCAGCTCCAGCCCCACCAGGGCCGGTCAAGGTCCCTGGTCCTGGCCCAGCCCCGGGGCAGCAGGATGGACCCAGTGACCAGGCCTGGCCCCGCTCACAGGCAGCCATCAGTCTGCAGGGTGCTGTGACAGAAAATGCGCTGATGTATCAAACTACATTTACAAAGAAACCTTCATGACCCAGCGTTACTGCAGTTTAGTATTTATTATTTAGATTGCACAAGAGCTGGAGTGCTTTCCAAAACATTAGCTGCCATTTTTGCCTTAAAAATTTCACAATCCAGGGGCTACTTAACCTCAGTAAAAAGCAGCTCTGAGGGAAACAGGAAACAGAGCGAGACTTACAAACATAAATAGAAAAAGAAAAAAAAACATCTCATGAATCTGAAGGGATTCCAAGTTCTAAATATCTGGTTCTATCTGAAGCCACCTAGGCAATTTGGGACTAATGATTATGGTCGACACACCTTCTGACTGTGTTGGCTAGCAGCAGGCAAACTCCACCATGATAGTTCTATACAATACCTCAAAATTGCTAGAGTAGAGCTATTTTTTTTTTACAGGTGAAGGAAAAACGTTGCATCATCCAATGCAAACTGAACCGTTTCCAGTACAGTTGTTTGTCTAGACTATTAACTCAAAATGGACAGAAAGAATAAGTAGCAAAAAGTTCCTAAATTAGGCACAACTGTATGAAGCAACTGTATGAAGCAGTAGAAATCATACCAAACACATCTATAGTTAAAATAGCAAGGCTTTTTTGAATGTGCATCTCAATTTCCAGTTCATAAAATGAAGACCCTGTAGGTCTTGCCTAGACAGACAGGATTTTGTCCCAATTACCTTTCTCCTACTGCTTTTCAGAAAGTGTCTTTTTGGCCTTATGGCCATAGGATATATATATCCTACTTGGATATGTGCTATAAATGGTATGTATAATTAATAATCATTGCTTCAATTAGGGTTTCAAAAAGTCTTAGATTAAGTTACCAGTTGGATCTAAATCCTAGTCTAAAGACATTTATTGACTAGCATCCTGGAACAGAATCTTAAAAAAAAAATGTGAAGAATGGGAATCAGATTTCAGCAAGTTTAGACCTTGTCCTGCTCATTCTAGGCTTCTCCTACCCAACTGCCTTGTTACCCATTTGCTTCCTCTTAAACAATTATTTGCCCTGTTGATTTCAAATATAGAGCAGAGCTTATGTATTTCTTAAATTTAGGAGTACTGGTTGAGACTTCCTCTGGAAAGTCTCACTTGTCCTTGCATTTAACTCACTATTTCACACAGGGAGGTATACTCTTTAACACGCTTGGAATGAAGTTAAAACCACATACTCTGAATACTTCCATTTTTATAGGAAATCTGTCTTGAAATGTGAAATTGTCCTGCCCAACTGAGCTTACTTGGAAATTAAAATATATATTTAGCATTGGTAATTCTGGATTCATGATTGCAACAAGAAGTGTCTATGTTTACAGAAAAATGATAACCTTTGGATTTGATATCACTAAAGGGATAGCCTGTTTGATTGCTTTCTTAGTTTTGCAGTTTATATAATTCATTAATTTAAAGTAACAAGAAAAAAATACCAGTGAAATACTAGCCATTTTTAAGGAAAGACTAATGTTCCTGTAGTCTAAATGAGTATTTGTCTAGCTTGTTAGCTACTGTACAATAGGAATCCCCTTCCAACTAACACGTAATTACAATGACAGTAATAAAATATGGGAGCATTCTTTTTCTTGTAGTGGGTAGTCACTTAAAATGACTCATTGATGAAAGATCCTCTGTCTGAAATGCTACACTTTGTACAAAATACAATATATAAACAGATCGTTATATTCGAAAGACCTTTTCAAAATTGCAGTACTATAATTGTGTTTAAGAACGGATAAATTAATTTTGTCCATCATATTTTGGCTTTAATTCGCTTAGTTCAAGAAAATCCTTCCTCACTTGGCAGACATTCATACTTCATCTTAATTTGACTATTTTATAAAGCTTGTGTTGATTTCACTTATAATATTTTGCTGCCTTTTAATGGAGACAGATTGTATTTCACATTTTATTTCACTCTGTTATGCAGGTCTCAAAGTAACACCGTAAGAAGAAGCACTTGTATTATACTTAGCTAAACATCATAAAATGTGTATGATAAATACAAATGAAACAATATTAATTATTCAGTGATGCAAAGTATCAGTGCATATTTTTTATATATGGATAAAAGCTTCACCTTGTTTAAAATCTTTTCCAGTCGTACTAGCATTGTATGTCTACAGCTTTAATTCTAGGATAGGCTTACTGTTAATGTAAAACTGACAAAATGGAAAAATGCAGCACATGGGATACAAAATTGTAATTTAAGTTTGTAATAATGAAAAAAACAAAAGTTGCAGAATCTCCATCGTTGAAGATATTTAAAAAATGGACATGATCCTCAGTAATCTGATTTATGAAGCTGATTCTTTCAACTCTAACTCTGAGTGGAGGGTTGGACCAGATGACCTCCAGAGATCCCTTCAAACCTGTTTTTCTGGGCTTACATGATTCTGCATTAATATGTTTCAAATACCTGTTAAATCTAATTGCAGAAGCAAAATGACATAATGCAAGTAATAATGCAAGTTTCATACTGATGGCAAGTATATCACACTATCAATTCAGATAAGTATGCCTTCTGATGTAGCTTAGGCTTATGCATGTTCTAAAGTAGCACATTACTTTAGAAAGGACCATAGGGTTAATTACATCTTGGAGTGGTGGCCTAAATCCAGGTTAAAATTGGAAATTCTTTAGAATCATTGCCTGTAATTTAGCTTTGGCATCAAAAGAAACAGCCATAACATATTAAGCAAACTTAAATGTTGCAAATACATATTAAATTTGTTACATGTTTCTACTGTACATCATTTTTAACGTTTTACTTCTGCTAGCAGTATCTGAATAATGATTTTATTATAAATAGGCTGTGACCACAAGGCAGGTAAGAGAGAGATGGCTACCAGCAGAGAGAGACACTCAAGGTTCGGTTAAACAGGATAGATTTAATAAAGGACATTTACACTCCAAACTGCATAGGGAGCCCCGGGAACCACACAGAGGGTTCACCGACAGGAGGCTGCTGAATGCATAGGACGGACGCAAGGGTTGGACACTCAAGCAGGGCTTGACTCACTGTATTGTAAGGGCCCCTTAAATCTACTAGAACTATTTCCTTATCTCAGCTGTGCTAACCTTGAGGAACTACCGTACGGGAAGCGGCTAGACATTGTTGACAAAACAGAATATGCATGCCTGGGAATTCGGTCAGTGCATAGTTTCACACGGTGAGCCTGCTACCACATACTCTGCCAGTCACTGACTCCTCGCCAGATCTTCCACAGGTGTTCTCACTACATATGCAGAGATCAACCCTCTCCCCACCCCAAATCACTAGTTCAAGTGTGAGATGAATTCCTACACAAGAAAGTATCCATAAAAACCATCATTAGTTACAAATGGAAGAAATTAACAATGGATTAGCTCCAAAGTAGGAGAGATGTGGATTTTAGGAGCCTAAGTGCAAAACTGTACTTCAAAACCACTCACTCAGTGGCTGCCTAGCCCTAGTAGTGCTTAGCCATGATAAGAAAACAAGAATTTTAATTCAGAAACCCAACCTTCCACCTAACGAGTAGACACAATCCACAGGAAAATGTCAGGGAAAGACTACCTATCCACTTGCTGATTTTTTTTCCAAAAAGAATGTAGATACCAGAAGAAGACACAGCTAATAATACCCTCTTGAAGGGAGGAATCCTGGCTTATGAACGTTGCTCCTAAGACAGTTTATGCATTTTACACTGGAAATTTTGAACAAAGAAGAAATACTCTGCCACCAAAACTGCCTGTTTTGTTTGCACAATAGATTAATTTAAAGGGTTCAGGAAAACTGAGGATGTTTTGTAACTAAAGCATAAAGTTGGGAGAGAATAGATGCTAGGGGTTGGAATACCTCTGCTCTTAACATTGAGCTGGTCCAGGCTCAAGTATAATGGAACATAGAAAGCAGAGTAAATTGACAGCCAGCAAGAACCAGAGAACTGTCCATTTTTAGTACTATGTAAGAACGAAATTAATTAAGTGCCTACACTGGCCTAAGAAGATTTGGATAAGCAGAAAAATAAATTACTCCTTCAGACAGTGATAAACATACAGGGTTAGTCGGAGCCAAATCAGTCAGACTGTGCTGCCAGGATGACCTAACTTTAGGTACTGAAGCTGAAAATAAAGAAAGTAAAGAAAGAAAGAAAAATTGAAAACAAAAAGGGAGTGTTAATATCCTCCTTAAATACTTCTCTAGAGTAATTTATTTTTTATTGAAGGGGCCTCTATCTAATGAAGACAGATGGATGCTCAACTGTGAATGTTTTAGAAATGGACTGTGTATCATCAGTGTTACAAAATAAAATGATAGTGAAGTGCTTTATAGGAAGATGAGAGTAATATGTAAACAGGTCAACAGATAATAAGCAATAAATATATTTTCACTAGAAATAGTAGATTTCTGTGTATATTTTAATCGCTTTGTGTGTGTGCTTTGGTTCAAGATGACAGTAGCAAGACAAACATGCAAATAGGCATAGGACTGACTAAGGAGGCCAGTGCACAACCTCTTTTCTAGGACTCATGTTTCCATCGTATAGTGCTGCTATCATTCATTCATTTTGCCTTAGGTACTCCAGCCTGCTGGTGTATTACTATTCATTTTCTGTTGCAAACCATTGGTGCCAGCCAGTAAAGACCCACAGTAGTCAACAAGTAAATGCTTCCTAACATAGCCATGCCTCATTTTTGCCACGCTTTAGTTCAACATGCAACAGCCACATAAGCATGTGTGTATTATTATCTACACTAGTTGCCTAGACTGCAGAGTCCTCCCAATTCATACTTCAACAACCAATGTATGTTGCAAGCCTTTGGTATTTGTCCACACTATACTACTACATTAGCTGAGCTGAGCTGAATATGCAGGAAATTTTGTTGCATTTTCTTGAGCAATAGACTCTACCCTCTCTCTGGCATGCAAGTCCATACAGCCTAGTGACATAAGCTGTTATGTCTGCTTATGTGACTGCTCCATGGGTTTTTAATAAAAGGTCTTTAATAATCTGGGAGCCAGCCAAAGACCATACTGGTATCCAGATGCAGGAGTTCATCACATTAGTACATGCATGGTCAATCAAGATGTTTCTGAAATAGGTGAATTTACAAACAGTTGACAATTCATTTCCATCTGAGGTTATGGTAAGCACAACCAGCTTTTTCCCAGGAGCCAACCAGTTAATTAAGACATAGTCTTCATTTCCTTCTTGTTTATGGTTTACTCAAAGTAAGCTGCAGAAGCATCAGAGCTCACCTGTAGCTTGAAGTCCTCCTCCTTAGAATTTGTCACCAATACAGACTATTGGCCAAAGAAAGAAAGAAAGAAAGAAAATCACAAATGTTTGTTTGGCAACAGCTCTCAGTCTAGAGAGATAGAGCAGTTTCCCAGAAGCCAGGAAATATTCCAGAACTCCCTTGGAGCTGCCCTGTCCAATAGATTTGATTAGAACAACCAGAATAGGATTAGTTCAAAAATGTTTTCCAGATTCTTTCTATTTATGGCAAAGAAATATTTGGCTAGGTCCCAGTTGTTTCTGACTCTGAAGTGTGAGTGACTGAAGCACCATTTAAGAAGTTCTCAAGAAGGTTAAGCATCTTAAGTCAGTCTTCAAAGCCTGGATTGACTGACTCTGTCTAAAGCTTTAGTTAGGTTAGAAGCCAAGCAGAGATCTTGAGGACATCTTTGATGGTCTTTTTTTTTTTTTTTAATCAATGCTGAGTAGTGCAATAATTATTACAGTGTGCAAATCATCTGGAGCACACTGCCTTCTCCGGATACAACCACCAATAACTCTCTGGGGCTGCTTATATGCAAGCTAATAATAAACTGCCAGCAGCCCTGTACTTGTCACTTTGCTACCTACCTATTGCTC
Source organism: Rhea pennata (assembly GCF_028389875.1). Taxonomy (NCBI): domain Eukaryota; kingdom Metazoa; phylum Chordata; class Aves; order Rheiformes; family Rheidae; genus Rhea; species Rhea pennata. Next base: position 56,164,204 of record NC_084665.1, read on the forward strand.
CACGATTACTTCACCAAATCTTAGCCCACATTATGACTGAGTTACACTCACTGTGGCTTGTGTAGCACCACCACCAAGCTTTTCTCTTCATGCTAATACCCTAGTGGTTTACTACAGAAAAAAAAAAAAAAAAAAAAAAAAGAGCACAGTGATGGCTGCACTCTGCGGTTGTCCAAAAAGTTAGTGTGATTATCCTGAGGCAAAGGACCCAACAGGTGCAGTCTGACCTACAGCAACTAATGGTCTGTAGGATCACACTGGTCTGTAGGTCAGCGTTCTGCTGAACCATGCCTCAAATGCCGTAAGGAAGAGTGGTTGCTTATATGGTATCCATAGCATACTGATCTCAGAAATGAACAAGTGAGCTTCTCTCTGCCTTTCTAAGAGCTGCAAATAAGGAGATCAGGTAGGTAAGCTAGACAAAGATGACCAAAGTCAAGCAGATCCATTTGGCATATGGGACATGGATTTTCTATAGCCAATTAGGACGCATTGCTGGGCTGAGTAAGCTATGAACATTTTACAGCAGCTCTGTAACAGCTAGAACTCTGAGACAGTTGGGCACAAAGATGTTGCAAACTAGCTGTGTCTGATTGCTTCTTCCTCAGCAATGTAAGACATTTGGGCTTTGGACTGGGGTATAAAACACTGATAAAAGATTTCAGATATTAGAGGCCGGAAGGTCTGAGCAGGCAAAAATGAAGTAAGGAGGTTTGGCAGAGGCAGCTTAATTTGTAAACAGAGGATGTGGTTATTGGGTAAGAGCAGTTCTGAAATACAGCTCAGAAGAAACTCTGAAATACAGCAGCTAAATCCTAAGAGATAAGGAGGATGTTTGCTGAACTATAAAATTAAAGGTCTGCTATGGCTCCCATTGAAGTCCCAGTGTGAGGGGAGGTTACTGCTGATGTTTTTACAGAAGCTGGAATTAAAGTCCCAGAAAACACTGATTTGTTGAATGGCATCAACTAGAAAGCTTGAGGGAACAGAGTTGTTGTTGTCTCAACCTTGCATTTATTGTAATATATCATTTGCATAAAACGTTAATGTTCTTGCAAGCATTGGTACATTACAATAATGATTAAAGTACTCTCTGCGTTAGGCGCAGCTCCAATCAGAAAGTGAAATCCAGTTTCTTCTCTAAAGAACTTTATAGTCCAGTGAAAGAATGCATTCAAGGACTGGGTACAAAGAAGCTGGGAAATTATGGTAACAGTAGCATGTAGAAAGAGTGCTTATAAAGACATTTGTTTTTCAAGCTCCTCAGTAAGCTGTGAGGGTTTTTTTTTTGTTGCTGTAATTAGTAGCTGAGACTCTGCTGAGACTAGCAGAGTTTTCAGGGCCTCACTCGTACACTGACAACAGGACTCAGGTGAACTCTTACTTACATTCTTTAAGTTATACGTATACATGTATGTCTGACATATACAAATGTCTTTAAAGATAAGTCTTTACCATATAGTCAAACACGGTCAAGTTGCAGAATTTTTCTTCATAAGTTATTATGTTACAATAAGCCTCTATCAATAGATGGGAAAATGAGACATTAACTATTTCTGAAACTTATAAACCACTAGCAAATATATATAACGGATAATTAAAGACGTACCAGAAAAAGCTACATTGCTCTCTTAACATTAATTTTTGTATCAGATATTCACTGATCCTTACTTTAGTCTACTTCTTTTATATACTTTTAAGACTTATGCCACCTCAGGAAGCATTCTTCTGCATGTTTACCAAGACAAGCTGAGGAAGTGTCCAGCAGTCCTGGTAACATGAGAGACCAGCTCTGTAAGTTCATGGACTCAGTCACCTCACTGGAACATGTAAACTGTCCTGGTTTCTTTTAAAAGCTTATACATCATATACTTGCCAGGAATATGCCTTTAAATTGGGATAGCGCTACAGGTCTAAGTAAAGAGGGTGGAATTTTCACTTTTGAGGTAATTACTCTAGCTGCATCCGAACCGTTGTGCTGCATTCGGATCTCCCCCGGGTGCTCTGGCTGTAACGCTTTCAGTCTTCGCTAACGCCCCTGCTGCGCTAGTAGCGCAGGCCTCGCCACGCAGGGCCAACGCTTGCTCCCGCTGCCGTTCGGGGTGCAAGCCGGGATGCAAGCCGGCGTCTCGGATCACACCGCGGCACGTTCTTCAAGCGCTTCCCCAGAGGCGAGAACTGATCTTCGCTTTACTGAAAGTTTAGGGAAGAGTGACAAATAATAACTCTCCTCCGCAATATATAACGCTGGGGGCAGGAACGATGGACTGTTACTTCAAAGAAAATAACCCAAAAGACGATCTCCAAACAAAAAAATCTGCTAATCGCCCCGCCGCCCGGAGCTGTCCGCACCGCAGCGGTCTGCGCCTCGAAGCCCAGCTCCGTTCCGCCTGCTCCGCTCAGCCCGGCGGCCTGCGGAACCAAGGCGGCAGCATCCGCCGGCCCCGCCGGCCGGCCTGAGGGAGCGCGGGCCGCGCCCGGCCGCCCGCCGCCATGTCAGCCGCGCCGCGCCGCGCCGCCGACCGCCGCCACGAGCAGCGCGCGCGGCGGGGGGAGGCCGCGCCGCCGCCACATCCGGGTGCCGCCGCCGCCCGCGCGCCTGCGCGGCCGCTCCGAGGCCGGGCGCCGCGGCAGCCGCCGCCGCTCCTCCTCCTCCTCCGCGGGGCGCCGCGTGTCCGCGTTGTCAGGCAAGGGGCGGCGAGCGCGGGGAGGGGGAGGCGCCCTCCGCGGCGGTAGCCGGAGGAGGAGGATGGTCGTGGGGGCGGATGGCAGCAGCCGCTGGCCGCAGCCGGCAGAAGCTCCGCCGGTGGCTCGCTGACGGCGCAAGGCAGCGCGGAGGAGGCGGCGGGTGCCCGAGCCGCGCCGCGGGGAGGGAGCGCGGGGAGCGGAGCGGAGGGGGGAGAGACTGCGGCGGCGGGCGGGGGCGGGCGCACGCGGCGCACACACCGCGCGCAGCGCTGGCAGCGGCCGCCGCCACCATGTGAGGCGGGCGGTGCGGGGGGGCGCGGAGGCGGGCGGGCGGGCGGGGGGCCGGGCCCGGGGCGAGCGGCGCGGAGCAGCACCGCCGCCGCCGCCTGATCGGCTCCTGTTTGCTTGGCTCCAGTCTCCGCCGCCGGCCCCGATGAGGAGCAGCGCTGCCCTGCCGGACTAGCGTCGCGGCGGCCGCAGCCGCCCGCCCACCCGCGCTGCCCCGCGACCGGTAGCGCGGCCGCCCGCTGCGCCGCCCGCCGCGGCGGCGGCGAGGCCGGCGGAGCGGGGAGCGCCGCCGCCGCCCCCCCCCCCACCCGGGAGCCATGAGGAAATTTAACATCAGGAAGGTGCTGGACGGGCTGACGGCCGTCTCGTCCGCCGCCTCGGCGTCGTCCGCCGCGCAGCAGCAGCAGGCGGGCGCCCGGGAGAGCGAGATCCAGGAGACGCTCCAGTCCGAGCACTTCCAGCTGTGCAAGGTGAACGGCGGCGGGCGGGGGCGGCGGGTCTCCCTGCCCCTCGGCGCCGTGCGCGGCTCGCGGGCCGCCTCGCTCGGGCCTGTCCCCGCGGGCCCGGCGCGGCGAGGGGCCGCCGCCGGCCGTAGCGCGGCTCCGGCGGCGGCAGCCGGTCGTGGGCGCGGGGGATGCGCCGCTGTGCGCCGCGGCGGGGGGCGGCCGCGCCGGTGCCTCTTGCGCCTGGAAAAGGCTGTAGCCGTTTGCTTGTGGTGGTCTCGCTGCAGCGGGCTCCCAGGTCGCCCCGACGCTGCTGTTGCAGCCCCTCCCCGGAGACGGAGAAAAGTTCCCTTTTCCTTTTCCTTTTGGGTTGTGCGTGATACAGTAACTGCGGTTAGTGCCTGCACACCTCAGAAAATGATGCAGCGAATTAATCCACCACGAGGAATAAAAGCTGATTTGAATATCAATACCCGTTTTTATCTTTGCAGTGCGCCCGTGGCCTAGCTTGATACGGCTGAGCTTGTTCTGTGGTTTCTTCTCCTTGCTTTATCTAGTATTGCAGGCATTTCTGCCGCTTTTACAAGTTGTTTGTGAGGGATGTGGGAATGAGCAGAGCTATTAGTTGCGTCTTATTTACTGTAAAACACTGAGAGTGATGGGACATGTCTGCAACTTCATCAAAGTAAAAGGAGTATATCAGAAGCTACCTTTGCGTTTATGAGGTGCTAAAATAAAGTTATTTTAAACTAAAGGTTTTGAAATTGAAAACCTAGTTTTGGCTAACCAAAAAGTTAAACACGCCAATAGCTTCATATTAAAAAGAATCCCTTGGTCAAAGGGCTTTTGCTTTGGTTTCTTTTGTAAGCGGCTGGGTTTTTTTGAAGGGAGGAGAGGTGAAGAGATGTGTTCTGTGGAGGCTGGGTTTTTGTTTATGTTTTTCTTAAGGTGCTGAGAGAGGTTGCATTGTCATGTGGGCCTGTTGGAGTGAATTTGAAGCGGTTCTCTAAAAAGCAGGTCTAGTGATTTATAATAGTTATAATGACATTTCTGGCTTTGTTACCAAACTTCCTAGAACATCTCAGATTTTATTTGTTTAGTGCCTTTGGTAGAGCTGAAAACTGGAGTAGTGAGAGATGATGTGGATGAAAAAATAAAATGCAGCACTGATAGGTCTTTGCACAGAAGAAATGTAAGATTTGAATTAAGTTTCAATATTTATGACTGTTATCTAATGCTCAAGAATGAATGACTAGATTATGACTAAAACAATCCTTTATAATCAGTTCATGTAAGAGCATTCTGATTCCCAGTCTGTTGTTAAAATGCTTTATAGTTCCTTTCTTAACTGTGATTAAAACTGAATCCTATTCCCTAACGTATGATATTGATTCTTATTTATTTTTGGTCTGCTGCTTGTCCCATCATTACTGCAATGCTCTGACTTGTTAGACTGTACGCCACGGTTTCCCCTATCAACCTTCAGCCTTGGCATTTGATCCTGTTCAGAAAATACTGGCCATCGGGACTCAGACTGGAGCATTAAGGCTGTATCCTTTTATATTCTGAAAAGGAAATCAGTGTACCTCACAAAAGTGACGTTTTGATTCTGCTGCTGGAACCATTAGGACATACTGTGGAAACCAGGTATGCATTTGAGGGGGACAAGGCTCTGATTTTTGTTGGGAGGGGGGGCCTGGCTGTTGCAGTTGTTGTATGTGTCAGTTCGGGTTGTGTCAACGATGTGAGGTATTGCTGCTCACTCCCCATTATCTCAAGTTAATGTATGTATTTTGTAAAGGGTTACTAGTGCACCAACAGTTCACAGCAGCCAAATGCAGATCTAAAGAGAGACCTGAGCTGAGCTCTGTTTCATTGTTGTTCTGCTGTACCCTGTGGAATTGAAAAATTCCAGGCTTCGTGGGTTTTTTTTTCTGTCTTGCTCTTGAGAGAAGCTTTGCAGTATTGTAATTACCTGTCACTGCTTTTGTGCTGCCAAAAGATGGTTTAAAGGTGGGAAACTAAAACGTTCAGGATTTGTGTCTCGCTGATAGTCTACAAGTGACTGAGATGAGCATAATGAATTTGTGGAGTAAGCAGCAGTAACCTTATTTCTTTTTGTTCACTAAAAAGTGAACTACGCATATGTTGGTAGCCCTATCCATACAGTACTATCCAAGCCATGTAATAACGTACCTGTTTAAACCTTCAAAATAAAAGAAGGTGCCCCACAGATTCTTTAATCCACAGTGCTATTACCTTACTTAACAGAATAAATTGAATTCCCCGTTATCCTGAAATTGACTCAACTCTGACCTTTTCTGAGAGGGTTTAGGCCCTCTTGCTAGAAAAATTAAGTTAATCCGCTCTAAACTGCAGGTAAATTTCATCTCTTCCTTTGCTGCTCTCTGCTGCTTGTGGTATTCTGCCAGTAGAATTTTCCTGTTGTCTTCTGTAACATCACTATTTCATCTGCAAGGTTAATTGTCTTAAATGGGCTGTCTTAAGCAAGATGAAAAGTTAGAATTTAAGTGTCAAATCGGAGGCTTAAAGAAAAGAAACTGAACTGAAGTAACTTGTATCAATACACAGATCTTGTGAGTTCAGAATATTACAGACATCAAAGTATGATTATACACTGATGGTGGATGCATATTTGAAACTAGCCTTAACTTAATAAATTCTGCTTTTTAAAAAGGTGACAAAATTGATTTAAATGAAGAATAAAGTTGGTGTTGGGGGAGGGGAGTTAATTGCACTCATAGTGGCAAAATAAATTACCTAGTGATACAGTGAGAAAATAAAAAGAAACATATAAGTAGTTTTAAGGTTGTTGCAGAAGGAAGAAGCAAAACATACTTGTTAAACATTTACTTGTTTGTAATTTTGGGCAATGTGATGTTCCAGGTTGGGTAATGACAACTTAATAAAATCTGTTATTGGCACTTGCTGTATACCGTTGACCACACTTCTGAATTCTCTTGAGTGTGATTTGCATTCTAAATAATCAGGAGAAGTGTTGCAGGGTTGCAGGGGAAGAAGCAGAGTTAGTTACAGGGGAAGCAGTAGCATTAACAGAAATGTATTTTCTAAGGGAAAGGGGTAATTTTCATGCAGAAGCCAAAACATTTGTGCTCCACTAATGAAGCGAAGACAAATATGCTTTTCTCTGGCAGTATCTTGATACCGATTTTGAATTGTAGAACTGGTTAAAAGCCCTTACTGTGGGCTGATAGATTAGCCCTGTAACCCAACAAGTCTGCAGAAGTTAAATCTTCTGTGATTTACTTACTTTTGGGGAAGGAGGGAGGGAAGAAAGCAGGAAGGGATGGATTCAGAAATATTCCAAATGTAAAACCAGGCTCTCACTTTATGCCTAGTGAAACTGGTTTGAAAAGCCTCTTTGGGAAGCAGTGGAACTTGTCAGAATTTTTTATTTGATTCTGCTGCTCATTGATGAAAACTAACTCAAAAAGTGGCCTAGATCAGTGCTTGTTGACTTGCAAGACGTTTTACACTAAGCTTTTTACGAACAACAAATTAGGTGCAAAGATTCTTTAAAGTGGAACCACTTACTCCTCTCTCTGAGCTGCAAAATGGTTTTTAATTGAAAGGAGGTGTGGACTAGAAGGACTGAGAGTCAGTAAGAGTTATTCATTGAGAAGAAAATACTGAAAGTGGAAGGCAAGTCAATTTTCCCTTTCTTCTTCTTTATTCATGTTATGAGAGTATAGAAAAGTAGAGAACAGATAACACTTTTTCACTGCCTACCAGCAGCTGAAAGTTGGGTATTAGTGTTTGACTTGCATCTTCATATATACATACATATATACATACATACACACACATATATATATATATATGTAAAGAGCATTAAAGATAACATGTTGTTAAATAAACTAGCTAATGAGTTAAACTGTTCTAGCTATGTAAAGAAATTAATATTACAGTCCCGATTCACTTTGGGCAATTTATCCCTAATTTTACCTAATCACATTACAATATGTTCTCTATATCTGAGTAGTCTGCAACTTAGGTATTTTAACTTAAGGAACAGTGCTGACTAGGACAGCTTAACTGTGAGCAGGAATTTCTTAACTACACTGCCATCTCATTGTTACTTACAAGGATGCTGTAAGAACCAGTGGAGAAGTGCATTTTAATTCACAAATGCTAAATATTATCACATCTAATGTTGCAGTGATGTATGCAATATTAAAACTAAAACTTTTTCTTAAAGATTAATCAAAAGCTGGGGATAGAAGTATGCTGGAGTTCACTCCCTTTGTTTATTTATCAATTAGTGGTAAATAAAGTAACACGAACACGGTATCATTCTTCAAACTCACAATGTAATTTTGCAAATGGAAATATTAATCTATAGGTTGCATGTTTCACTAATCTGATTAGAAGTAGAATTGCTGCTCTATTAATGTTATTTCTCTCTGTTCTTAGGTTTGATTGGTTAAAGCTGGAGAGGAGAACGTTGTGAAGTTAATGATTTAGTGCACCAAAGGCAGAGCTGTGCAGGTCCACGCATTTAAGCTGCAGTTGGTCCTAGATCTTGTAGTTTTAACGGGGAGAGAGGTCCCTAGCATGTTAGGAAGAGACTGCTTATAATTTAAACTGTAAAATCTTTTGAGTTGCCAGAGTGATAGTTTTGGAATATTCACAAGTGTAACTTGAGCTGTATATCCCGTTTTCTTTTTTTAATTGACTCCATTTCCAGAGTTTCTTAGAAATATTCCCAACTCAGATTTAGCTACCAGACTTAAAAGCAAATGCCTTTCTAAGACAGACTAATATTGCTCTGATATTATCCTTAATTAGAGAAGTATTTTCTGTCCTCTGTAGAAAGGAACAGATTGAGCAATTAATTATAAAGACTCTGTTCTTCCCGTTCTACTTCTGTTCTCAGCCATGGACAAAGGCACTTGGTCACCTTACTGTAAAACTACAAGTATCCAACTTAGTAGGATACAACCTTGGTGTAATATCAGTTAGTGGACTCACTACTCCTGACTCCAAAACAGCCAGCTGACACCTCCTCCTTCCTCTGCATCGTTAGGACCGACTGAAAATACTTAAGTCCTTAGATTTTATTTCCTGTATTGTGGGGGAAATTGAGTAGTGAGGAAAGCACAAGAGCAGAAGCGTACCACTGAGTGACATCAAAATTTAAATTTATTTACTAAGAAGAGAGGGTAGAGGAGGTGGATAGTAATATCTACTCTATCTCACTTTCTCTAACTCACTCCAGTCCAGTTGTTCCCCCAAGTTCATTGTGCTGGTCATGGGCCACTCACTCCAGCTGGTAGAGATGTCAGAGTGCCAGCCAAGACTCAGACATTTATGTGTAGCAGTTCCACCTTCAGCTCAGCTTTCTGTAGCAGTGGTGGTTTGTGGATGTGTTCCCCACAAGGAGCTATTGTTCTCACAATATATTGCTTTCTAACTTACATGATCAGCATAAGCTGCCAGTAGCCTCATTTGCTATGTCACTGCAGGCCAATTTCTTTGACTTGCCCCCGTTCAACCCCCGTGTTGTTACTGGGGTTGCTATCACCCTCTGGTCTCCTGACCCAAATGCATTAGAAGGATGTAAAGTTTTTAAGTATATCTATGCCTCTTTGTTTCTTTCCTGTACATACCTGAATCGTAAGAGCAGGGCATGCATAGTCCAGAGCTTTTGGGTAAGCCTTGCAAGTTCAATGATCTGTACTTTGTTTTCCCAGCACATACAAAAGCCTTCTGATGAGTTTGTTAGTTACAGATAGTCAAGGTCTCACTTATCTTAATTGTGCTATTATGTGGTGGTGGCCTTTATCCCATGACCTCCTGACAACGTTCAGTGTCATGGGTAATGACCCTGATTCCATGTTTCTGTTGTTAACTGTTCTATCATCAACAAGTTGCTTCCGTTTTCTGTACTTTAATTTCTCAATAGCAAAACTAGGACAATATATCAAATGAAAACCATTTTGATTGTCTGCCAAAATAAATGCAACATTTTTATTGGTGCTTCATGCCTTAAAAATCATTGTTTGGAGCATGGACCTCGGTCGCTCATGATAGAGAGAAGTCTACAAAGGAAGACTATTTCACCAGAAGTTTTTCAGGATAATGGAGTACAAGTAAAATTACAGTACCGTGCATTCCACACAGACTAAATTGTGCCTAGGACTCTTTATTCCCAAGCAAAATAGGTTCTTTAATTAGAGAGAGAGTTTTTTTTTTCCTTTCTATTGCAAACCCAGTTCACAGGAAGGAAAAAAATTAGGTAGTTCGTCATTCTGTCATTAAATATCTGAAGATCCAAATCATTCTGAATGTCAACATCTGTTCATTTCCCCCCCATTCTTTTCCGCAGGAAAAGAAGACTCTTATGTAAGCAAATGAGTGAAGTTGTCTTATATTTGAAGCATATAAAACTTGCTTTGTGACTTCCATTCTTTGGCCTTTGTGAGAAGAATGTGCAACTGTTAAATTCTTTGATGAAAATAGCTGAAAGCCTACATGTGTGCTTCCATGCAGTCCATTTCTGATGAAATGATTGTGTTACAGCATCTGGATAATTTTGCTCTAGATGTATACCAAAATTCAAGCAATTCAATGAAATCTCTGGTGCTTTAACAAAATTCTGTTTCAGACTCACTGTGACATTACTGCATTCATTAAAATACTTGCTTTTCTTTTTAACAATTCGTACTACTATTTTGTTTTTGTTTTGATACTAGTTCCTTGGCTTTGCTTGCTTTTTGAGGAGTAAGTCTAACTGTGTTTTCCTTTTTTTTTCTTTTCCTTTTTTCTTTTCCTTTTTCCTATCACTGAAATATCTACTTAAGGTATTTTTTTGGAGTAGCTGTACTCCTGTTCTTTCTACCTGCAGCAGGAGGAGTGGTAGAGTGGTGACTGGAGTTCTGTTTAAAGCACTCAGAGGAAAGATTTCTGTTTTTACACCAGGCATCTAATCATAAAATTGGGCCTGCTTCAGGTAGGGGATTGGACCAGAGGACCCTGAGAGTTCCTGTCCAACCTAAATTATTCTGTGATTCTATATTGTCTATGAATCTATCAATGTCATACTGAGTAGTTGTTTTGTGAGGTGTCAGATTTTTTGGGGCATTTGTACACCAAATAAAAGAGTCTCAATATATGCCAGTATTTTTCTGGGCTTTGAACAAATCTTCCTGTTCTAGGAAGAGTATATCAGTAAAACCATGAAAAATATTGAAGTAATATCATGCCAGAGCAACTCTGTGATTACCTATTAACAAGAAAATGTTTGACTACCTTACCACCAATTCACATCAAACAATGAATTAACAAGAACAAAAAAGTACGTTGGTTATAACATACATTTTCTGTCTTACCACACTTCTTTTTCTTTTTACATTACCACATTTCTTATCGCATCTTCTAGCATTTGATTTGCGTGGATAACATTAGTTTTCATAGAGCGTTCTTTCAATGAAAAATCCTGGTCCCCTAAATGAAAGAGATCATCTGGCCTTTGGATATGCCTGAATGAAATATGACCAGAATGAAGTAAGACCAAAATGATGATATGATGTGTAACTCTTAAAAATGCATGAAATTACGTAGAATTAGTCTTACCCAGAGACAGCTATGAATGAGTTCTTCAGAATTTTGTAGGATATATGTATTCTTAAATCCACAGTAAAAAGTATTGGGAGAGTTGGTGTACATCCATCGCAGCAAGAAAACTAGATCTTTGAGGATTTACCGCATGTACCATAATTTTACAAAACAGCACCTTCTAGTTGTGATTATTGTTCAGAAATCATAGAATCAGTCAGGTTGGAAGGGACCTCTGGAGATCATCTAGTCCAACCTCCCTGCTCAGCAGGGTCACCTAGAGCATATTAGACAGGATTGCATCCAGGCAGGCTTTGAAGATCTCCAGAGAAGGAGACTCCACAACCTCTCTGGGCAACTTGTTCCAGTGCCTGAAGTACAACTGTATTGTCTCACGCTGTACTGTACAAAAATGAACTTCAGCATTTCTTTCTTGTAGCTGCTCTACCAGCAAAGTAGGAACTTAATTGGTATAGCCTTGTAACCTCAAACTTGCTGAATCGTAATGAGTTTGGGGGGGGGGGGGGAATACCTTCAGTAAAACTTAAAGAGCTTACAAGGCTACCAGTGTTAACACTGCACAAACATAGTTTGTTTCTTTGCACCTCCCAGCTCTTCTTGAACCACTAAGGTGGTATGGATCGTGCAGTCTTATCTTATCCTCACAGCAGTATAAAACCCCGCTACTAAAAATGAACTAGGTGAAAATGAACTAGGATTTTAGAGTAAAATGTAACAGGAAATTGGATAGTTGGGACCCAACTTAGACTTTCAGACTTCTGGTGCAGTGCACTGACTTTAAATTTGAGGTTTTACTGAACTTGTTTTTTCTCTGTCACTGTGCAAGGGCTATTAGAATTGAAATAGTATTATTGCTGCAGTAGAAAAAATCAGCAGTTTCAGTAGTGTCGTGTCTGGAAAAGAAGTGACTCACAGTTTGAGATGTGATAAAGAGAATTTGAAAGCACAATTTATGATGGCAAACTCATTCTAACAAAACTTCCTGTTTGACAGAAATTTAATAATTGCATTAGACTTCTGGGCATCAAGGGTCTCTGTTTTTACAGAGGTTTTACAAAGCAAAGCTATGAATTCTTCTGGATTACCATTAAAGTGACCAGAAGAGATACTCTCGGTTATTGGTTTGTATGTATGCTATTGCCCTTCTAGAATCTTTCTTTATTTCTCAGTTTTCTAGAATAGTACAAAACTTGCCTTATTTCTCAGGGTTTCTGTGCTTAAGTTTGTACTTGTAGAGTTGTATAGGTAGCATGTCAATGAAAATCGACTTGTAAATTGTTACGTTATATATGAAATTCAATAGAACTGAAGAACTTGGATTTTGGGAACAGTTCCCTTAGGCCTTAATCTTAACTCTCTGGTAGTGGCTTCAATGCTGCAGTAGGTTTCTGTCTTCTGATCTCTTGGATTTTCTCTCTCCCTCTTGCTGTGGCTCATCTTGATCTTGTAGTGCACCATCAAATTGTACTTTTTTTTTTTTTTGGGGGGGGGGGGGGGGTGGAAATAGTAATTAGCTCCTCAAAGTGCATCTGGCTTAGTAGGCAAGGCAGTAATTCAGAGTTTTCATTCTTTGACATAAAGTGTATTTGTCTGCTGGCCAAAAGTAGTAGTTGTACTTGTTATCCAAGTCTGTGTATGAGTGTGCATTGCTGTCCGCTGCTAGTAGTTTGTATTTCAGTAGCTTTTGAAGTAAGCTCACTTTATGTTGAATTGTTGGTTTGAATTGTGTTACCAGAATTGATGCTTGAATGCTAATTGAGGCTATGCCAGTGTCTTAATATTCGAGTCAACGAGTTATACTCAGGTGACCCGTTTCATATCAACTCTTCTATCATAGACACTTGCTAATAATATAGCTTACATAATTATCAAGGAGTTATTTGTATACTACTACTACATTATTACTTCTGCTAACTTCTAATGTGTGAATACAGATGAACATCTGATGACATAATTTGTATCTCTGGAAGCAATACTTGCGTCACTGAATTTAAGCCTAGCTTAAAAGAATTAAAGTCATAGAAATAGCTAAAACAAATTTAAGTGATGAACACTGGTAGAATAGTGTACCTCCTTATTTAGTAGATAGTTCTGTCAGCCTCCAGAGGCTCACCCTGAATCCTGATTTGTCTTTTACAGTGCTTTTGTGAAAGCACTTTTTCTGTGTAACTTAGTATTTTTAATGGCTAGTTTTTAGTCTGATCTGGCTGACACACATCTCTAGATGTTTTCTTTAATGCAGTTTCTACTACAGAGGAAGGCAATTCTGTCTCAGAGTCAAAATCTCTCTGGTGAGAGATTCCGAATCACTGCTTTTATGTCTGATGTTTATACACCTTAAAATCAGTCTTGGTCTGTGTAGTAGCAGTTTTAACTGAATCACTTAACTTCCTGAAAAGATCTAGTCTGTTTTGGATACATAAACTTCTCTTTAGAAATATGGATCCTGGGTATTAATAGCCCCACTCTTGAGGGAGCTATGTCAATTGATGAATTAAGGCTGACTCTTAAACTGTATTAGTCAAAATTTTTTATTGAAGTTTAGGGATAGAGGTTCCCTAGTTGTTTGTCCTCAGTAATTCTACTCTGCATCACTGGTTCTGTACTTCAGGGATTTTTTTCCTTCGCTTGAATTTTGTTATCTTAAATGTCAAGAATAGTGAATGTGTGTGAAACTTGGAATGTGTGTGTTCTATTAGTACAGGAAAGCAAAGTGCAAGATGAAATGCTTGGAGTAATGTTAGCTATTGCTGGTCAGGTAACATCTGAAACCCAAACATCTGAACACCCAAAACATCTGAAACTCATTTTGTTCATAATAGCAATGAAGCTGAAGCTGAAATACTTGACAAAGTGCAGTGCAGTCTGAAGTGTTGCAGTTTGCAAAATCAGCTACTTGGTCACTGTTTGACAGAGAGCAAAATACATAGCTTGATAGAAATACTTAAAAGCCACTTTTTCTTTAATGGTTTTATTGAATATCATGGAGTTTTGTTTCTTAAATAACTTTGAGTATCTTTTTGTTTTTTGTTTCTTAAATACCTTAAAGATACTAAAACTTGATATCTGCTTGGACAACTTGAAGCTTGATTTGTTTCTAAAACTGAGGTAATTACAGTGACTACTTCTTCCATGTCAGGAATAATTCTTAGCCTATCCTACTCAAACTGGAAAGACAGACCTTTCATAACAGCAAGTACAGCTGGAGAGAGGAGGGAGAGACACTTAGATTTCCCCACCAAGAAAGGTGATAGACTAGACTCATCCTTTTGCGGTCTCTCCCATGGATTTTGCAAGAACAATTTGTCTCTTCACAATTTGTCTCCTCCTGCTCCCATAATCCTGTGGAAAGTGTTCGCCAGAGCTATCTTAACCTTGGAAATGGGGGATCTAAAGAAAGGATGCAGATTCAAAGAAAGCAAGGACTTTGTACTTCTGCTTAGGGAGCTAGCGTTTTATTGTCTGATTCATCTCAGTTCAAGAAGAGGGATGCATTACATAGCCTCCTGAAGCTTCCAGGCATGTACTCTTAACGTATTTGATTAATGTTTTTAGATTTTTGGTTCACGTTAAGGTGAAATATTTGGCACTACAGGAATAGCCAACTAAAGAAGTAATCCAGATGGCATCCAGTGTTTTTGATAGCCTTTTCTATTAAAAGTCTCTTTCCCACCTAGCAAGCTCTTAGGCAGCAGGACAAAAGTGATTTTCTTCTGTCTACTTGCTTATTAGGGAAAAAGAAAAAGTAATGCCAGATTTTTGTGATTGTTTAATGTTAAATTGATAGAACTAACATGCTCATATTTTTTTTAAGCATATGGTCTACCTAGTCTTACCTTTTTAAACAGAACAGATGTTCATCTTCACAATTGAAAACCATTCTTGACTGAACTTTGTGGTGCTGGTATTGGAAGCTTAGTTACTAATCTTCAGTGATGCTTGTTTACATGCAGAATGGTGTGCATAACAAGTTTTGCAACATTCCCTTTTAATACATTTTCCAAACTTGTGTAGTAATTTGGCACAATGAGATTATTTTCAGAGCCACCTTTAAATTGCAAATAACAAGGAAAGCAACCAAAACCAGTAGGCTGGAACTCAATTTTTCTTGCATGGTGAATACCCTCTCATTTTTTAACATAATTAGGTGGAAAACACAGAATTGTTGGAAGAAATTCTGGTAAGTTACTAAGCTAGGAAAAATAGATTAAGTAGCCTTCCTTTCTAAGTACATAGTCTTATTATTGGTAATATCCCTATGTTTTCATAAAGGCTGCACTCCAAAGAGAATATTATTCGAATAACATCCATTCACATAGAATACTGTGATTTTTAAGCTTGTTTTGTTTTCACATCTCCTCAATCTTTCATTTCAAGAAGGAGATCCTAAAGCTTTTTGCCATTCTGCACAGTATATGACTGCCTAGGACTTGACTGTGGTAACTGTTCTCTTTTTGGCATTAACTGTGGAAGTACTGTGAATATAATAAGCCAAATTATGTTACTATTCGAAGAAATAGTAAAAAATATATACCATAGAACGGAAGTTAGATATGATTTAGAGGATGCTGTGAGGAAGACCCAGCAGTAGTTAACTACTTTAACCTTGTTTTTTTTTTCTGTCTTAAGTAACAAAGGATTAAAAAAAACAATTTCTGGATTATTTAACTACTGTAACTTAAGAAAACTGCTTGTGTTTCTTGCATATGAACATGCTGTTAATAACTTCCGGATCAGATAAATGCTGTTTTGGGTAAAAAATATTGCAGGGAGGAGGTGGTATTTCCTGAGCAAGCTTACTTGACTTTAGATAATGTTTTCTTTCCGCTGGCAGATTCCAGTGGGAGAGGCCACTGGAGCAGCAAAACACATCAGCATGTGGTGACAGTGAAGCTCAGCTACAAAATGTTTTGGAACTGCTGATTTACATTTTAGCTTGTCATAACCAGAAGCAATTCCAGTACTTAGTGTCTTGTGCAAAACAGTGAAGTCTGTCTAATCTTCAGACCAAATTTTGATGACATTTGTGCAGCTTCTTTACCTCCTGTTGATTTCTTTGGATAAATTGACTGAAAGTTAGTAAACTTCCTTTTTACTGCAGAAAAGTTAGTTGCAACTCATTTAGTCTAGTTGTGCTAGCATTAGGAGCCATAAAGGCTTCTGTTACAGCAGTCTGCAAATACAACTCTAGGGAAAAAAAGGCAATCTCTAGTGATCTACAAGTAGATAGATGCATCATAACTGGTGCATAGCTATGAGTTAAGATTTAAATGATCATAATTTGAATTTATCAGTGCATTAGCTGTTGGGCCCCCTGCTTTGTAGCAGAACTGACTTGTGTTTTCTCTAAACTTTTGATTTAAAGCTAGCTCTATTTTAGTATCGGAGATTACAGTTCCAAAGGGACCAGAAATGTGATTGTGTGTAGTTTAAATGTGAGTATCAGGTAGTCACTAAAAAATTGTCTTATTGATTAGTTTTCTCCATTATAAAATAGCTGCTCCTAAAAATTAGGCTGTTACTGTTATTGAACATGAGGATAAAATCTTCTGCCTTGGCATAATAAGCTCTAGTGGTGATCATCGTCCTAAGTTCCTTTAGCAAATGAGGGCTGGCTGCTAGAGATGTTCCTGTCTCATTTCATTCTGGGAGACAGTAGAAGACCTTACCATTTTGGTAAGCTGTGGGCAGACTTTCCTACATTAAGTACTCAAAAATGACCATAACTCCTCTGTATCTGGTGTACCCTGACTTGGGCAGAATATTTAAATTTTAGCCTTTACTTTAGTGAAATGCTTATTAAAGAGGTTAGTTCGAACCTTCCTCTGCCTCGTCGCCCACCCCCCCACCCCCACCCCGGAAAAAAAAGAGGAAAAAAAGAAAGAAAATGTTAGGTGAGGTGTTTGGTGTTTGCCTACCTACAGGCTTTCATAACTCAGTTAAAATTGGGTACTTTATGAATGCAGTCTTTTTCCATTTCAGGATTCTGGACTGTGGACAAGTCCATTGCTTGTCAATCTGCAGAAATTTGAGAGACACTATTTCAATTCCAGAAATACAGCTTAGATGTTCATAAGTTCTGGATATAATTTTATAGTAATTCACTTGTCTGAGTTCAAGCTGGCATTTACTTGAATATAATATGTTTGCATATATATTTAATGTACTATATAGTATATAATACACACACTATTATGCATATATAATGTATATAATATACTAAAGACAAATAGAATCAATTTAACCTAGATCTTCGCTGAGCTGTAGTGGTCACAGTAGTCAAAGTACAAGACTTCAAATCAGTGGCTGGTGATTATTTTTTTCCTTTGAACCAAACTCTTGAAACTTGGCTTTTGGCTTTTTGATTTGTTATTAACAACTGTGCCCCACGCAGAAGTGTGAAAGAGCCTGGTGACTAAAACAAAGCAGCATTTTGCTGCTATATAGAACACTGGTGTGCCCAGTTTAAGAAAGACGCCATGGAATTAGAGGAAGGAGACTGAAATGATTGAGAATATACTGGCTGCCTTACAAAATGCCTTACAAGAAGATTAAAAATGCTTGGTTGTCTTTGTTTGAGGGAGGGAAATACAATCAAGGATTGCAAGATCAGGAGGACAGAGGTTAAAATGAATGCTGAGCTGTCAGCAATTCCCACAGTGTGAGAACTACAAGGCATTCACTAAAGCGGTATGAGACTGGTTTAAAAGAGATACAAGAAAATATGTTTTAATTTGAATATACTAGATAATGAAATTCTAGAATTTCTTGCCACAGGAGTTTGTGGATGCAGGTAACAGAGTATTCAGGAGGGGAGCAGGCATATTCACAGGCAGTGATTCTGTAAACAGACACTAAAGGAGACTAAATGGGGATTTATCCTCTAATATGTGTAATCCAGCAGTAGTGGTTTGTTTGAGATTAGAAAGGGAACAGGCTGCAAAAAGTGGCCAGGCTTGTATGCTCTCCTTAAATTGCATTTTCTATTGCTGTTGTAGGAGGCAAATTATGGACAGGATGGACGTTTGGTTTGACCTAGTATGGTGGTTCCTGTGGTATTAGTCTGGCGGAGTTCTGTTAGAGCAGATTCCTTAACTGTAAAGTTTTTCAACAGTATGATTACGCAAACTTCTTCTTTTCAACATCATGTTGCAATAATTGCTATAAATGCAACTTAAAATTTTACAAGCCTGTATTGTTCATTACAAAGAAATAATTTTTGATGCTTAAGCAAAATTTATGTGATGCCTGATGAATAGCTCATGAAACAATTTCTGTGGTGTGGTGTAGTGTAAAATGCTAAAAGTGATGGTGCAATACAGTGGTGAGAAGTAATGCCTAAGAAGCTGGCATGTAAACTTGCATGTGATTATCATACTGTGATCTGTTAATGTTCTGTTTTTTTCTATCTGTAACTGAGGTTACTGTTGCAATTTGAACATGGTATGTTAAGCAAATTCAGAAACCGTTGCCATGGAATAAGTTTTGAGGAAAACTTATTCATGCTGGTCTTAAAACTTGCCATAGTATCTTATTACAATAGCTCTATTCAACTTTTGGTTGAATCATAGAATTGGTAAGGTTGAAAAGGACCTCTGGTGATCATCTAGTCCAACCTCCCTGCTCAAGCAGGGTCACCTAGAGCATGTTAGACAGGGTTGCATCCAGGCAGGCCTTGAAGATCTCCAGAGAAGGAGACTCCACAAACTCTCTGGGCAACCTGTGCCAGTGCTCTGTCACTCTCACAGTGAAGAAATTCCCCTTCACGGTCAAGCGGAACTTCCTGTGCTTCAATTTCTGCCCATTGCCTCTCGTCCTGTCACATGGGACAACTGAAAAGAGTTTAGTCCCATCCCCTTGGCACCCCCCCTTCAGATACTTACACACATTGATAAGACCCCACCTCAGTCTTCTCTTCCCCAGGCTAAACAAGCCCAGCTCTCGCAGCCACTTCTCATCGGGCAGGTGCTGCAGCCCTCTGATCATCTTTGTAGCCCTATGATGGACTCTCTCCAGTAGCTCCATGTCTCTCTTGTGCTAGGGAGCCCAGAACTGGACACAGTAGTCGAAATGAGGGCTCCCCAGGGCTGAGTAGAGGGGCAGGATCACCTCCCTCGACCTGCTTGCAGTACTCTTCCTAATGCAGCCCATTGGCCTTCTCGGCACAAGGGCACGTTGCTGGCTCATGGTCAATCTGTCATCCACCAGCATTCCCAGGTCCTACTCTGCAGAGCTGCTCTCCAGCAGGTCAGCCCCCAGCTTGTACTGGTGCCTAGGGTTATTCTCTGCACTTGCCCTTGTTGAACCTCAGGAGGTTCCTCTCTGCCCAGCTCTCCAGCCTGTCCAGGTCTCTCTGAATGGCAGCACAGCCCTCAGGTGTGTCAGTCGCTCCTCCCAGCTTGGTATCATCAGCAAACTTGCTGAGGAGGCACTCTGTTCCCTCATCCAGGTCATTGATGAAGAAGCTGAACAGGATTGGACCCAGGACTGAGCCCTGGGGGATGTCACTAGCCACAGGCCTCCGGCTGGACTCCACACCACTGATGACGACCCTCTGAGCTCTGCCTTTCAGCCAGTTCTCAGTTCACCTCACTGTCCGCTCATCTATCTGACTTGCACTTCCTGAGCTTCTCTAGGAGGATATTATGGGAGACAGTGTCAAAAGCCTTGCTGAAGTCAAGGCATACAACGTCCACTGCTCTCCCCTCATCTACCCAGCCAGTCATTCCATCAGAGAAGGCTATCAGATTGGTTAAGCAGGATTTCCCCTTGGTGAATCCATGCTGACTCCTCCTGATCACCTTTTCCTCCATATGTCTGGGGATGACATCCAGATTGAGCTGCTCCATCACCTTTCCAGGGATGGAAGTGAGGCTGACTGACCTATAGTTGCCTGGATCCTCCTTCTTGCCCTTTTTGAAGACTGGAGTGACATTGGCTTTCTTCCAGTCCTCAGGCAGCTCTCCAGTTCTCCGTGATGGAGATGCTAGATGATGCTGAAGATGATGAACAGCAGCCTGGCAACAATGTTTGCCAGCTGCCTCAGTACCTGTGGGTGCATCCCATAAGGGCCAATGGATTTGTGAACATCAAGCTTGCCCAGAAGATCTCTAATCTTATTCTCCTCAACCAAATGAAAGTCTTCCTTTTTCCAGACTTTCTCCGTGGTCTCCGGGCTCTGGGATTCATGGGGGCTGCCCTTAGCAGTGAAGACTGAAGCAAAGAAGGCATTCAGTAATTCTGCCTTCTCTGTATCCCTTGTCACCAGGGCCCCTGCCCCATTCAGTAGTGGGCCCATGTTTTCCCTAGTCCTCCTCTTGCTGCTGATGTATTTGAAGAAGCCCTTCCTATTGTCCTTAGCATCCCTTGCCAGACTCAATTCCAGCTGGGCCTTAGCCTTCCTTGCTGCATCTCTACATACTCTGACAGCATTCCTGTAATTCTCCCAAGTAGCCTGTACCTCTTCCACATTCTGTGTATTTTCTTCTTCTGTCTGAGTTTTGCCAGGAGCTCCTTGTTTACCCATGCAGGTCTCCTGCCCCTTTTGCTGGACTTCTTACTCATAGGGATGCACCAGTCTTGAGCTTGGAGGAAGTAATGCTTACTCTTCTAATTTACAGAGTAATGAATTAGCATTTTTAGGAATCTGATCTTGCTTGTTGTAGGGAATGTCATCCAGAAGGACTATTCTTACAAAAATATTCCTGAAATAATATTTATTATCAAACTTGAAGAATCAGCAGATTTCAGTTACAAAGCAGGTAAAATACTTCAGTTTGAATACTTCATCCACATGATCTGTTCAACAACAGTAAAACAAAGTAGAAAATCCTGTTTGGATTAAAAAAAAAAAAACATGTATACTGAAGCCTCTCATTGTCAATTATAGTCCACTAAAATGAATATAATTGTAACTATTAATGCAAATGTAGACATAATTTTGTGGGGATTCACTTCTGGCTAAACACAACTGAATTGTGGATACTGTTGGTGTCATTTTAGTGTGTTACTGGAGTTGAGTTCTGTGTGCAAGTACCTTTAAAGATGATCAGGGTAAGTTCATTCTTTGAGAGATACAGAAACATTATAAATGTACTATTTTCAGCTTCTAATAAAAACTTTTTTTTAAAAAAATCAAGCATCCTGAAGTGTATTAATGCTCTATGAAGGCAATGTCTATTACTTGGTGTGTTACTTCTCTAATTGTTATTATTAGTAGTTATTTTCAGAGAAAATTGCATTCGGCACACCGTTTTTTCCCTCTTTGACTGCAATGCATGTGTGAGCCAATCATGATCTTCTTAAATAGAATAAAACTTCTTAGTCAGTTCCTACTACAGTCCATTAGATAATATTCCTTTTTCATTAGTATGTGAAGAGATATTATGAGATTGTTCCTTTTATAGTTGCTATTTTGAATGATGGGGGATATTTCAGTTAATAGAAATAATCTCTGCTTGTCTTTCAAAAAGTAGTTAAGTCTGTCTTTATCTTAAACATACACAGTTTTCAGTGTTTGTAGGTGACATTGGATTTTCTTATCAAATGGTTCTTCAAAAATAGTCTCACTGTATTCTGATGTGCTTTTATACTGTCCTGCTTCTGTCATTTGTACTGGAAACTTTTCATGAACAAGAGCTACGAGAACACATCCATGCTGTAAGAGGCCATCCCAAGTGATCTCAGTCTAATAATTCTGTCTTTTTTTCTCCTCTGATTCAAGGGGATCAAATTCATGTTGTGTGTGGCTTTGGGGTAGGGAGGAGGCTTAATTCGGTTCTCTCTCTCTCTCCTTTTCTCCTTTTTTTTTTTTTTTTTTGTTTTTTTTTTTGTCTTGACTGTACAGCCCTCCTGTAATTTGAAGACCGTCTATTCTCTACACGTTCTGCAGTTTGTCA
This sequence comes from Rhea pennata, assembly GCF_028389875.1. Classification (NCBI taxonomy): domain Eukaryota; kingdom Metazoa; phylum Chordata; class Aves; order Rheiformes; family Rheidae; genus Rhea; species Rhea pennata. The sequence continues at coordinate 56,186,141 of NC_084665.1, forward strand.
CTCTTGATTAAACAGCCTACCTCTTTCAGCTTTCCTAAGCAGGCATGCTTTTCTAGCATCTTAAGACTCTTGTTGTCCTCCTCAGGATACGCTCAAATTTGTCTCCTTGTACTGAAATAAGGCACCTTAAACATACTGCAGGCCTCCCTACTGCTAAGTAGAGTGAAATTACACTCCATGCATTGTTTTATGTTGTTATGCTCCCAGTCATTTCTCAAGTGTATATCCATGAAAATGATGTGAAACAGTGCACACAGGTTTGTCTGTTTGTTGATGCCTTTCTGGTGGGCTTCAGAATGAGCTTGGTAGACTATCAGTAGCGAAATCTTATACCCAGACTGGTCCATTTGTAGACTCTGGAAGTGTACACTTTGTTTCATCATGCACATTAGTAAAAATATTGACTAGCGTAGGAAGGCTTACTTCTTTATACTTCAGACATCTGTGAGACGTCATTTGAAATTCCTTCATTGTTAAAAATCGCTTGTCATAGTAGTTCAGAGTTGTATACACTTACGATAACTTCATCTATACCTTGCTTTGCTGATGAGAAACTTGGGCTAATAAAGAAAGCCTCAAATCATGACTCCTGTGTGACTTTCCATGAATACTCTCTAGACAAAGAGCACATCTATGTATAATACTCGAAAAATAATCCATTTTCAGAATAAACTACTCTGCAAAACAGTCATTTCAAATACAAGAAAGTCATTGATTTATTAATCTCCAGGCCATACAGAGACTATCTAGTTCAGATTCTGTAAGAGTTATGCTGTAGAAGGTCATTTAGGCTGGTGTTAGGATCCTTGGACATTCATGGAGAAAATGTGCGGTAATAAGACTTAATGTTGCTGTGCTAACATACTAGATAGGTTTCCATAGTCCTTAGATGAAGAAGTAGTTGAAATACTTCAGCTGCAACCAAAGCGTTTCCAGACTTTTAACAGTTTAAAGAAATAAAATGTTTCTGCATGCAGTTGACCCAGGGAAGTCTCTCTTTCTGTATGGATAATTACCATTTATTTATGTTAATATGTGTTTGACTTCAATTTAGCTCAGGTGAAATTTAATATCAAAATCTAATCCCTTTCTTGAAACAATATTTTTAGTTCATGTAGAGCTACCGACAACTGTTTGTTCAGAATGGTTTTTGCTCATGTTTAAATAAATGATTGCTTTTCTACCATGCTAGCATTTGAAAGAGGAAATAAATTTTGATTAGTATCCTGTAAAGATGGTATTTATGCTCATTAAATTTTTCTTCCTAGATCTTGGTAACGCAGGTCTTTCCCCCTTGTTTTTGCATTTTACTTTTTTTTTCTTATAGAAAATATTTAAGATGAAAATCAGAGATGGTTTAGTCTAAAATACCAACTTAAATATTCAGTGCTCCAAGATGTACCTGAGGCACCCGTGGTTTTACTCCTCACCCTGCAAAGCTTATGTAAGGCCTCTTTATGTTGCAACTTTTAGAGAGTTGACTAAGAGTTACATCAACAGTTTCTTCTTTTGTGTTTTTTGATGGAAGGCATTATAGAAGTAAACTTTCAAAACTATTATATTTTCTCATTACTTACTGATGAGAAAAAATGTCCAACATTCAAAAGCTAAAACAACATTTTTATCAAAATAATTTAAACAGTGAATTATACCTTATCAGAGCATCTTGTTCTGACTTGAATCTGAACCGACTATGCTAGAATATCGATATGCCACATTAAACTTAAAGGTCTGTGTTTGCTACTTAAAAACCTCTTTGAGGCTGGATGAAGGGGCCTGATCTGGAGAATATTTTTCCTTTGCTTGAGCCCCTAGTTAGCTCCCTGTTATGACATTGCTGGCAGCACTATTTTCCACAGCTGAAAGTAGTTGTAGAGAAGGTGAGACATCTAACTTATGTAATTTCATTCTTAAATTGTCACATTAAAACTTCCATGAAGCTCTGTATTATTTTGATAATCTATCTGAAACCTATCTGAAAGTGTTGGGTTTTGGTTTTAATCCTGAAACTAGTGATGTGCTGTATTACTTTTTTGGAAGATGTATTATTGCTAATTTTTACAATACTTATAACATGTAACCAAAAAGTGATCTTCCCTTACAATGGTTCTCATGCATAAATAATTGCTAGAACTTTCACTGGGAACTGAATTGCTCGAAAAACAGTCTAAATATCCTTAGTTTTGTACTTCAGCAACTGTGGTCTTAAAATTCTTTGAGGAATCTGGTTGAGTTTCTCTTCAGGTACACCTTTGTGCAGCCTTGCTACTTGTCTTCCCTTCTTTTCTCTTACTGTTTTTCTTTTTACTTTTTTTTTTTTTTTCAAAGGGCAGGGGGAGGTGGAGAGAGATCTGACAATACTTACTTTTGACATTTGGGGAGCAGGGTGGTAGTGAAAAAGATGACAACACTTAGGTCTAGTGTCTGTGCATTTGCAGTCTTTCTGTGACTGCAGAAAGTGTAGGCAGATTCTCAGCTTTCCTTCTTTCTCCCTTTATGACCCTTTCCTTACTCCTCTTAAATCTGGAGGCAAACTGCCTGCTAAATTTCAATGCAGGTTTTTTGAAGACAGTCTGATTCTTGCAGATTCTTTTCCAGAAACTTCAGTTGGCCTGCAGGATTGCAGAGGAACTTTGGAAAGGTCAAGCAGTATAAACAGGTATAGCTCTGCATCTTTGAAGGGCTTGGAACTGTAGTTTGCAAGATACGACGTTTGTCCAGTTCCTTCGCCATCATAGGAAAAAAAGTAAGATTTTTCCCTCCCTTTGGGACTGGAACAGTTTTGGTTATAGGAAGTGAGTTGTAGGAGATGAATATTCATTATCTTTTATCTAGAGAAAAGAAAAACTGAGTCATTTCATCTGTGAAACTTGGTATCGTGTGGCTCTGTATCTTGCAGTAGAATTGTCCTGTGTAGCAATTTTTGATGTGTTTTCTGTTATTGTGGCGTTTTATGCAGAGCCTCTTTTTTAGGATGTTGCCACCTTGCCGCTTTGGATGAAATATGGGCCTAATCGGACTTCTCCCATCTTAGCTTCCTGTTTTCATAAAATTATAGGGAAGTAGTATCTGCAAAACTTTTTCCACTCTGTCAAACTTTATGTAAATAAGTCTTCAGCCTCAATTACTAGGACATGAAAAACAAGTAATGAAAACGTTCTTGTAGGTTTAGGGTTGATGAGCACAGATATAAATACAAATCAGATGTTTCTTGGAATCTGACCGGCACTGAAAGTACACAAGGCTATAACATGAATAGATTCTGTGAAGTATCAAAAATCTCACTTCTAAATAAGATAGGTTTGCAAGGTAGTAGCTTGCCTCTATCTAGTTCATAGAGTGCCAACTGGAAAAACTGCAGGAAACCTGCTTAGCAAAACTGTCTTGGATTGTGCTTTTCTGACAATGCTATACTTTCAGTCTCTTTGCAATCTTAAGTTGAGCTTGGGATACTTAGAAATCTCATAGCATTCATGAATTCTCTCCTACCCAATTGTAGTAAAAGCTGTTTGTTTCTCAGGGTTCACAACTTGTACAAAGCAGTAGTGCTGTGTGTTTACTCTCATGGGAGCTATGTTAGCACTGCTGAGTAGTGCATTTCTGAGGGCCACAAAAATGACTGATCTGATGCTCTCAAGTACCAGGGGAAAGACCAAGGTACAGGGATCTAAGGGGCTACTAGCAACAGCTTTTAAGAGAAGAATAAAAATTGAAATGAGAGACATTAATGCTATGCTTCATTTCAGTGAATTTCAGTGTGGTGAATATGGTAGTGTTTTTTTATCTGACCGCATAATTTAGATTATTCTAATGAACATTTAGCTCTATTTGAAACTTTTTAATAAAGCTTAAACTAAATGAATTAAAGTATTTACTAGTGACGTTGAAATATTGCACAAACTTTTTAAATAATGCCTATGAGCAGATACTGAATTAAGGTTGAGTAAGTAACTTTTAGGGACAACATCAGCCTTATAGAAATTGCCTCTCTGGTAACAAAAGCCCCCAAAATACCATTTAATACAACACTAATATGCAGCTGGTTTTGTGGTATAAAATGGAGTACATGTATAAAAGTATGGACAAAATAGGTAATTGGAATTTCAGGTATTTCAACAAAATATACTAATTGCTCTTATTATTCTGGCATGTAATAAATCTTATTTTTCCAAGTTGTGTGAAAAATACAAAAAGTTAAGGAACATCCCAATGATTAGGTATGAATAGGTTTGATTTTTGCATATTAAAAATACTGATTCAAGCTCCCAGCTACCCCTTGGTTTACGTGAGGACGTGATTTCCATTCTTGACTTAAGTGGAAGAGTGCCATCTACTGAACTGCTTGAATTGTACGTTAATTTTTCATTTCTGGTAATAATTTTATGCTAACCTATAAAATTTTCAGTACTACTAAAGTAGTACTGAAATAATAAGTTTCTCTGTTCTTTTAATGTGATTACTGGTTTTGCAAATCACCAGAATAGAAATTGAGGAGGCTTCATAGGAAATTGAAAGCATTAGGCTTTGTAAGGACTATATTACCTGATGCCAAGACTAGCAGTAAGAGGATGGTTTGTGATGGTTTCTGTCTGTCTGTGGCGAAGTTTAAAATCTTAAGTGTCATTTTGAGAGGGAAGATTTAAGATGTCCCTCAGTTTGTGCCTTTGACAGACTTTCGGAGGACTCTCCTGACACCCATTTATTGTGTTATGTTGAAATTGGGATTTAGACACAGTGTTAACTGAAATATTTAGAAAGCAGCAGCATTGCTTGTGAGCAGTACCTTAGGTATTTGGAAGAAGTTCCAATTTGTGTAATTCTACCAATGTAAGTTGGGGGAACAGATTATCATGTCAACTTGATGTAGGTGGAAGGGTAAATTTAGATCACAAATTAAGCTCATAGATACTGATTTCTATTTTTGTCTACGTGATGGAAGTGTTGGTACCTGTGTTTTATATCTGTCTAATCACTTCAGCAAATGTTACCTTGTAACTCTGCTAGTAAATACTTTAAAAGCTCAGACTGAAGTAATGCTGTATTTGCATTAAAATCTTAATAAAAATCCCGATGATTAAATAAATTTTCTCTAAAGATTATTTGGGAGAGGCAGTCATTTCCATCAGTCATCTAGTGCAAAAAGGTGTGGGAAGCAGAAGGGTGCATTTGAGCTTCATCCACAAGTTAAGTGTTGAAGGATTGTATCAAAAGGGAGAGCTAATAGCACTACTAGAAATAGACCACAGCAAAATCTGGGGGGGGAGGTTCATACACATGAACAAATTTATAAGTCTTTAACTTTAGTTGGCCTTTAAGGGTATCTGCTTTTCTATAGCTAGACCTGCTAGCACCTTGTCTTGATTATGTGTTTAGTTCTGTGTACTTCAGTCATTTACTTTTTCTGCTGCCTTTTTCACAGCTGAAAGAAGGTAAAAAAGCAAGCGAGTGAAAGTGGATATCTGAAAAGTGATAAATTAAATGGCAAAGTTGAAGGATGGGGCAAATCCTGCTTTGGGATAAGAGAAGAATTAAACAGGATTAATGGTTAATTTGGAAACTGAAGCCTTGCTGCCAAAAGGAAAGGTGACTTCTCAGTGAGAATAACAACCTCTCTGAAAGGAGAGAGAAATATAATTGCGTGATGGGAAAAGGTCAAAAAAAAGACCAGTGAGCATAGTTTATAAAAGTTGTAATGGTGCTTGGGATCTTGTTCTGGGACAAAAAGATTTAAAGGATATAAGAGTGAAACTTGTGTTCCACTTGTATGAAACTACAACTGAAACAAGACTAGGTACTCCTCCGTTGGAGGCAGGGGCCTGAAGGATGGGCTGTGCTTGAACCAAGTTGATCTGGAATGATTATTGATTGTAAGTAGTGTCATCTGTCATTGATATCTCTTACTGAAAAGGACTTGTTTGGCAGGCAGGAGTTAAGGGAAGTATTTTAGCTTATTCTGTGTTTCCCTCAAATAGGGAATGAGAGAGACTTCTGGACCTGTCAAGGAATTGCTATGCAGTCAAAAAGTGTTGTTGACGGACAGTAATTGATTGGGCTAGGGCTGGCTAGGTTCTTGGAAAACATTAAATTGTCCTTCTTATTACATAATATGAATGATTCAACGTATGCTTTCATAAGTTAAACTAAATAGGTATATAAAAATTCACTTAACATCCAGTTTAGCATGTCTTATTTGTTAATGCTGCTGTTGGCAATATCTGCACAAACTATTTGGACACGGAGAAGAGACATTGTTCTTCTCTGAACTGTTTTTCAGTACTAGAAATATAGAATAGCTTTAGTCTTTGCCAAGAAACTATAGACATAAGAAGCCTGATTAATTATTAATATTATGATATAGCAAATGATACCAAAAGATAGTTGAAGTAGGATATTTATAATAACACGTTGAAATTTGACACTAAAATTAAACTGATCTAAATGGATGACAGATGAACGGGACTGGGAAGTGCAACAATGCAAGGTTTGCCTCTGGATTTTGATAAAAGTCTTTCAAAGTACTTAGTTGCCTGGTCCTATTATTCTGTACATAGTATTTCCAAAAACTGTAGCAGGTTTCCTGTTCCATCGCATTTCAGTAAATCTTGTATAGGCAAAGGAACTATTATGCAGGTGTATTTGTAGCAGTTCTGTTCTCTTTTCCCTTACCTTCTGCTCTTTTCCCTGCGTCCCTCCCACAGCACTCAAAAAAGCTCCAGATTAGTCTCCTTTTCTGCATTGTTGCTGCTGAACACACTAGTGTTGAAGTACAGCTTTTAGGCTCAAACAGAAGGGGTGACTTGCCCATGAATGACATTTTCTCAGAAAACAATATGAGTAAAATCAAGGAAAGCCTGTAGCATCATTAGTTTTGTTTGAAAACATAATGTTAGTTAACTAAATTGATGCTTTTACTTCTTCATTTAACAGCATGCTTTGCTATCTGTGAATTATGCATATGGAAACGTATTAAATTCTATTTTCTGCTTGATTTTAAATCATAGATTTTTAATCCTGTTTGCATTTGTACTACTTAATTACATTCTTTTTCTGAAGAAAGATTGCTTCTTACTGGTAGCTCTGCAAAAATGTCTATCAAATACAACCTTTGCAGAAAATCTCGAGGCAATTTTGATAGCTGTTTGGGAAATGCTCTATTTGGACATATTTTTATAAGTAACTGTGAAGTTTAACATGAAGCATTTTGACTCCTAGCTACTATCTTTGGTAGAAAATAAATCAGATAAAATCACTCTCTATCCTTGCAAATCAGTTTCTACACAAATTAGTTTAATGACTTTTTAAAAAAAACTTGAAGCATGAAATAGTCTTATTTAAGCAAAAAAAAAAAAAAAAAAAAAAAAAGATATTTTTGCTTTAAAATTGCCGCATCTTCCTGTATAGAGAAACAAGATAATAAACTTTAGCAGAGGTCTATGTACTCTGGTGTTTTCCAAGCTAGATCTCCTTTATTTTCACCTTTTTAACCTAAGATTTTTAAGAGAAAACTGCATCGTTTTCTTCTGAGGTTTAAAGGAGCCGAACACTTTTTTTTTGAACAAGGTTAATACTATAGGAAAGATGACTTGCATTTATTGCATTTATGAACTAGAAGCTGAGAAATTCTGATTTCAAGTGCTTCTATAGTCCTGAGTTCAGTGGCATTCTACAGTTACAATAGCAAAAAATAGTACTTGTTTGCTGTAACTCATTGAACTAATAGGACATTTTTAACATTAAGGTCTAACATGAATTATTTGAGCACCATATATATTAGTTGATTCCTCTCCCTTCCAACAGAAATAGAACAAAGGAGATGAATGTATTTTGTTTTTTTCTTGTTCTGTGTTTTTTTTCCCCTCTGGAAAGCCGCAAATGCTTATGAGTGTCAGGAGACATAGCTCTGAATTTAAATGGTATCAAATAATTTCATGATAACACATCTTAAATACTGTATTGGAAAAACATAAACTACCTGAATGAAGCTTCTTATTCTTCAGCGTAATTTTAAAGCATACTGCTGAACACTCAGTGCACTTTCTTTAACAAAAACACTTGAACTTTATTTAAGGTTAAAGTTCCCAGTAAATGAGAAAAATGAAAAATCCATTTTCCAATCTTTTGGTATGTAAATGATCTTTTATAATTTATATCCCTGTCTTCCCCCCCACACACTACCCCCTTATTTTCTCTTCTCTCAAGGGAAGGGAAAACCATTCAGGAGCCTTCCAGGACTGAGATGCCAATCTCTTCTATCATTTTCATCCTCATAACTGGAAGGAAGCTGGATATAGATTTCTCATTGCAAGAAGTATGTTGCTTTACTATCTAGAAAGGCCTGATCTTGTTCCCAAATGTAATACATAACATTGACTTTTTTCTTTCCAAGTAACCAGGTCAAACTGTATCTAAATATCAGCTAGTTCAGCAAGTGCTATATCTGATGTGCAAGAGTTGCATCTAGTATATTGCAGTTGTCTGTATCTGACATCTTTTTCTCCCTTCATCACATTTCTTTAATGTCATTTTTCTCATTCTCCTTACCTGGCAGTAAGAAAAAGCATTACAGCTGTCCAACTTAGATTTCATAAAAAGCTGTTGCTGGTAATTTGATATTATTCCTACTGGAAGAACTTAATGTCAGTTAAAGTTAATTGTACTCAAGCATTGAGTTGTAGATGTCAGTGCTGTACTTCTAGCAAAGCAGTAAACTAGTCAGCTTCCAAAGAGGATGGTGGCCCTGAAGTCTGGCTCATCTTTTCAGGAAGAAATGTTGCCCAAGTAAATGTGGACTGAATTGTGCAGAAGCCTGTCTTGTTTTCATCTGGCTGCCTTTTCTTCTGCCTGCTCCTGGCTGCAGCTTTGCATATTGTAAGCTCTTTGTTTGGGGGAAATCAGCCAGCAGGTGAGAGCAGTGAGGCGGAGGCCAGTTGCCCTAATTAGAATTGGAGGTGAAATTTGGGGAGAGATAGAGTTTGGGTCCTCCAGGAGGAGAGGTAAAAATACACCTACGTATAGGCTCAGCTTCTGTGGAATGTTGGAGGAACACAGTAATGCTGCTTACTTCTGTCCTTCATGTAAGTGCACCCCTTCCCTGGTGTTGGAAGGTAGAAATACAAGCTTTAACTTTATTATTAAAAAACATAAAGAAAATTAAAACTGTCTTTCGAGGTTGTCCACCAGCAGAAAGTTGCTTTTTTTAAGTTTGTGAGCATTTCTCCCTTTTTATACCTTTAAAAGTTAAGAAATTTTCTCTTATTCATACATCATTTGCATTTTTTAAAGAAGAAAAACGGTCTCTTGTTTTTAATGGAGATCTTTCTATTTCATGGCACTTTCCTGTGTTCCACAGTGGGATTTGATTAGTGTTAGTGTGATGGGTTAGTTTGGGAAATACCTAGGGAGAGGGGAAAAAAAATCAAATTAACCCCGCAGTTAATTTGATAGTAATGTAAGGATTAAATAAAACTCAAAGGGGTTATTAAATAGTACCAAAATCTCCTCCGCCCCAACTCCTCTCCAGGATCAAAGCCATTTTTGTCATTTCCAAACTCAGTATAAAGAGAGACATGAGAACATATAATCCAGACCAGAAAGAGCATTCTGTCTTCAACTCAGCTGGTTGTGAAGCTGCATGCCTGGGGAACGCAAGTGGTCGTGCAATGTGGCTATCTACTCAGTTGTCACTCAAAGTTTATGAATTGGGCTGCTAATACTGACATTTTGCTAGATGTGTAAGTACATTTTATGTCCTTGCTGAACTACTTCTGACCTCAAATTTGTAAAGCAGACCTATATCCTTTAAAAATACATTTTTATCATATTTGAATTTCTTCTTTAGGCTGCATGATGTCTGCACCGCCCTTCCTTCTCCTCCACCCACTCAAGCAAGCAGAGCACATCTGTTGCTGACTAGCTGAATTATCAGCCCTTCACCTTTAGCTTTGACAACTGATGATGGTAGAGTAAGGACAGCAAGTGAAAACAACTTTCCTTTTAATGGACCTATTTATATTCTTCTGTACCTTTCTGAGGACTTCTAAAGTCCTATATAAAATTGCAGTGGTGTCCAATAATAAGAGTTTGAAAAAAATAATATAAGGAAAATGCTCAATTCTGTTTATCTAGTATGTGAAATTGTAAGAGAGAGGTTTATAAACTGATGTTTGGTAAGGATTGGCTTAGTCTCTAAAACTTGTTTGAAATGCTATAGTATGTTTTACTAATTTGTCCAAAATTTGGTCTTTGGTTGTAAGGTTTTAAATTATTTAAAATTTAAATAAATTATTTAAATTAAAGTATGTGACTGTGCTTTGATTGTTTCTCATTATTCATAGCAAGAAAGTGAAGCATTGCTGAGTCTGATAGATCACCTCCTTGAAAATCACTCCCTTTTTATTCTTCTTTGAGGAAAAAGATAGGAGGATAACATGAACATCATTCAAAATGATATAATGATAAACTCCGCCTCTAAAAACCTCAGTATTTATTATGTAGTAGCTTATACGCTTCACAGAGGACAGATGATTTCTTTGAACAGAGTTTTGATGATATTTAACCAAATTTTCTAAATTCTCTCGTTCTCTTTCACTACTTAGATTGAGGCCAAAAATGTGAGAGAGCCAGTGTGTTTTAGAGACCACTTTATAAAATAAGAATGACATATTCACAGCATATGAAGACTATATATGCAAGAAGTGCTGTAATTCTGGATAAAAGTGTTTTAACATTGTTAGAAATGTAAGAAGTGATCTCTTCTATTTAGAAGAAATGCTAGTTGGCTTAGTGATTATCAGTTGCTTTTTAAGCTTTAATACTGTTTACATAAATGACAGAAGCTCTGGTTCATTCTTTCTTACTATTGTCACTTACATGTAGGAAAGTGGATGTGAAATGTTACCAAAATTGTTTTTATCCTTTTGCAGATGTAAGCATTGAAGCATGGGAAGGAGTAAAGACCTGCTTAGCTGAGTAGTACAAACACTGCAGGATGCTATGCAGGCTTATGGTTTTAGGAAGAAATCCTAATTTTTCGGAAGAATCCTGTAATTGTTCAGAAGCAGTAGTATGATACCATATCAGGATTGATGTGAAGTTTAAAACTCTCCCAAAAATGTTCTGTGGATTTTATTTACTGTATTTGCTGGTAAGACTTGGGCACAGAAGGATCAAAGTTTTTTTTAGATAGTGTTAACTGTGGTGCTTCCTAGTTTCTTGGCTAAACCTCTTCTACTAAATCGCTGTGTCTCTTGGTAGATTGTTCTTCGTGAAATTATGTATCTCTGAAAGATCATGCATTTGTATGTGCATGTAATAGTACTGATTTGCTCTAGATGCAAATAAGACTAACAACCAGCTAAAGAAAATTGCATGAATTTGAAGGTTTTTTATACTGCTTTAGTCTGGCTTAGAGGTGTAACCAGGTTTTGTAGTACTCTAGTTTGATTGATCTAGTTTAATTTGCTTTTTAATCTGTTGTTGGATTGTATCAAGACTTTGGCAGTGATGAGTAATGCCAAACTGACTTAATCTTTACGTACCCTAAACCGTTGGAAAATCTCACCATCATCAATAGTTTTTTTCATGTTATGATAATTCTTGAGACCATAATCAAGGCATATGCAAAATTATACTCAAAATAGATGGTGATTTCATTAGCCACTGAATTCTTATTCTAGGCAATTACATAAAGTGGATAATTGTTGTATAGCAATGACTATAGTAGAAAATGGAAGCGTAATCAGAGAGCTAGATGCTGTGAACCAGCACACATAAGAATATTGTGCAGTAAACTACTGCTCTGAGTGTTTTGTGTGTGATTCAGATCAGTGGAATGCATCTCTCTATAATTCAGATCTGTTGCTGAGATCTATTTCTTTACGTGATTAAATACTGCAAAGTGTTACACCTACGGTTTCGAAAAGTACTTAGTAATGAATTCAAAAACCTGTTTGCAGTTTTGCATTTGTCTTGACAACCCTAAGCGGTAACAGTGACATATAGGAAGATGGTCTATATCTTGTGTTATCCCATCAAAACTTTTTATTGCAGTGTGGTAACATGAAGATGCAAATATATGGGGGTATAGTTTGACGGGTAACTATTTTATCAATGAGTCCCGTATTCCTGACTGATCCATGCTAGGAACTGAATTGGTGGTATCTGTAGTTTTTGCATCTGTGTCCTGTGGCAGATAAATCAACTGGAGGTTGAGAACAATACTGAGAGTCCTTAGCTCTACCTACAATAAGTTTAATTAAAAAAAAAAAAAAAAAAAAAAAGGGACTACTTTTCTGAGACTTTCATACATATTTTGGAATTAATACTCATTCTCAAAATATAACTTCTAAGGTAAGATGTGCAGAGTTTCTCCTATGCAGAGAAACTATCAATAATAATTTTTAAAAGAATATATTTGTAGTGATAACTCTAATATCAGAAATTGAAATGCCACAATTTTGCCTGAAAAAAAAGTGCAAGCTTAACTTTCAGTTTGGTATAGAACAGATATCTATTCTATTGGCTCTTCTTATGTATGACTTAGGCTTCTAGGAGTTACGAAAATGAAGTGTAATACAAGACATGTTATCTATTCTTTCCCTCTGCCACGGCTTTTGTCTCTTGTGTGATTTTTCATAAAAACGTGTACCAGAAACAACAGAAGACTAGTATTTGCCAGGATTGATTTCCTAATGGCATTGGGGAACACAGAAAAGATGCTCATAGCTGCTGCTGAGAAGCTGTTAATTGAACCTATTTGTTCATATTTGGAATGGGGGCCAAAGTGACAATATTAGGAAGAAGTGCTTTGCGGCGAAGGAGGAAGCTTGGTCTTTGATGAAAACACTGGGCTGAGAAGACTATTTCTCTAGAGCAACTCTAGGTTTTATGCAGAGAATTTTTCGTGTCTCCAAAATGAAAACGTTGGGCCCATCTTGTCATCGTTCATTATAATGTTTGCTTGTTTCAGGCACCGCTTTGTGGTAGATGATCACTGCTTAGTACAGTGAGCTCTCTTGCCTTAAGCACACCTACACAGGCGAAGAGGAATTGGACAAACTGCATTCCCCAGCACGGTGTTCGTTTGGTGATCTTGGGAAATGCTTAACGTGTGACCAGGACGGAAAGGGCATATATTATTATCCTTCTATAGTCAGTCTGTGAGTGATGCGCTTTTTCAGCAAACGTATCCCACAAAACTGGAAGGCTTTACAGCACTTAGGAGATGAGAAGAATAATTTCAGCTACCAGGTGAAAAAGCAGAGTCCTGGTAAAGCTGGGATAACAGAGCTAAGTGGGACTTGCTGCAAGGACTTTTTCAGTGATAACCATGAGCGCTATAAAAGAGGCTAAACTGTATTTTCAGATGCGCACATGAGGCTTTTACTAATTTGTTGAAAAGTAGAAATTTTCACTGAATTTTTAAAGCTGATAGAGACTTACTCCTAATACTACATCTTTATTGATTTCTGAAGGGGGATAACTTATAAAAATTTCCTGGAGAATTTTTTTGGTTAAAAGTTGAAGTAATTAATATTGAAATTTGTATTGACTGGTTGTAATAGTGCTTCTAGAAATATTTGCATCAGAAGTACTTGAAAACATTTGAAGCATAGAATTTGTAAAGATTGGAGTAATTGGAGGAAACTAGATTTTTTTTTTCAGGTCATACTCTTGTTTTGAGGCCAGGTTTTTATAAAATAAATTTTGCTTTATAAAAAAAATCAAATTGAGTGGAGGGGCTTAGCAATAATTACATATTTAATTAAGCTGGAAGCTGATGCTCAGGGGAAGGGAAATTTTGAGAAATTTTTTATGCTATATAAAACTACTTTCTGTTATATATACACACATATATATAAAAGTATTTGTCAGTTTACTGACAAGTTTTAAAACTCAGTTCTTGTGAACATCTGATCTTTCACATTCAAAAATGCTTTGTGTCCATTTCTGCATGTAAAAGTTAATTCAAGTGAATGCAGAAGCAAGAGCAAGGCTGAAGCAAATTGACTTTGAAACTTCTGTTGCTGCTTGAGGGAAGTTTTTTCTTCTTACCTGGTAATTTGTGTAGTCAGTCCATATATGATGTGAAAACTGTACTTTTACATTAAATATATTTTGAGTTTGTGGTAGGAAGGTATCATTTAGGAAAAAATCTCAAAGCTTTTCAGCTTAGTTTTTAATTTTTTTTAAGTCATCCACTGACAGTGAAATACAGATGACTTCTTTGTACAGGAACCAAGTTGATAAGAATTAAAAAAAAATATGTATATGTATGTGTATATATATATATATAAAATATATATATAAAAAATAAGGAAAAAAAGCAGGTGAGGTGAGCTGCCTCTTTAAGTCCTTATATGCCAGAACTACATTAAATTACTAATTCTGTACAGAGAAGAAAGCTGATATTGTGGTGAATGCTGGATTATTCAGCATCTGTTTAGTACATCTCTCATCAGTTAGCTGAATTTGATACGTATTCATTGGTTTGGGAGAGTAAAGCAATTGAAATTTAAAAGTTAAAATAATATGTATTGAAACAGACTTCTAAGACTTGGAGTTCACATAGTAGTTCTACTTACATTTAATCTCTCTAATTTAAAGGCTGAATAAGATATGTGTGTTTGAGTTCTAATTTGCATGCCACCTAATAGCGTCTTTAATCTTTCAACTGAATCTAATGTGATTGGGTTTTGGGAGAGGGGTTGTTTATTTGTTTTTTTGGGGGTATTCTTATCCACTTTGGTTTTGGTCAGTGGTTCCTCAATAAAATGGAAGAATTGCAGAAAGAGTGAGAAGTCTGCTGTATTACAACTTTTTAGTATATATTGAGAGAACAAATTGCACATCTTTTTTCCCCTGCTTTGCATATATCTTTGGAATGGTTTGCCTTCTTCCAAAACCTTGAGTCCTCTGTTTTAAAACAGAGGTGTTCAGCTCTATGGCAAATTATACTCCAGAAACCCAGCTCATACTGTAATGATAAAATAGTGACTGTTTTGTATAATTCATTTATACTTGTTGTGTTATTACTTTTCTGTTTCCTGCCTTTTCTGTTTCTGGAGAATTTCCTTAATTTCATATCAGAAGAAAAATAGAATAACCAAACTTGAAAAACAGGATCTTTGAAATTAATAAATTAATTAAGTATGGAGAGTAGAAGGACTCTTCTCTGTGTTTTTTCCTCTTCTATTTGATATTTGTTATGGGAGTATAGAGAGTATATAATGAGTAAGCTTTTGTTATGTCATAGTTGATGTGAATCCAGTGAATCCAGGAAGTTTTGGTACAGAGATCTTGGAAATTTATATTATACATAATTTGCCACTGACTGCTTTTGGCTTACTGATCTATCATAGCAGTTCTGAGGGTTTTTTTAGACATATCTTACATTGTTCAGTTCTTCTTTTATCTATAAGTAGTTTTCAAAAAGAAAAAGGAGAGAAAGCTCCTTTAAAATATTTGATCATATGATTATGATGTTTATTTGGATTACCTTTCTTTTATACCAGTCCTGGTACTTAACGTTACTAAAATAATTGCTTCACCAGCCTCTGTTCTGTGTTCTCATTGAGTAAGGATCCTTTAGATAAGTTATGCAGTTACTTTATTTTTGCATTGGGCTGATTAAGATTGGCCATACATCTCCTTTGTGTTACTTTGTGATGTTTACATGTGGGTTGTTTTTTTTAATGATCATTTAGATCTATATGTTTAAATATTTGAGTATGCTAGCCAGAAGCAGGATGTTAACCTATTTGAGCTTGGTATTAGTGTTATTGCTAACATTTTTCTTTTCCTGCAACACATATAACGATCATTCCTTAACGATATCAAATTCAGCTTTGGCCGACCAGGAGTTGAATGCTACTGCCAACATGACAGTGGAGCTGCAGTAATCCAGCTTCAGTTCCTGATTAATGAGGTTAGTAAAACAGTGGGTGTATATATTCCATAATTCAGAGAAGATATACAATCTATTTTCCTCAATTTCTTATTAAGGAACTATTAGAATACAGATAGCAAAAGCAACTCTCAACATGAGTGGCAAACCATAACAGCAATTATAAGCAGGTTAACTTTTTTTAATCAAACAAAATATTTGAGTTACTGTTGGACATAGCTTTGTGTTTAGAGTGTTCTTTTGCTTTAAGCAAGAACCTTTTCTTCTAAAAAGATTTGTTCATGTCTTTAAACATTGCAAGTTATCCCTGGACGTAGTAAGTCAATAGAACTACCAGTAGTGGTAACAATTTCAGTGAGTAGTTAATCTTATTTTTATAGAGCTACTCTGCTAACTGTTTTAATTCTAAAAAAACTCTATCAGCTCGGTAGAGGCAGGAGGCATGTTTCTACTGAGCGGTAGCACAAAAAAACCTAATCTGATACCTCGGTAATTTCAAGCATGCTTTTCTGGAGATGTCAGCTCAGTGATATATTGTTACTGTATCTGATGATAATGCCATTCTTCAGCTAATCAGGGCCAGGTTTTCAGAGGGACTTGTAGCTCCAATTTGACAGTGATGTTAAACCTCAGAAACTTTGTCAGTATGTAGATACTAGAAGTTGAGTTCACTGCTTAATTTCACTACAGATGTGTGCATGAGGGAAATGATATGCACACACAGTAACAAACTTCCTTTCTTCTCATCTTTTCCTTCTCACTCCTTAGTATAGTACTGAACAAATGTGACTGAGCTGACTGACGTGATCAGATCAGGTATCTCAGCACTGCTACTTCCAGTTTGTCTATCAACATCATAGCACAGAGGCATGCTTATAAAAATGTCTTCATATTATTGGTATATATGCAGTATATTTCTATTATATGTAATCTTAGGACTACGAAAATAAATTGAGTAAAAATTTTATTTTTAATAGGGAGCTCTTGTGAGTGCCTTGGCTGATGATACCTTACACCTATGGAACTTACGTCAGAAGAGACCTGCTATACTTCATTCACTCAAGTTTAACCGAGAACGGTAGGAAGTGAATTATTATTACTTTGTCCTTTACTGGGGCACTATGCGCAAATATAAAATCGTATTTATTAATACATATAAAAACTTCTTAAATAATTGAAACTGGATTTACATTGGGTTTGAGTTGGAAACTGATGGGGTTGAATGTTGCTTGAGAATAAACATACCAATGACCTAAACTGGATGATGGTAACTGTTATGTTGAGTATTATTGCTTCACTGAACATCAACATTCCTATTTTGTTTTTTAATGGAGGGAAAGAATATTTTTAATTTATGTCTTTATAGACATTTTGGAACAAAGAAAAGTATTTGTATGCATCTACAAGACAACAGGAAAACGAGTACCATTTTTGGATTGGAGGTTCCCTTCCCTTCTTTTAAAAAAACAATCCAAATTCTGCATTGCTAGAACTCTTGTGGCTATCAGAGAAGCTGGAAATAATGTGTTTAGACTAAAAATTTTGTGACTGCAATGGCAGCCTTGTAAACAAGTTAGGGAGATACATTTTACAGGAAATGTCTACAAATTAGTTTATAACAATTTTTAGGTTTTTTAGTTTCCCTATCAAAGAGGAAAGATACAGAAAATGGGGTATATTACTACTAATAAAACCAGATATTGTGATAATGTATCTATTTGAATTTGAAAACTAGGAGAGATTGTGCATGTTGGAGAGCAAGGTTAGAATTTAGAGTGATCTCAAGTTGTAAACGTGGCTGAGGGAAGAATGCAATTCAGTGGAGGAAAGCATAAACCAGAATAATTAGCTGCACATCTAGGGGGTTTTTTGCATCCTGTATTCTGTGGAAAAGGCTATGAAGAATCTGCTAGATGAACACAGGTTGAGAGTATTGTGATTATTGGAAAAGAATAGAGACACTTACTGGGATATTTTTGTGACTGTTTTTCGCATGTTTTGGGGACGTAGCCCTTCTTCTACCAGAATGGGTATTCAACTGAAATGCTATGCTTAGTTTTAAGCAGCATGCTTCAAAAGATGAGATGGACAGCTTGGAGCGTGCAGAGAAGACTAGGAAGAACACAGAATAATCTTTGATCTGTACCTCCGCTGAACAAGGCAGGAAGTAATGAGCTTTAAGTAATTGATAATAAAAGAGATGTAAAACCTCCAAAATTTAATGTTGCAGATGTAAAGTGCTGGAAGACTGTCTGGTCATTTATGGAGTAACCTTGTAGTTTTAAAGAAGAGGTTAAAAACAAATCTGTCACAATGATCTAGATCCAGGTGACTGGATTTCTTGGGGGCGGAGGACTAAGTTATCTCTAAAGTCCCTTTTGGAGTTTTTTTGTGATCACTGTACATAAACTTCTATGCACAAAACAAGAAGCTCTATTTACAGAGCAAAATTTTCAGCCCTGAGAAAGTTCCTTTATACATTATGAAAGAGCTGAAGAGTGAAGAATGAAAATCACTACATCTAGTTTAAGGAGGATTGTCCAGTTATGGGAGATAAACAGAGGTGTATCCAAACCTAATTTTACCCTCCTTCCCCCTCTTTTGTAGGTGACTGTAGCCCTAATTAAGTGCTGATGTAAAATGTGGATTTGCAACCTGAAACCATCCTTGAATATGGGCTTGTAACTATCTTCTTAAAACATGGGTGATTGGCTGCCTCCTGCTGAACTTTAAAATGGATGCCTAAGGAGGTGATTCTGTTGAAGTTGGATAAAAGTGTGAGATGTGTGGCTATCTTAATTGAAGTGGTAAATTTTAGACTATAACTTTCCTATAAATGTGATGGTCTCACTGGCAAAGCCAGTGGCATGGAGTTGAACTGTGTGTGCTCTTATCAGCAGGAGGAGAGATGGGAGTCTATGTCGCTTGTGTCACTTTGAGTGGTCATAGTAGTTCATAATTTTTGGACAGAGTTTAGATTATTTTCAGGAGAAGCACTGTGACTTGCTTGTAGTGAGACCACTGTGATTGTCAAGAACAGTGAAGGTAGAGTTTCTGTGTTATTTTTGGTGATGTATGCTGTAGATATCATTTATATAGACAGCGTTGATATGTGCAGTAATGAATTGCATTTTAAAGTAGCCATTATAATAGCTCCTAGAAGTAGTCAGGTCACTTCAGAGCCCAGAGTCATATCCTATGGTAGCCATTTATTAAATCATGCTGAATGACTGGAACCTGTGTGAATAGTGTGTTTCTGTTGAGTAATTCATAAAATAGTCAAGTGTGTAATCTAACTACTAGGGGATTGTTTTGATTTAGCATTTCAGAGAATAGTAGAAATCACTGTTGAATAATTCTAAATTGGTGACTTTAATAACTAAGAGCTCTTACTGCTATAACTGCTCCTAATAGATTCGAAGTAGATGGGTTTTGCTTGGATCAGGCTTATGTTGTGTTTTAACTACTAAGTTTATTGAGAGGAGCATTCATGAATAAAACTGGATGTTTCAGTTCACAAGTGCCAAGTTGCTAGATACCTAATTAATAAAGTCTTTTAAATAATTTATGCTGTGGGATTAAGATTTGCTCATAAGTGTAACTAATTTCACTAACATGAATTATTAAAATATTAAATACTAAAATTGAGCCTTGTAGTAATATGTTCTCTAATGATACTTTAATTTGCAAGCTTGTGCTTTGAAAGCAACTTCAGTATCTTGGAAATCAGTTTGAGTAAAAGTAAAAACAAATTAACAAATTGGAAAAAATGTCCTTGGAGGGAAAGCAAAGCCAAATATTACTGTATGACTGTAGAACTTACCCAGTTATGTCCGCATTTGCTCCAGGACTCTACAGATGCTAAGATTTAAAATTATATACCTGATTGTGAGCACCTGGAAGTAAGTGTGTGGATGCTGCAGAAGCAGTATTTGCTTCCTGTTTAATAACAGTTGGGCTTAACATGTGGGCCAGTTATTCTCCAGTTTTTGTTTTCCAGTCTCAGAGTTTAATGTGTAAGAATTAGATCTGAACAATAAACTTTTTTTTGTGGCATTCAGTGCTAAGAGAAACAATTCATACTACCCAGATAAAAAAGATTTAATTCAAAAACTACTTTTGAACCATTGAAGAAATAAAATAGGTTGTGGGTAGGAGGTTTGACTCATCAATGAAATCTGTATTCTCATGACACAACTCTACCAGCTCTGGCTAATGCTCTGATTTTAGCCATTTAGCCATCTGCAAGAGTGACTATTCATTGTTTAACACAATGCAGTTTCCAGAATTGATATTTGTTTTACCTGTTGGTAATCTATTTTGGCTAGCTTTCTTTCAGGCTTGTTTTGAACCTGTCTCAAATAAGGAGTCAAAAATGGACATAACTTTTTAAAATGTGTGTGTCGTTAAGTGTTTTGGGTACTCATTTCAGAATTGAATTCAAGTAGTAAAATGCCTGTTAATTCAGAGTGTTGACTCTGTAGTATATGACTGGAAAATGTGAATTTTTGCTTTTCTACTCTTTAAAGGCAGGAAGTAGTGAGAAAGGTACTGTTTTTTTTTTTTTGAAACTACATCTATACATGTGTTATCCTTTAAAGGCTCTGTTCGTAGTAGTGGAAAATGTCTTGATTAGGTAACTTGCAGCTTTTCAAATTTGAGTAAAACGTGTTTCTTTAAATGCCAAGAGTCTTTGAAGAGACTAATTTCTGTTGAATTTAGAAATGAGTATCAATAAACTCTAAATAAGTATCTGGCAGTTTAATAGATTTGTTGATGTGGACTGCCTTTTGTAGGAGTGATGGTTAGTAATTTGAAATAAGTCTTTTGAACTGGTGGTTGATGAAGTTTTTGATATATAACAAATCTGTTAGTTTAAATCCTGGCAGGTGTCAGAAGCACAGTACAAAGCAAGCTAGTTTTGCAAGTTTTCTAGCCTTTTGTTCCTGTCGCATTTGTGTGGGCTTTGCAGCTGCTCCGTGTTCTAGTTACCAGTGAAAGTTAGACGGTATTAAACCAAAGTAACGCTAAGCTTGGCTACTGCTCCCTGACTGGGAAGGAAGAAGAGGAGCAGTGTATAGGGGCCAGGAAAGAGTGCAGAATGATGCTTGAAGGGCTGCTTATGTGACTTACAATGCAGATTAAAGTGTATAATAATACTTCGTTGCACAATACACTGTTAAATGTGTGGGTTTATTTGCTATGCTAGGATCTGTGCAGCTCTGAGAAGTTCCTTCACTAAGTGACAGTTTAGTTTCTTTGTCATCCACATACATGTATAAATATTCCTATACATAATAAAGGCATCGTGTTCTCACATGTGATGCAAACCTTACTGAATTTATTTAAACTTAGTAACAAATGCTAATATTAGTCTAGATTAACTCTGAAATAAGTATAGTTAACACTTCTTACTAAAGTAAATATTGAAAGTGTGTTGTAAGATAGGTAACTTCTCTGGCTTTATTGCTTTTGCTGTGAAAGAATTATTAAACTTCATGCTGTTCTAAGATGTGAAATGTCTAACACATCACTAATGGGGCAGGTGATTTTCACAAAACAAAGTATTTCAGGGAGGATAAAATGACAACCTAACTTGATATTTTTTAAAAAAAAAAAAAAAAGTGGAGATAAGAATGAGAAAATTTAATAGTTCACTGCTACAAAGCAGAAGAAAATAGAAGGAGAAATTCTGTGTTTTCATGATACAGATATTAAAAGTATAGGTAAATACCTGTGAAGAACATTTTAAAAACCTCACCCTTATATAGGGATGGAAAATATGTTTAGTAGTCAGACTAGCTGTCCTTCCTGAGCTGCCTGCATTCCCTGATTTGATATTGAAAGAGGTAGACTTTGTGGCTTAGCATAAAGACAAGGACTAGAATCACAACATAAAAATAGAGCTGAGAGCTTAGTGTGCAAGTGCTTTGCGTATCAATCACTGGATGCGCTGACAGCAATTTAATTTTTAATGTGTCACCTTGCATGCTGTGGCATTTAACTTGTTTTCCTCAACGTAAAACCACACAGTTCAGAGTTACAGATTTATTCTTCAAGTATTGCTGGTTTCATATCCTGCTGATAAACTGCAACTTCAGCTTTATATTTAAAACACAAACTCTGTCTACAGTGAATGTGCCAAAAATTGCACTTACACTTGCTTTTGTTTTAAATTTTATTATGACAGTACCTCATCTCATTAAATATCGTAACTTTATATCCCACGTCATGGATTAGTAGACAGTTAAAGGAGAGAGAATTTTTCCCTTCTTTCCCCTTACTGCATTTGTGAACTGACCAATTCTGCCACTTCGTGGATAGCAGAAGGACATGCACAGGTTTTTTTCTGTTCCTTCCCCCTCCCCCCCCCCCCCCCGCATGAGAGCAGATGATGGTAAATGAGGCGACATTTTTCCCTTCTGCGTAACGTAGTTATACTAACATCAGTATTTCATTTGCAGCCTTTAGCTGGGATGTGTTTTTTTTTCCCATTGCCCTGTGTGTTTTTGAACAGTATCATTTTGGATATGTCTTTGTAATCTTTCAAACTTCTGAGAAGTTAACATTTAGTAGTCTTAGTAGAGTCAATAATATATCAAGTAAAAGTTTAGTATATGACACACAACTAAGTTTTGAAACTTTTAAAAACTGATTTCCTTTTTCAAGATCAAAAGAGAACTTTTGATTGCTTACCCTCATACTGGCATCTAAAATTTTTTAGCTGTTGGACTTGAAAATGTTACTTGATGATCCACAAATATGTATTTAGAAAGCTTCATCTTGAATCAAGAAGCTAAGAGAAAAGGAACTGCTTGTTTTGTTTGTTTGTTTGTTTGTCTGAGTATCCAGATTTGGTGTTTCAGCAAAGATCAGATTTTTCTGGAAAACACTTTCCTGAGGCAGTGCGTGCACTTGGGTTGCCACGTGTCAGTGCAGCTGACAGGACAGCATTGCCTCTCAATTCCTTTCTACTGCCTTTGGCACTGACACAGAGCTGACGTGCCTAGTTTTGTTACCCTAAGATTTCAGGTTTCAAAGAAACAACTTTTAGAGACTGTTTCCATTGCCCAGTTAGCTTTTTCCCCCACATACTGGTGTTCATTCTGTGCTATGAGTCACACAGTGGCCAACTGCCGCTTCCTTGGGCAGACTTCAACCTCGTCTTTAAACTCTGTCTGTCTGGTGACAGACCTGTCTCCGTCAGGGATGGGCATAGTTAATTCTTCCTTGTCCGTAGGAAAGCTGCATCTCAGACGTGTGGCCATTGCTTAAGTTCTCATGCATGAATTCCAAGGCCAAACATACTCAGCCTATACTGCGTATGTTAAAGCAAGCTGCATGGGCCTTCTCATGCCCAAGGTGGTGGTTACTCCTAGAATTGCATCAGATGCACTAGCATGAGCTCATGAATATATAGGGCAGATTTCACTGGTGGAAAGAGATCCTCAAATCCTTAGGATATGGGATGTGTGTTCCTTCAATATTGTAAGATTGTACTAGTCTTCAGAATCAAACACCCCAAAATTTGGTGTGGAGCAGTCTTTTGCCAGCATTACAAGCAGTGAAGCAGTCCTTTTCTGTTTGTGTGTAAAAACATAGAGATCCCTTCTAAGTGGAGTCCAACTGGAGTTGAAAAGCCATTGCTAAAAAGGAAAAGTGAAATATGACTCAATAAAAGAGAACATGTAAGCCAAGAACAACAATATATATGATAAAAATACACATACCTACAGCAAATCTGAAACTCTCTAGAACTGAGCTTCTTCTGGAAAGGTATCTAAATAGCCCTAGTAACACGTTGATATATGGTGGTGGTGTCCTGTTTTATTTCTTTTCTCATCTCTTACTTCCTCGGTGCTCATGTCTTGACATCACTAGTGAACATCTGAAATTACTTCTGTAGTACTGAACACAGGATCTCTGAAGGCAGCTGTCAGAGTAGACACACTTGGAGAAGCATCATTTGGGGTGTTATTATGGGAAATACATGGGAGTGAAGTACCTGTTTGCTACCTCATTCCCATATATTTGCACTTTATCATATGATCTTACTGGGGATAATTTTAAGATGTATTTAAGAGGAGTTCTTCCTCTATATGTGCCCTTTCACCCCTACCCTGTCCTTTTTCTTGATGATATTTTAAACCTTCTGTAGTTATCAGGTCTGGATACAGACCCCTTGTAGGAACAACGGAAAATCACAGGCAATCCTTTCTCCTTTAGGATGCCATCCTGACACTGGCTGTTGACTCTTCGTACACACTGAAGACTTGATACAGAGACCATGGGGATGTAGAGACTAGCCTTACCAAAATATCTTTAAAACTTCTCAGTTTCTGAGTTTACATGGCATCTATCTCACATAGGAAAGGTTGAAGAAACTTAGAAAGATGCAAAGACAATTCTGGTTAACTTTGTTTCCTGAAAGCAAAAATGTTATTTTGTGTTTGTATGTGTATACACACACATATACATACATGTATATATATATACACACAATATATGATCTGAATATGTAATATAATTACAGTAATTACAGACCTACAATGATAGTCTGAGGTTCTAGCAATAATTTCAGTGACTTTGTAAAAATAAAACCTGTTATCAGTGTTTGTCATTCATCAAAAAATTTGTCACTGTCCTTTGCTAAAGCAGTGGAAACTTAGTATTTCCGTTGAACAGTCTGTCACTTCCACTTACATACCAATTTAAGTTTAATTCTTTGAGCTTTTCTATAATCAAATTCTTCTTAGGGATAATATCACTTTCTGTAATTACTATTTTGATGTGTGTGTAATGATCACAGTTAAGGTTTTCTCTTAACTAATTTTGACAGGTTATCAGAAGAGGCATTTGATTTACAGTTAATAAAGGAAATCCTGTATGTTTACATACTACTTCTTAAAGACTCTCCTGTCACTGCTAATACTTTCCCCAAAGCACAGTGAGAAAAAGAAATATTTTTGTGAGGGATTTAGGAGAACATTGACAAAAGAAAAATCCCCCATGTAGAATGTCCTATGTAGAATGTCTATTTTCTCCTATGCTAGTGTACTACTGAGTTTTCTTTATATAATTTTGCACAAATGTGTTTCACAGACAGCTTTTTCTTCATTTTTGCTTTGTGTATATGCATGGAGTGAGGAAGTAAATTTGTGCTTAGGGAAAAGTTCATATACCTTAGAATTTAGAACTACCGTAACTGTTTGGACTTTAAAAACAGAATCATTTTAGCAGCAATATGAGCATGTATTAGAATCTTCCTGTAGAATTCAGATCTAAAAATAAACAAAAATCTTCTTAAAATATCACTTTCTTCCATAAAGAGATTTATTTTTCCTTTGAACAGTAATAGGAAAGTAAAATATTTGGAATAAAATACTGTGCACAGTGGTTATATTATGCTAAAAGTTCCATCAGCTTCACAGAATGTGCTATACTTAACGAAGTAACTGAAATTCCCTGGGAGATATAGGAGATAACATGGTGAATTTGTTGTGCTGTGAAAGAGCTGGCTGCAGAAGCCTTTTTTTTTTTTCTTTTTAGAGATGCTTCAGTGCTAGTATTTTTGGTCAGAATGATTTGATACAGGAAAAAGTGTATGGTGCTCTTCTTTTGACTACCTGATAGATTTTTATCAGGCAACTGCGATTTGTATGCAAGTAAGGCTTGCAAAGATATTTTATTTGGATTCAGTGCATCTTTAGTCTATGCAGTCTCTCTCTCTCAACTCTTGTATATGGATCCCTTTGGGGGTAGGGAGAAAAGGGGCAGTGTTTCACTTGTGGAAATAGGCAGAGCATTATACAGCAATTGCTATTTCTGTTGATACTGTATCTGTTATGGAGTCTATTCTAATCTTGTGGTGGTAGAAAGATAGATTATCTGAAGGAAAATCTACCTTTTTGGGGGAAAAATGTCTACTGTCTTTGTGTTAAAGAAGAATGGTGATTGCCTAAGCACTGAGAAGAGAATGACCTGTGACTTGCATCTCATTTGTAGCTTTGGTTTCCTTCCGCCAAAACAAGTTTGAATCTCATTGTTTAAAATCCGCATAATGTTTAAGGTGAAGCCTTAATATACTGAAGAGACAGAAGCTCAGTACGTGGCCTTTGATGCTGGAAATGCCCTGTAAATTATGTATTAAAAAAAAAGTGAAGAAAAGAGTTATTTTAAGCAGACAAGACCGTAACTGAATTTCTGAAAAGTGGAAAGAATGCCTTCTTTGCTTATCAACAAGGTAAAAAAAAAAAAAGAGAGAGAGAGAGAAAGTGATGCTACATTTGTGAATGGAATAATGTTTACCAGGTTCAAAGTGAAACAATGATTCTTTTGACATGGCAGGATCAGTATGATGAGCTTCTTTCGGATTTAACTATTTGTCAATAGATCTGTTAAACATTAAAGCTTTAGAAGAATATTTTTAGGTTGTATGATATTCATCCAACACTTTTTGTGATGGTAGAAGCCTGGCAAAAGTATACGTTGAAGGATAAGGTCAAGAACTGTTTTCTATGTGTTTTTATTTTTTTATATGTGTGTGTGTGTTTACATGACAAGCTTACAGAGTTTCAACCTTTGGTTTTGAGATTTTTGTACATTTTGTAAAGGTACTTGCTCAGCTGTAATTTCCTCTTTTGATGTGGAAACATTTCACTGCATGCCAACCATTGGCAAAATCTCACTTGCACAGAGTAGGCAGTAAACTGGATAAAGTTCAGAACTATTCAAGAAAGGCATCAAGAGTATGGGGGGGGGTGGGGTGAGATGCACACAAACTGTAATGTTTGCACTTTCATTATGGCATGCAAAGCTGCAGCCCCAATTTATATTTTTACCACCTTTAGAGGATAGGAAGCAGATTCTTTTCTTCATAATGAGAGAATACTGGAAAACCACAGGTGACAGTATTAACTTATGGGTTAATGCAAATAGGTCCATGGCTCTGCTGAGTACAGTCTCTGGCTCCTAGGCTGTGCTCTTAAATCTGCCAGACCTGCCAGCACGAAGAGCCGTGGCACGAAGCGAAGCTGTGGCTTGCAGAGCCTGGAGGCTTTGTGTTTCACCTCCTGCCTCTCACTGCACCACTTCCCTGCTTTGTTCATGGGCAGTAAAGTTTTGGGGATCTGCCTAATGAGAATATGTAGGGATGCATGATTTCAACTTCTAATAAAATCAACTTTATTTTCTTTCAAGGACATTGGTGAAACTCAAATCAGGTTCACCTGCAGTGTGTGCAGATTACTGTATATACTAAAAATGTAATGACCTCTACAACTTTACTGTGGTAGAGGAACATTTTTAAATCTTGTATATAGTTCTTTTTTATTTAAGATATCAGTGAAAAAAGTTAGTACAACCTTTCAGCTTAAATATTCAGGCATGGGAAATGAAGAAAATCAGAAAATGCAGAAATTAAAAATTGATCTGATTAAACAGCATTCCCTAAATAAAAAAAACATGAGTGTTAAAAACAATAAAAATGTATACTTGCGATCCAGTTAGTAGTACTATGGAAGTGTTAACTTTTGAAACCTGTAATATAATGTAACAGTTTTTCAGCCATTAGCAAGTTTTTTGCATTACTGGTATTAGTCATTGCTTTTTTGCTGAAGCTAAATGTGTATATACAGCATCTAGTACAAAGCATCTAAGCTGTTTGGGTTCTTTGCCTAAATAATTATTAACAGACTTGTGAAGTGATGCAGGGATTTGGCAAAAAGAGAGTCCAACAGGGAGAAAAGAAGAAGCACAAATCTGTAAAGCTAAGAATTAGAACTGACAGAACAAATTTTCATTGAATAATTATTTTACCTTGTCATGGAAACATTTGTGAAAGCCTGAAGTTGATGGTCTAAGTAGTTTGTGTCTATTTTTTTTTTTCCATATTGGATCTTATCAAAGTAAATGTGTTAGAATTTCCAGTTTGTAGAAAGTATCTAGGCATTAGCATCAAAGATAGTATTTTTGTTCCAAAGAAACACGAATATTTTTAGAAGCCGTGGTTTCTACACGGACATCAATACCTTAGCAATTTTGAAGACAAAGTAAACAGTAGTCAGGACTGAATAAGTTGGTCATATATGACCAAATTTTCAAATACTATTGTTTGCACCAGATCTGCAGTCACAGAACTGTTATCTGCTGGTACAGACAACTGTTAGCTTTTGTTTTTTATTCGGATGTTCCCTTCTAGCAACAAGAAGAGAGAAGCAGAAAGCAGGACATTAAAACATGATTTAAGTAAAATAATACCCCAAAACTTGAACTACTTTTACAGTAGCTTTTATAACTGCAGGCCTTAGGATAGTTTTTTAGTTTGCTCTACTTTGATTTACATATAAACTTGCACTTTTCATATTTTAAGTTCTGCCTTCATCTCCTCGCTCCAACAGCTAAAACAGCAGAAGGTTACTTCTAAAAATCCTTTGTTCTTTAAAACTTGAAATTAGCAATAGATTTCAAAGTTATAATTTATGTAAGTTATCATAGAATCAGTAAGGTTGGAAGGGACCTTTGGAGATCGTCTAGTCCAACCTCCCTGCTCAAGCAGGGTCACCTAGAGCATGTTAGACAGGGTTGCATCCAGGTGGGCCTTGAAGATCTCCAGAGAAGGAGACTCCACAACCTCTCTGGGCAACCTGGTCCAGTGCTCCATCACTCTCACAGGGAAGAAATTCCCCCTTCACGGTCAGGCGGAACTTCCTGTGCTTCAATTTCTACCCATTGCCTCTCGTCCTGTCCCATGGGACAACTGAAAAGAGTTTGTCCCCGTCCCCTTGACACCCTCCCTTCAGGTACTTACACACATTGATAAGATCCCCCCTCAGCCTTCTCTTCCCCAGGCTGAAGAGGCCCAGTTCTCGCAGCCACTTCTCATAGGGCAGGTGCTCCAGCCCTCTGATCATCTTTGTAGCCCTATGCTGGACTCTCTCCAGCAGCTCCATGTCTCTCTTGTGCTGGGGAGCCCAGAACTGGACACAGTACTCGAGATGAGGGCTCCCCAGGGCTGAGCAGAGGGGCAGGATCACCTCCCTCGACCAAATAATAGTAGAGTGTAATATAATAGAGTATAATAATATAATAGAGTATGTTTTGTAGCATAGGAGTAGAGAATTTTAAGTTTAAAATGGCAGTAGCCTTAAAAGCATTCGGTGTGGTAGTTTCCAAGGTGACTACGATTTTTTTTTAATTACCTAATAGTTTTAGAATACCATACTTTGTTTCTTATTTAATCTAAGTTTTACATTGTCTGTGAATCTCTCATGGGTAGAAAAAGCTAGCAAAACCAGTACATGATAAAAGCAAATAGCTGTATCTCTTCCCATTTACATGGTGCCTTTCTTTCAATTTTTTTGGCAGTTAGACATTTAAAGAACTATAGCTTTTATAAAAAACTTTTCTTCAAAAAAAATTATTTTTGTGGTACTCTCTTGCAGGATAACGTTTTGTCATCTGCCTTTCCAAAGCAAATGGCTGTATGTGGGCACCGAAAGAGGAAACATTCATATTGTCAATGTGGAATCATTCACTCTCTCAGGCTATGTCATCATGTGGAATAAAGCCATTGAACTGTGAGTTTAATCAAGTATTGCCTCTTGAGGGGAGGGAACAGGAATGTCCCAGATGTTACTAATACTAGCTGCAAAAATGTCTTTGTTAGATAGCGTCGCCTGTTAGGCTTATTAAACAGACAATATAATCAAAGTATATTAATAGTCATGTGAGTACATTTTATTCTCATAAATGCGAAGTGTTAGTGTTAACTTACATATCTGTTTCTGCCTAAAACAGTTTCATCATAGTGCCTACAGTAGAGAGAAAAATCATTAACTATATATATAAATAAAATCTCTAGTTCTTTATCATCGTAAAGTATGCTAAAATATGGCATGTGATATTTAGGGGAATATGTCACATATATGGTTGGAGATTAAAGTCTAGATGGAGGTGGTTAGTTTAAGGTCCGTATCATTTTTATTTTGTTGTCAATCTTTATTTCACTGAAGGCTGTGATGCCTGGAACTCTATATAACATCAGCATGTTTTCTAGAATACTTAGCGTAAGTAATCCTTACCAGATAAATTCCAGAGTACAAATTCTGTTGTGACAGAATTAATATATGCTAGGTATAAAATTACTGGTCGTAAATGTGCATTTAAATGAGCCTATTCTGAGAACAAAGTGTTGTGGGTTTTTTTTGTTTTGGTTTGGTTTTTTTTACAGCTACTGTCATTTCACCTCCTCTTTTAATAATAGAATTGTCTACGAAAATGTAACAGTTTGTGGGTAAAAACATATACTTACATGTGCTGTTGTTTATATGTGGTTAAAGTAGTAATAAAACTAATGTTTTGTTCCCAGAATATTATATTTATCTTTGAAGCATGCATCAAACTCATGATTTGCCAGACTCTGAAAACAGATGTAGGTCATCCTCTCAATAGTAAGAAGCCAACATAATACCTCTAACTCTGTACCGTTTTAATAATGTCCATACTTGGGCAGTACATGAGTAGAATTAGAAACTGTTCGAATATTGAAAACTATTGAATCTTAAATGTCCAGAAGTGGACTGTCCTGTTCATTACACACAAAATGAAGATAGGGTTCTGATTTGTTTAAAACCTTAACAGTAAACATTGTTAGCTGCTCTCTTGTGTTTTCTTAGCTATTCTGGTTTGAAAAACTTTGTTTGGGGGTTTGTTTGCTTCCCCCCCCCAGCTACTTTTAAAATAGCTCAAGTCTTGAAAAATAAAAGATTCAGTAATAGCTGAAAGAGTCAAAGGTGACTTCTTTCAAGATTTGCTTCTTCTGACATAATGTTTTATCTAGCTGTGCCAACTTTGTAGTAACAGTCTTTTAAATGTAGATAAAGGTAATGATAACTTTTTAACGTCTAAAATAAGCGATTAATAAATCGTTCCTTTTTGTCAAAAGAAACAGAGTTCAAGTGCTTAAAAATAAGCAGAAAGCATTTACTGACTTGAAGATACAAGTATAAGAATGACTTCACACTAAAACGTCATTAACTCTTAAAATAGCTTACATGGAGTTTATAACTGCAGATTTTGTGTGTCTAATGTGCGAGCAAAGGATTATATCCCTTTTCTTTAATTGGAAATGCTAAATTCTCAGTTTTATTTTGGTTCTGGGGGAAAAGGAGTAGTCATCTTTAGATTTGAAGAAGTCCTTCCATTTACTCCACAAATTTAGAAACAAAAGATACCAGTCCTCCCAGTATTTACTTCTGCACAGTAGATTATTGACTACAGCTCTGGACTGTGTATATTGAATGTTTTTAAAGATGTATGATTCTGAAAATATGATAAGTTTACAGTATGTGCATAATCAAGATTTTGTTAACCTGCACAAAATTTAAGGTAATAAAGAAGGACAGAAACTTGGAGATTGCTATCATGAAAAGCAATTCTGTAGAAAATTTCCTCTCCTATTTTAATAGTATGTCATAGAGTAGACTCTGCTGTTAAATGATAGAATTTCATTTACAGATAACTACTGAATCACACACCAGAAAATGTATTGATTCATGCATAATTTTTGGAAAATATTGCTTGCTTTCTATGTCTTCCTTTAATAAATGTCCCCAGTTTTCCTCTTAACGAGGACTATATGCATAAAAATTTAGTGAAGGTAATTATAGCTCGTAGGGAAAATATACTGTATACGGCCAGAGCTGTTTGGGGAAGTCACGATAGTTTATCCAAAAATGGCATAGTATTTGCAGAATAACTTAAAGAATTAGGTTCCATCCAAACTCCCTCCCTTCCTTTTTTGTCTCATTAAAAGTATATTATATGCCACGCTTCAATTAAGACTCATTAGTGATGTCTGAAATTCTGGGAATGCTTCCTAGAATTTGGAAGAGAAAGATTCACCTTTTCTTGTCAGCTTTTTTTTTTTTTTTTTTACACACACAGACAAGTTTGCAAAAGGCAGTGTTTAACACACAGATTTTCGGATTCACTGTAGAAGACTGTTTCTTTGCTTGTGTTGGTCACCTGTTTTACTGACAGATTGGTAACTTGATTTAAATCATTTTTTATATTTCTAGTCTAATATTTCTTATTTGAATATTACTGATCTGAAAATGTATTGCATAAATGCATGTCTATCACTTTCTTTGTTAAGATAAAGAAACAAGTGGCATTAATATGTTCACTGAAAGTGATGGGGAAACTGCACAGCATTGAAGAAAGTCACATTAATTCTTTTTCAGTTTTCCTCATCTGCAAATGAATGATTTAGAGAGCATATTATATCCTCTTGTCCACAAATGTGCACGTGGGAGAGGAAAGGAAACAGAGTATAGCTTTCTAGTTACTATGCAATTTAAACTGGCAAGGATTTATGAAAATAGTATAGGGACTTGGTACCACCTGTGATTTAGCAGCTATAGTGTTTGGAGTTAGTAATAGCATTCATAAAATATCTTACATGTATACAGAAATGTAACAAGCTGGAAGCTGTACTGCAGCTGTTTGAAGGAAACAGTATTTTTTTAAAACAAGTATTATATGGAACTTAACAATAGTATTTTGTTTTTCATGAAACTTTAAAATATTCTTTGATTAATCAATGTATTAAGTAGTCTCTAATTTCATTTTTCCAAAAAGTTGACCGCTTCATTGTTTGTCTGTATTTCTTGATGTTTCACTGTGAAAGTACAGAAATCTAATTTTTGTACTACTTGCAATCATTTAATGAGGTATGATATGAGGGTTTTTTTGGTTTTTTTTTTTTTTTTTTTTTTTTTTTTTTTTTTTTTGGCAATGCAGTTTTGGACAGGGGAAAACTTCTCGTTTAATTAAGTGGAAATGTTTCTTGTTTAGGTCATCAAAATCTCACCCAGGACCTATTGTCCATATTAGTGACAATCCAATGGATGAAGGAAAGGTAGGATATGTTTAAAGATCAAATACACTATTTCTCAAGTAATTTTTTTCAATTATTTTAAAAATATTTGTAAATTCCACTGCTTCTTAAGAAGGAATTGAGTAAATGAGAGGGGATAGATTAAGATTTTGGTATTGAAAAACATGAAGCAAGGTATAGACATGACTGTAGGGCCACATTGTACTCAGATGAGCTCGGGTAATTTGAATGCATCTTGTAATCAGCAAAATTTGAAAACGGGTTAAAGTGCTTAATTGCAAAAACCCTTGAAAACAGAAGCAAGAAACCTAAAGAATTATAGTAAACATTAAGATGTTATTGATCAAAAAACAAATATAACCTGAATACAGAAATAGTTGCATGGAAAATAAATAAACTTTATAATGCTCTTGGCTGTTACAGTTTCACAAATCTTTAATGCTTTGTGGTCACTGAAGTATATTTATGTAGAATACTGTGTAGTTTATCTCTTTTTTTTTGCGTATTCAAAGCAGCATTTTTGAATAGATTCAACATCTAACTGGCATAGCATTATTTAGCAGGCAGCATCTATCATTTATAATAAATCACTTGCAATTCTAACTGGCCTGCAGTACCAAGAGATACTTCAGGAAATCATCTTGACTCAAACATGTTATAATGAACTATGTGTTCGACTTGTCTTCTCCTTCTTGGGAGATATTAACAACATGATCTTTTGTCTTGACAAAATGTTTTTTGTAGTATGTGTTCTCACAAGACACACATTTTCATGTACTGTGACACAACAGCCACAAAGAAGAATTTGAGCTGTGAAATCAGTGGCCATAAGTTCCTCCTGTATTACTACCCCAAATCTCTAGATATTACCCTTTGCTCTGGAAGACCTGTTATAAGGCTCTCACAAAAGCAAGGTGGAAGATTTTGCAATGAAGATTTTGTGAATTAAAAGACAAAAGCAAGAAACTAAGTTAAAGCAGTAGTATGTCTTCTGTGGGTGAAGCAATTACTGTAGCATTAAATTACACATTTTCATAAAGAAGGGACTTCTGCTAAGCAGCATAATACGATACTTTTTCTCAACTGATTAGGCGATGCCTTCTCCCACTTGATTTCTCCTTTTGCTGGGAGAAGATGATTGTGTTAGAAAGTAATGGATTCCAGGAAACCTTCAGAAGTCTGCACTAAGAAAAGAAACACTTCCATTTGTGTGGGACTGGCATCTTATCTGTGTTTTCTAAATGCCTTATTGCACGGAAGGTTGCATGTTATGGAATCACTTATGCGTGGTCACACGTGTAGACCCTTGCCAAAGCTGACCCCTGTTTACTATGATTCTGCTGTAATTCATTCCCCACTTCAGTCATGGTTGCAAGACTGAATCTATGCTTCAGGTGTCAGACCTCTTATACAAATCTTAGGGTGGTATCACAGGACTCATCCACCCTTTTGAACGATCTTCAGATTATATAGCTTGTGTGCTCTTTCTTTTCTTTTCTTTTTTTTGACACGTCATTTTAAGTAGTGAGCAAAAGTGAAAAGTTCAGGGGATAGTAGTAATGTCTCAGTGGTTTTAATGTTTTATTTTTTATGTTTTAGTAGCATGCTAGCTATTAGCCTGAAATGTAGATTTCTAAGGATTCTGTCTAAGAAGAATTTCGTCAGTAGATCTTTTGCATTTGGATCAAGCCTGTTGAAGTGCCTCACTGTAAAGGCTTTCTTTGTAGAGTTAGATTTGAATCATGTTCCAGAATCTTGGGCTCTAGAGTATGAATGAATATAGTGAAGCTATGATAGCTCCAGAAACACAAATTATCTATTTGTTCTGGTATATTCCACATGCCCTCCTCCCACTCAGTCATTGTCAATTAAAGTTTAAAGCTTCTTGTTTTTATCAATAACGGTATTTCTCACTGTGGTAAGATTA
The DNA here is from genome assembly GCF_028389875.1 of Rhea pennata. NCBI lineage: Eukaryota > Metazoa > Chordata > Aves > Rheiformes > Rheidae > Rhea > Rhea pennata. The sequence continues at coordinate 56,220,872 of NC_084665.1, forward strand.
GACCTTACATTCCTATCCTTTTCATAAGAAAAATACTGCTAAAAATAAAACTTAAAAATGCAGTGCACAGGAGGCTCTGTCAACAGTATTATTTTTAAACATACCCAGGCACTAGACTACCACACATTGTGATTTTTCTAATGTTTAAAATCAAAATAGGAAAATAATAAAAAATAAAGTATGTGTCTTAAGGTAAGGAGGATATTTTAAAATATTAATATACCTAGAAGTGTAGTGAGGGAAAAATATCTAGTATTTGCTGTACTAGTTTACTTGCTATTTCCCATTTTTGCTAGATCAAATGTATTTAATGTTTTAGGGTATCCTAGTGCTGTAGAGCACTGAAATATAGCAGATATATTTAAGCTTTTAGAAGAACGTCTGTTGTTTCTCATACTAGAATTAACTGGAGAGCTTGACATCCTGAAAAGGTTGTCAGGGCAAAACTTCCAGGGATAGCAGTAGACCAAAGTCATGTAGATCTTTCCCTGCCTGCACAGGTATGTATGCAAAGGCAGTGCCTTAACTGGTAGCCTGAAGGTCACTCCCTCAGGCCACCTCTTTTTCCTCTCAGACTGTTTCAACAGCAGGTAAATCGCAGCAGCCAAATGCCCCTTTTCTGTATGTCCATACTGAGAGAAAGAAGTGGGACTGCAAGCCTACTACTTAGCGCTATGAACCTCTACTACTGTGAAAGGTGACGCTTCATTGCCCTCTTCTACTGTGTAACAAGTTCCAAGACTCATGCTGCGTATGTTGAAATTGTTTTCCTATCTAAAGTTGCACTTAGAGAAAACAAAACAATTTAGATCCTCAACAATATGTTAATTCAAATATTTGTTCCCTGCAGGAATGACTTATTAGAGTTTTGCTTCTAGGGAAAAGATGATGTTGAAAATTACTTAATTTCTCTCTAGCTTTCCTCTTAGCAGATTAACGTGTTTGCTTTAGCCTTCTATTAGTCAATTTTTTTTGATTGTGATTGACATCTGGAAAAAGTTCATAGTACATAGTTTCCTTACAGACAATAAGCTGTTACCTAGAACCTCGGGAAGGGACAGTGTGTTCTTTCAGCAGATCTTAGCAGAGCAAACACCAGGGAGCAAAAATGCAGGTTAATGAATAAAAAGTAGTTGTGTGTTATCCTTATGTCAATTCTAACCACTCCATTCCCCTTTTCACCCGGAAAAGATACCTTTAGGAAAGAATTTAATGTCTGCCATTATGCGACTCAAAGGGGTTTCCAAGGACTCTTCTGAAGATAAATGCAAAATATTTTCTAACATTGTATGAGCTTCAATTGTGTTAGCATTGTGTTAGCTGGAAGTGTAGGAGAAAGGCAAAGCAAGGACAAAGTAAATCACCTCTCTAATAGTGAGAAGCTGTGAAAACCTCAACAATTTCTGTCTTCACACAACTTCCAGTTATTTCATCTAATATTGTGCTGTATCTCCATGAGGCAAGAACTATAGGTATTATAAACAATGTTCTTTTGCTTTTCTATATAAAGACTTAATATTTATGTTTATTATTGCAGCTTCTGATTGGCTTTGAATCTGGAACAGTGGTATTATGGGATCTGAAATCAAAGAAGGCAGATTACAGATACACACATGATGAGGTAATAAGAGCTTGTTTTGACAGTGTTTCTGTTGCAGTAGTGTTTCCTTTTTGATGGTTCTTCCTTTTGCAATTGAACTTTTTTAAAATACTTTAAGTGACTAGTAGTACACAGTCTTCCCCTATACTGTCTAGCATTTGTGCAACTATATCTGTATTACTTACTATGGGGATAGCATTTACTATTCTGAAGATACAATTTTTAAGACTTTGTTTATTTCTTCTCCTACTCCTGTCACTAGTGGATCAATAAATAGGTCTTTTGAAATTGCAAAATTTTCTCTAATCTAAAAGAGCTCTAGGGTTTGAATAATAGAAACTTCAGATTGAGTGTTTATTAAGTTGAAATTTGTTGCAATAAATGGATTTCTCTACTGACTTGTATGGGGGGAAATTTTTTTTCAGCTCTTTGTCCATTACTGAGTATTGTGACTCTTGCACCTATATTAAGAACTGAAACTTGAAACAAGATGGTATAGCAATCTATGTAATTTTTGAATCTTTCAGAAATTCTGAAATAAGGTCAAAGAAAAACCACCAAATTGGCTCACTAGAATGTGTTTCTATAAGTAAACCTTTGCTTTGTGGGTTAAAAGCAAGGTTTGACTTAAATAAAGCTGAGGGAAGTTTAAATTTAAATTAACAATAGTTGAGTGGTATTTATTCCTTAAAACTTGATTTTGAGAAAATACAGACTGGTAGAAAATCTGAGATTAAGAAAAATCGTTCAGCATAATGTGCATATTGATATGTTATTTAAAGTTACAACATAAAATTGATTTTAAAATGTCTGCATTGTTGCATAAGTTCAGGCTTGTTTCCCCTTGTATAATGAAGGGTATGATATTTTTCCTGGTTTTCTGCTGAAATTTTCAGAAGACGAGTGTTTTTTTGCTCTGGCTCACTATGTATTGTGTGCGTTTGTTCCACAAATGGAGAGCATCTCTGAAGTGAGGGAGAAGTCTCTCAAAGGCCTGAACGTTAGTATAGTTGAAGATGATTTCCTGACAGAAGATGACTAAAAATGGACAAAGGCAAAAGCAAACACAGATGACAGTCTCTTTAGTGCTCCATCTCTGTCTTCATATGTAATCGCTCTCCTCGTTCTCCTTGCTCTCCTCCCTTTCCTCCATTAAAGCTTCCAGAGCTAGTTTTCTTTCTGTTTTCTGGAAATCACCAGAGCTGATGATATTTTTCTGTTTAGAAATTCCAATATGAACCTCAGAGTATGTTATGGGAAGAGCACTCCTGTGAAAGTTAGCGTACCTTCTAGTTGCATTGCCTGCATCTAATTCGTTTCCGATCTAAATCGGTTTTATACAATTCTTCGTATCTCCATTGTCTTTTTCTAGTGCAAGTCCTTCCTCATATTATAGTTCTTTCTATACCTCTTATAAGGTGGTCTTGCTCTTCTCTGAATTCTTACTATCTAAGATTCTTCTATTGTATCCTTCTCTTATAGATGAGAAACACAACAATGTATTATATTCAATGTGTGGGCACACTGAATTTATATTGTGGAATAGTTATGCTTGGTTTTGTTTTCATTTTCTTAATCTTAATACAGGATTAGATTTTTGATGCCACAAGCATCAAGCAGATAATTCTTTGAAACTACCTGCTATAAAACCACTCTCTCATTCCTCAGTGTTAATGCTCAGCTTAAAGCCTGTTATTCTTATGTAGATGAGAGTCTTCTCTTCTGCAGCACTTCACTTATGCTGTCTGATGGAAAATTTTAAGTCTCTTTGCAGTTCTTCACTGGCAGTCCTCATCTCTGTCTTGAATATGCTGTGGTACTGTCACTGGACTTTGTCACCTCAGTATTCTTGATCATCTTTTCCAAACTGAGTAAACTGAGCAGCACAGATCTCTGAGAGACTCTGCCACTTATCTTCATCCATAAACTAACCAATTACTGCTAGCCTGTCTTTAGTTTACTTTGTTTGCTGATACCTTAACCGATTATTCATCTGTTCAAGGATCTTTTATCTATTATTTATTCAGTTTCCTTTGAGAGACCTTATTGAAAGCCATTGGAAATCTGAGTGGACAGTTTAATTGGTATTTCCATTAGCCACATGTCTCTTACCACTTTTAGAGGTTTCGGAGGTTTATTGGATGTGATTTCCTTTTACATGTTGACGTCTCTTTCTCAATGTTATAGTCATCCATATGTTGATTAATATTTTTTTGAATTATGTTACAACTTCTATAGATTTACAGAGATACCTTAACCGATTATTCATCTGATACCTTAACCGATTATTCATCTGTTCAAGGATCTTTTATCTATTATTTATTTAGTTTTCTTTGAGAGACCTTATTGAAAGCCATTGGAAATCTGAGTGGACAGTTTAATTGGTATTTCCATTAGCCACATGTCTCTTACCACTTTTAGAGGTTTCGGAGGTGTATTGGATGTGATTTCCTTTTACATGTTGACGTCTCTTTCTCAATGTTATAGTCATCCATATGTTGATTAATATTTTTTTGAATTACAAGTTACAACTTCTATAGATTTACAGAGAGCAAAGCTTAGGCTTTTTTTTTCTTTCTTTTTTCTTTTTTAAGAATTTCCTTTGGCCCATTTATTTAAAAATTGGTATCATATCTATCATGTACTGGTCTTTTACCAGGCTGGTTTTCAGCTGTTTCATCTTTGATTTCCTGTAGGATTCATAAGTTAATGCATCTGGCTATTCTCTTTTGGTTTTGACTGCTGAAGAGGTTATGAAACACCTCAACTGAAGTCAGGTACTTTGATAAAGAAATGTGCATTACTGTAAGTTGGAAATGGTTAGGGAGGGGGCAGAAAAAAATGAAGGCTATATGAAATAAACTAAAAGAATTTTACTGTTTTTACTTGTGAAAATTGAAGTACAGTAAGGTTGATGAAAAATTTTCCTTCAAATTTTTCATAAATTTGTCCAAATACCAGATTTTACTTCAGCTGGTAGGCTTTGTTTCTTTAATTTCAGGTAATAAAACTAATGAATGAACTCAGCTAAGCTCAGTTGAAAATTGAACATTGGGACAAACTATGAAATGACTGGCATGCTTCCTTTGAGCTATTTATATAGATCCTATCTTAAGGGATTACCTACTGTTCATATCTCCCTTACCCTTTTTATTGATACTTGTGGCATTTTAGTGTTAGAAAACACTTCTTTTTTTTATTGCAGTATTTAATCAAAAAAGAGCATTAATATACCTTCATTTACAGACTTCATCCGAAGATTATGTTCTGGAACTTAAAGTAGATCTCACTCCTGCAGGTTTTTTTGTTTGATTGGATTTTTGTTTGTGTTTTAACTCATTAGTTTGGCTCTTAAGTAAAAGCTAATAAAAATAATTTGACATTTAAAAGCTATCATGATGTATTTATCATTAAAGTATCCTTTTTTTCTCTGCCTTCAGATCATCCTTCAAGAAAAGTCTCTTTTATTGGCGTTCATCTATTTAATGTTGTATGACAAGGAATTATTTCTTCAATGTGCAACTTATTTAGATACGATCTTCTAAGAGAGAAGGCAGAATAGAATAATGACCCTTACGAATTTGGATTTGATACAGTTAGCAAGTTTACTTTGTTTCAGATTGTGACATGAATGACAGAAATAAGATGGTTAATCTTGTCAAACAAAATTGAATAGCACATGTAGAAATGTTTGGAGGAAAGGTGCCTCCGGAAAGAGTGCTGTAATTTTTTATAGACTGATTGCCTTGAGAGATTATCTATCAGATACAGAAAAGTTGAAGAATAACAAAAAGCAGAAGGTTAATGATGACAAGATTTATTTGTTTGTATACTATATACAATCTCCTGGATTTTCAGTGTGAGTCAGTGTGAGGTGGAGATTCTCCTGTATCTTCTTTTCACTTTATTTTTCAACACCTATAAGTTTTGTACTTAGCTGCAAAGTGGAAAATATCCCTCAGTTTATGTCATTGGAAGGGATATGAAACTCCATAGTGTTATCGTTCTAGTTATGATGCGAAAAGTGCCAGCTAACTAAAAGCCTTAAATAAATGTACTGCTTCTGATGCTTTTCGGCAGTTTGGCACAGTTTCTAAAAAGAGAATTTAAATGTTAAGAAATGTAGAAGAAAGCTTAAATTATTGCATTTTGTAATAATAACAAATTGCAAAATAATAAAACTCTTACTAGTTTTTATGGGCAGTCTCCTTAACAGAAAAGAGAAAAGCCTTCTCAGTTGCTTAACACTGAAAGAGGATACTGCAGAAAGGTGTTTATTTAACCTGAGTTTGAGTTTTAGACAGGTAACACTATAACTGATATTAAGAAAAAAAATGAGTTACTGGCCAGCAGTATTAGAATTCTTGTAATAAGATAGAAAATCTGTTCATTCTAGTTCAGTAACTTAGCAATTCAAATAATCCAAAAAGGAAATGGCTATATATGTATAGTAAACAATTTTTTTTTCAGTGACAGACTAGTACAGTTGTGTAGATTTAAAGTAGAATGGAAAATCAGAAATGGGAGATCATGAATGAATTGAGCAGGGCACAGAGGAGGATACAACTAACCAAGGCAGTAGGTAAGAGAAGAGTGCAATAGGCAAAGTTTTAGGCAGAAATAACTTATCTGTGTCCCTGTTAAATTTGACTGATACAGCTTAAGTTTTATTAAAATATTTTTGAAGCTGACATTAGTTTCATTCTCTTACTAAATGTCCTGTTTTTCATAGTAGTGTGTACTGACTTCAGAGTTAAAATATATTGGTCAAAAAGATGCAACACCATCTAATTGTGGTAAGTTACAGAAGTAAGCAAAGTATTTTTACAAGAATATTATAGGCAAGATGTATTGCAATTCAGAACTTGTAGAGTTAAGCTTCCTCTTGAATGGCTTTCTAGAAGATACATTTTTCTTATTGATGCAGAGCTAAGACCTCTTCTCCCTTTATAATAAAAGAGCCTAAAAATTGGTGGGAATATTCATTCATTTTTCTGCTCCTTCTGACCTTCCATCTCCAATAATAATTAGTGTGACATATTGCAATACTTACTATAATTGTGACATCTCACCAAGAGCTTTGGTAAGATTAATTAGCTTAATCTAATGCAGGATTGCATTGCTGTCCAAAGAGGCAGTTTTACCCTGACCCCAACAATGTCCTTCAATCAGTAGCTGCAGCTATATGGCAACAAAGAAAGCCATAATATTAGAATTAACTCTCTCCGCCTTTTCCCATACACCTAAAGAACGGTATTCGCTTGGAAAGATCCATTACACATGAAGACTTAAATTTCAAGGAAAATCATCAGACAACTTAGCAAAATCTTCTGGCAATATAACAATTTTCTTTATGCAGGAGATGGCACATGTGCATTCTAGCACTGATGTAGTAAAGCCTTACCTCACGCGATCCCTGCGTTGTGAAGTGTGGAAGGGAGCAGAGACTGCTCACTGCCATTTCATTTCCTGCCAGCAGACCTCTTAAATTTGAATACTTCTCTGCATAAAATTTTTCTGGCTGTTGTTTTTTGTCAATTTCCTGATTTAGTGACTTTTCCCAAGGCTTCTTTCATACTCTGGCTGGAGGGGCTGTATTCCACTCACAGTTTAGGTCACAATTCACGTCACAATTCATCCACTTTCAGGTGCCTCTTCTACAGACAGTAATGCACTTGATGTTCTGCCTTTGTAGTAGGAGCAACAGGACTTTTGTTGTTGGTTCATCGCTTGTTGTTCTTGATGAAGGGCTCTTCTGATTTTGGAGTTGACAACCAATAAGAAGAGAACAACTTAATCTGGTCTTGGCCTACTTGAAAGCTCCTAGTACAAGACTTCTCATCAGATGTGGGGAAGTACTGTCTGGTGAAAGGCCCACTGTCTTTCTTCCTGACTGTGCTGGCCAGTCAGACCCCTGAAATGTGTGGGGGTCATTTCCCTTGGTGAATCTGCTCATTAGCTCTGGGGAAACTTTCTTTGGCTCTAACATTATCAGAATATGGATAACTTTTCTTACTTGGTTTGCTGTGTAGCCCCACCAGTCTGGTAAAACCCATCACCCCTCAGTCTTTGCAAAGCTGATCGCTGACTCCATCCCTGTTAGCTGATTGCTTGGCTCCACCTGTGGCATAATGGGTGCTGCTGCTGCTGGGCTTTCCGAGATTGTCACTAACACAGCTGGGCACTGCAGCATGGCTGTGCTTTTGCGTGCCAGCTACATGCTTCTGTCAGGAACTGGCTCCTTTCCAAGGGCACAGTCTCTTCCCTGTAGCAACATTTTAAAGTGCATACATTTCTCACTTTTTTAAATGATGGTGGCTATTGAGGGGTGACTAGCCAGCAGGTGTTGTGAACTGGATGGCCAAGCATGTTAATACCATAAGATTATTATAGTTTCCTGGAAATCTTGCCATTGCATTAGTCTTCTCCACTATCATCCTTTTTTAGTTGGCGTTGGTCTTCAGAACGTGTAACTGGTTGGGCTGTGCCTACAGCAATCTACCAGCAGCATTTGATGTGATTCTTCTTACCTCAGAAGGCCAAAAGTGTCCAGGAGTCCAAATGTCATCCTCTACTGTGAAACAAGGAGGACTAAACTTCCATTTTAATGTATTTCTCATATGGAATACACTTTATTCTGTAAACATTTCCCATTCTGTATTTGCAGTCATGAAAGAAATAAATTTCTCAAATATAAATTGGTTTCTAAACAATAAAAAGTGCAACTTCTGAAAACTAAAACCTTTAAGTTCATTTTTAAAGCAGCATTTTGCTCTGGTTTAAGCTAAAGCTTTGGTAGCATTAACTCAGCAAATGTATTATAGATTACTATTTTTAGCCTCAATCTTTTGGTACATGGCTGAATGTAAGAGATTACAGCATTAAAAACATGTCAAAGTAGCCCATGGGATTTAAACAAAAAAACACCCTGATCTGTGACTTGCTGGAAACCCAAGCAAGTCTGTGCAATCATTGTGCCCTTGCACATTTCACTTCATGAGCTTCATGGGAAATACCACAGTTTAAGTCTCAGCAGCATCATTTTTTTTAGTTTTTCCTTTGCGGCATATTTTTCCTCTTTTAGGCTTTTAACAGGATTGCTGGCATAGGTACTCCTGTGTTACTGTGCTTGCTTTGAATATTTTGGGAAACCCATGCAGAAAGAATTGGTGTTGTCATCCATTCAAGTTTACTAGAAAATACTGTCATCACCATGTGGGAAATAGAGTGCTATTGTAATAGGACAGGGAAATCTGAATAGGCTAGGGTATGCGGTGGTAGTTGTAAAGTAACTAAGCTACTATGATGAACCTGAGCAGTCATACACAATATACTCCAAGCTCAATTAACTGTGCAAAAGAGTAAAGAATCACAGTCAAATCCAAAGAACAGTAAGTAGAATTTTCCTTGATTTGGTGCATGAGTGCAGGACATCTTGTCAACTCAGATCTACAACAGTGGAAAAGCAAGGAAGCATATTTAAAACTTGGTATTAGCATAATTAGCATAATGTGTTATTTTCTTATACTGAGTCTTATAGAAACAGGGATAAAACTGCTCAACTGAATAGCTTTTCTGTTCAAATGAAAGTATCGATATTTCTGCATGTCTCTTCTCACAAGAAAATAACATACAATGACTGGCCTGAAACTATTCTGAAATGGTATGCATATTATCAGCTGAGGGATTAAAAGAAGTGTGTAGGAATTGGCTAGAAAAGTATTTTTTGTATATAGTACTTTATGAACTGAAGCAGTTAAACCCCCCAAAGCAGGTGAACAATAAGATCAAAGACTGAGTTTTTGTGCATTAGTTTAGCTCTTAAGCCGTACATAGAGAATATCTTTTAGAATTAATTTCTCTGAAGAACCAAGAAGTCACAGTGATTTCTAGTGTTAGTGACGATCTATTGTAACAGTAGTAACAATTGAAAAATGCATAAATATCTTTAATAGCTAATGATCTGTTATTTTTAAGACATTTCTACAGGAGGCTTACATATAAATGCTTTTAACTTTGACTATTTTTGCAGTTTCTCATTTGTTCTTGCACTTTACAGTCCCCTAGTCTCACTCAGCTAACTGTTGCAGACATCACAAGAATACATTCTCCTCTGAAAATCAGAAATGTTGACCTTCTTTGCAGGCAGTATAACAGTCATACTTCCACAAGGGATAATGCTTCTGAAATAGCTAGTGAATGTGAGGCTTCCTGTGTGCACAGCATGTCTAGTGAATGTGAGGCTTCCTGTGTGCACAGCATGTCTCCACATAATACTCTAGAATGGTCAGTGTCTACATTTTTGGTTAAGTTTTGACAGGATAGTCTAACCATGCTGGTTTTATTACTAGAAAAAATAAAAATTAGGTTTTTTTTCTATAGAATGCATAACTGCCTCAGAAAAAAAATTGGAAACCGTCTTCTTGTATAGCCCAGAATGTCTACCTTAACTTAGAATCAAAGCGAAATAAGTGTTAGAATTACTTTTAATAAGAAACCTATGGCTGTAATGATTAACTTCATCCAAATCTTTACATTTACTTTTTCTTATGGAGTATTCCATATATAAGTTACTTGTATAAATTCCCAGTGTTCAGCGTACACTATTAAACAGAAATGTTTGGCATGGAAATCACATCAGGCCTGTGAACTGTGCAGACAGTTCTTGCTTCAAGATGCAAAAAACTTGTGCTCTAAATATAGCAACAATTTCCAATAGTAGCAGTGTATAATCTTGTGATAAGAGTTTATTGTCTGGGATACAAGTGACCAGTGATACATTCCACAAAAAAAAATTTGAGATACAGTTGAATGAATGCCCTGGCTGATCTAAGCGTACTGCTGTGTTTGGGTACAAAAGGATATCGCATGAAATTTTAAAATCAAGCCAGAGAATTTGGATAAAAACTTGAAAGAGTTATATTCTGAATCTGGAACTTTCATGCAAGTGTATTCAAAAATGTATTACTGTTGAGGTCTTTTTTTAGTGTCAGTTAACCTAGATATAGCTTTAGTGGCTTCTACCATATTTTTCTATCTTAAATGTTATGCTTTCTTTCAAATTCTAGCACAAATACTAACTGTGGAAAAAACATCCAGAGTTTTCCTCTTGAGCATTGGGATGATCTCTGTTTATCAGTTTTGTTTTGGCGGTTGAAGCTGTGATACCTACTAACTAGTGCCACCTGTAGTTACTGTATTTTTAACTGTAACTGTGTAGTTACTGTGGCTAATTAGTTGTTGTAAATATACTAGCCTGTTTTGTACCTAGAGATTGTTCTACAGCTAATTACAGGTCTCTGATGTTGTTTCTCAGGCTTATAGAAAAGTTCAATTAATTGTATAATATCAAAGAACAGTGCTCAATAGCAAAGTTTATCATACTTTGCCCAGATAATTTTTACTTTAAACATTTTAAAAATACATAAAGCATCCCTAGTATCTGTTCAGTAGTATTTAACTGCATCAGCAAATGTAACCAGATGCTCAATAAAACTAGGCAATAAACAGCCGTAAAGCCAAAGGCCTCATTACTCTTTTTTCAGTGTTCTTTCCATGCCATCAGGTTCCTTGCAGAAAGTAAGTGATAGCAATCATCCTTGTCCTTTGTGCTCCACTTATGAGATCTTTTATGTTCATAAGCATTAATGCCCCTTCAACAATAATGGGTGGTTGTTTCTCTACTTCTTGACCTTGTTTTTAAAAGAAACAGAAAAACCTTGTTCAGTTGTGATAGATCTATGCTTCCTTCTGTACAGTTTGCTTTGTTAAAGGTTTTTAAGGCATGTTTCTACACAAATACATATCAAAAACGGTTCCATTTGCATTGTATGAGCTACTTACTGCTCTCAGAGTTAGACTCCATATGGGAGAATATTTAAAACAGCTTTCCTTGCATTGTTTTGCTAGTCATAGTATAGACTTCTTAATGAAGTGAACTTTCTGAAAGATGATTTTGTTCTACCATGGTAAATAAAAACAATTCTTCAGGATTAGATTATGCAAAACTACTTTTATAATTCTTGCTTTTATTTGCTAGTAAAGACTTATCTTACAGACAGTGAGCAATGTTATTTCAGTTCATATCTCTAGGTAACTTTTTGGAGCTATGTGTGTATAGATGTGATATTGCTATACCAAATCTGTCCTCTAACAAAATCTATAGTGATTCTGGAGAGAACAAGATAAAAATTTGACTAGGACAAATGTTAAACTTACAGTTAATCTGAATTTAGGATACCCTGATGAATACCTTCTTTCCATTGGAAATTTTTTACTGAGGACTCTGCACTTGCATATGGTAGTCATTTTCCTTTGCTTGTCATTGAATGTCTGGGTTCTTCTAATGACGTTACTGGAAGCTGTCTTGTTTTTTCTGTATAAATTTTGTGAAACATGAAGATCTGGCCTATACATAATGAGTTTAGGCAAAACTAGCTTAGACTTGTCCTCTGTGATTTACACTTCACCTGGTAATTTACTACTAGGTAGGATTCCTTACTGCTCACACACCCAGGTTTCCTTGCAGAGGAGATCCTTGAGTACCTGAGGAGTTAGGGTGAGCCTAAGCCCTGTCCAGACTTGCGGATAAGATCTCTACTGAGAGTATTCAAGGGATGGGATTGTGTTGTCCATTAGCATTCATCTATTCAATTCCTGCTTTCAGTTTACCTAGAGTAATATCTTTACAGTAAATATTAAGCAAAACTAGCTTCTCATTAGAATCAAAGTTCAATACTAATAGTGGGTAATATTTTCTCCTGCACCTTTTGGGCAGTAGAGATTGAATTCTCATTATTTATTGACACTTCAGTGCTATAACTAAAATTCCGTTGAACTTCATCTAATGATTTGATAATGTCTTCATGTATAATAGAAATGCTAGAAACAAAAATGGCGCCGAAGTCTTTTATACTTAGTAATCTCTTTTCTGCTTTATCTGAACTCTTCACTTCATTATGTACCTTTCTCTGACCTTAAGGCAGCAATTAAATTTCATTCAGCGTTCTTTAGCTATTTCATGTGGCATGGCTAATGGCGATTTTATAAATCCAGAATTGTTTCTCTATCTATACAAGGATTTGGTAGTAGCTTCCTGCAGTTTTCTGTACCTCAGAGCAACTTTTGCAGAATTAGATTTTAATAATTCCACCAAGTGTCTCTGTTTTTATACAGATAGCATATAATAAGAACTTTTGTGCCAAATAAGTGCTTGCAGTCATTTTCTCTGTGCTAACTATTGTTGAAAAGTACTTTACTACTGCATTCTGAGGAGGACATTTTTCCCTTTAAGCATGTCAATACAGTCAAGACAAAAAATATCTGAAAGAAGAACTTTAGCAATGAAAGTTAATCATGTGTTTATCATTAAGAGCAGTATGTACTTATGTATGTACATAGTACTTTCTGTCATTTCATTTTGCTGTCTATGGCTTAGAGGAAGCAGTAAGGATGAGATGATACTGAATTTCTGCTGTTTCTTCTTTTCTTGCTTATGTAGGCTATCCACTCTGTGGCTTGGCATCATGAAGGAAAACAATTTATTTGTAGTCACTCAGACGGTACCTTGACCATATGGAATGTAAAATCTCCTACAAAACCATTCCAGACAATCACTCCACATGGTAAGATAAAAACAGGTACCCACCATGTTTGACAGCTCTTGAAACAGGGAAAAATGGTATTTTACGCATATTTTAATAAAAATATATTTTTTTACAAAACTAAGTATTTAAAACCCACTTGTTCAGTTCAAAAAAAAATTTTAGCTCTGTCACATCAACTTCTAATAGATTTCATTTTATAAAAACACAAGCCATTATGAAATGAGAGAGTACAGATCAATGCAGTGATGTCTAAACCTCTGAACTACATGATTATTCTTCAAATTATGACATTGTTCTTAATTTTAACTAATGCATATTTTGTAGGGCCTGCATTTTGCTTGACATTGCAGTCCCATTTGTTGTTTAAAATACATATAAGCAAGATCTGTTTCATGTATAAATGTGTAGAATAGCATATAAATTTTTGAAGAGGCTTGTAACAGAATAAGACTGGCATCTGGTAAGATGTTCCCACTTTTCAGATAAATTTGCATTAATTTTGGTCTAGGAAATTAACGTTATGTGTTGTTCTCATGTGAAGTATGTTGCTGTTCCCCTCCCCCCCCCCCCCCCCCCAAAAAAAAAAGAAATCAGCTTTTTGTGGTGTGCGTGTGCTTAGATCGTGTGTCAGCAGTCTTCAGACACTTTAATAGCAGGGATCATCTGTGAGCTACAGTAACAACAAAAGAGATGCTATCATAAAACTTTCTAGTTTTTGTATCTGAGCCTTCAGCAAGTCTCTGATTACTGTGCTGGCTATGGACCCTGCTGTCCAGAGTGGAAAGAGGAAGCAGTGGATATCTTATTGTCTTGTACTGATTTTATTCAAACAGGCCAAAGCATAATAAAATAGTTACGTATATTTTGATCTTGGTCTGCAATTATATTTTTTGCAGAATTTTTTAATTGTATCAAATTTGATGAATGTACAGATGGAAATCATATGTATTGTGTCCATGGGAAATTGAATCTGTAAAAGCTTTAGTTATTAATAGTGCACAGTAAAGAAAGAATTTGCTTCCAAATTCAAGTCTTAGCTTATAAGGATGCTAGTCAGAATAAAACTCACTTTACTTGTAAGCTGAGCAATTTTAATTGCAGAATTGTAGACATGAGATAGATTTTAAATCTCTCAGTGATACTTACAATGACTTTTTAGAAGAGGATTTTATTTTTGGAAACAAATATTCTACAACACTTAAAAAAAGAAAGAAAAAGAAAAGAAACTAATCTAACTCAATTATGAGCTGATAGTATCAACAAATCTTTGAAAATCTTCGATAATTATTTCAAGGTATAGTCTGTATTTGTTAGAGGTGTGAAATGTCTTCTTGTGTGAATGTTCTGTTTTGTAAATTCCATAGAGAATTTCATAATTTGTCTTCATGTTATAGAATTTTAAGTTTAATATAAGAAAATAATTTACTTCAGGAAAGCAGCTGAAGGATGGAAAGAAGCCAGAACCTTGCAAACCTATCCTTAAGGTGGAATATAAAACAACGAGAGCTGGGTAAGACTTGTTCTGAATATGAAATTAACATGCATACAATAGATACAGTACTGTGGGAATATCCTTTCTGTCTCCCAGTTGTTGGGGATAAGTACCCAGATGGTACTATGCTACAGTAAAGCAGCAGAAATAATCTTGGTAGGTCACAGATATAATTGAACAAGCTACAAAAACACATGTAAACAAATTACTAAATGCAAACCTTAACTTAGTTAAAGATACTGTTTGTTAATGCACCTATCTGTATGCTTTTTCCATGCTACTAAAAATAACTCGAGTATGTTTTTGCCCAGTTTTCTGAGAATATTAATTATTAAAGAAAAAAAGCCTGACAGCACAGAAGCTAAGTGTTTCAGAGACCTGAAAAACTGAACTTCAACAAATAATGGCCTTATGCAAGTATTCTAAATTCTGAACACATGTTGCAGCCCCAAAAATGTTACTGAACAAAGTTTTTCTGGTTGAACACAGTTACTTACGCAGTGAATTGTGCTTGATTATGCACACTGAGAATGTAACAAAGCTGTAACTGCAACAAGAGGCTCTGATGGAATTGTTGTATCTTGAGTAACATGTTTTGTTACCAGGTTTGCAGTTAGGCTTGCAAGATTTCATGTGCTGTGTGGAATTTTTTATTTATGGTTCTAAAATACTTCAAAGTGGTTGGATAAAAGGTGCAATATGAGAGTAAGCTATACACGGTGACTTGTTCAGCTGTTTGCAGATGCTGAATTTTTCTTGACTTTATTTTCTTTGACTTTTTTGGCTTAATATATTATTTTGCTTAATTTTCAGACGTTCAAATCTATAGGAGATCGCTACTTAATTGATTTAGTATAGGCTTCTACTGTGTATTACTGTATATACAGCTAATGAAATTATCTGTATAGGTATTTTTATTGTTTACTAAAGTGAGATAAATAGAAATCTAAGACTGTGGTTAGTTTCCAGATATTTGAGTATCTGTGATCACTTGAAAAATCATATTTTACTTGCAGCAATCTACATCTGTCCGTATATTTCTTTTCAGTAGTGGTTATTCAGTATTTTTACCCAATTGTATGATATTTCAGGAGCAGAGAACTGAAATGTCAAAAGCTAACCTAAATATGGTAGAGAAAGGTAGCCTAAAAGATAGCCAGCAAGTTTCAGTTTACAATTTCTGCGGTCGAAAGCTCTCTGTTATGAACAGTCATTTTGAAGAAGATTTGTTTGAAGCTTGCCTTATGTAATTATAATACTGTAATGTGAAATTGAGTTTTCCTAGAGTTTAGAAAGGAGTTTGTTTTAGTACAGTATCTAAGAGTATATAATTTAGGGGGGATATTCTTTCCTAATGTGGGCTTCTTTTCAATTATACTCATCACTTTCTGATGTTCATGTAAACTGACAGTTTTGATATATTTCATTCTGATGTTTTTGCTTTAATTTTTTTCTTCATCTTCAGTGTACTTCTAAATTTATAACTGTTATTCTTCTTTAATAAGAAATATTGAATAACAAAATTTGCCCTCTGGTGTGGAAGCAGTGCACTGGAAATATCGACTCATTTATTGTTACATGTACTTCAGTTCATGCTTCTATTTTCAGTTCTAATAGTGCTCTGTCTTATTACAGAAATTTTAAAGCAAAGCTGTGTTACCTTTCAGTGTAAGCATTAAGAATGTAAAATTTATGTCATTTTCTCTTTACTATTTGAAACTGATTAACTGTGGAAATGACACAGTTCTGTGGTTTAATTAACTTCAGTAGGGCAGCTGAGGTAATTTAAACTGTGTATCCTGGATCAGGCCTAAGTTTTCTAGCCAACTTGAAGAATATAAGAAAAAAAGCAAGTAGTTCTGCTTTTGTAGCAGTCTGCTCTGTGTGTCCTTCAAAACAAACAAAAAAAAAAAAAAACATACAGCATGTTTAAAACATACGCCATTTACTATAATACATATTTACACAGTGAATTGTGTGAATTTAAATACATATTTAAATTATTTCACTTAAATTTTTGTATTGTGAGAAATAGTGTGTAACCATTACCTCTCCTTACTTTTTCCATGCTATGTATGGAACTCTAACATCTTAACATCCTTTCTTCTTTGCTCCTCCCTTATCTAGAGTAGCCCAGGTTTGTGTTCTTGTATCTTCTCATGTGGAAATGGTTTCATAGTGTATAGTCTTCCTTGTAATCATCTTCTTTACTGCTTCTAATTCTAATAAAGATTGTTTTCTGAGAAAAGGTGACAGGAACCATATACAAGGAAAGCGCATAACTGACTGTAACCTGTAGTAGGAACTACAGGCACTTTTCTTTCCACTGTTGGAGCCTTTGTTAATCCCTTCTCACTTTTTTGTTTTATTCTCTTTACTACGAAGCTGGAGAGGAGAAAACAGGAGCACATAAACTATTCCCTAGCACTTACAGACTTCCTATTTATCTTTTGAATTTCTTTTTTAATCTGTTGTAGATAGCTGTGAAGACTTCCCTGGAGCTAAAGTTGTGTTTACCTTACAACTGTAGTATGTCTACAGTTTTATTTTCTGAGAGAATGTTATATTTGTAGAAAGATTTCTATTACCATTCCTCCTGTATCAGGGCCAGAGAGTCAAAAAGGCAAGTTCTTGGTATATCCTTGCACAAACTGGCATAATTTTCCGATCTCAGGGCGTAACACTGTTGGTCTCCAGCTATTTAAGGTCACCTAATGCAGCATTCCATTCTCTGTGGGGCAGTGCATTCCAAAGGTAGGTTTCCATTTGAAGTAGTGGACAGTTTTCATGTTTTGTTGTAGGCATACTTTTCTGTCTAAAGTGAATCCGGAGGAGGAGCACTTGAACTTCCTAATATTGATTTTCCACCCTTAAATTCCGTCCCTCAGTATTTACTGTAGCAATACCTTATTAAAAAAAAAAAAAAAAAAGCCTAAGATGTTCCTCAACTTCTAATGCCATAATGCGTACGGGCATTCATTTTCAGAACAATAATTTTCATTAGTTGATGGTGGTTTTGGTCAAGTTGTACAGTTGATGAGGTGAATCTAGATTTTGATAAAGCAACAGGCCTAGTATCTGATTTATTGCTGTGGTAAAACTGCCCAGGCTTATTCTTCAATACTGGAGCTCTGTGCAATAGGAAGTACAGCTCAAATGTCTCCCTGTAATCATAATCAAAGAGCGTACTCTGTCAGTAACCCATGCAGCTGTCATGACTGATGGTACAGCAGGTCTTGGCAAGATTAATATATATAATTGGGACCCAGAGGTTACAAGAATAATAATGAGGTCTCTAGATATATCAAGGTTACTGATTTATTTCATTCAAATATTACAATTCTTTTGTGTGAGCTTTATCTCCACTAGTCTGAGACTTCCAGTCCTACACTAACTCTTCAAATCTTTGCTGCCTGTATTACTAGAGATTAACTTCTTACGACAATTTGCAGAAATACATACGTGATAGATTTGAATGCAGATCTTTCACCCATGGTTTGAAAAAACAAGCCAGCTGCTATAAATGGCGTGCTCTCTCAAATCTGAATTGCCAGAGACTGACTCAAGTTTACCCCTTTTCTTCTAAAATTGAGCAGAAGTATCCTCCAGGATTTTAAGCCTCTGATCTCTGTTGTGTAAGAAAACTTAATACTAATCTTTCACTGCAAGATTTAATCTTGTGTTTTCTGAATAGTTATCTTTTCAAATAAACATTTTCCTCCTTTTTAGTATTTTTTTGCAGTGTTCCACAGTGATTTTACAGATTTAATTGATGTGCAAATTAAAACAAAGAGATTGGTTCCATACCTACTGAAGTGGAACCAATTCAAAAAGGAATCTCTTGTATATTAGCAGCTACTACAAATGCTATATAGAAGTTCTCTAAGGAATTGTTGAGCACTATTTCCTGTTAAATGTTTTTCATGGTTTCCAGTAGGCAAAGTTGAGTCAAAGTCATGTATTATGCAAGGTATACAATTTTTTATATTTTTTCAATCATGCATTTCTACTAAAAATGATATGCAGTAACCTTTTAATGCATATCACAATTACAAGACAGCTTTTTCATTTAAGAATTTAATTAGAAAACACACAGCTTGTGTTGTACTAAATCCATGGTTTCATGCAAATGTGAAAAAGTTCATGTACAAACCTGTGTAACTCTTTCTGGCTGACTACAGTCAACCTTAATCTTTGACTCATCTGTGCAAAATCTTTGTGATAGATCCCTGTAATCTATTCTTAGTTCCTCCATCCTTTGCTTCATAAGGATGCAGACTCTGGCAAGCCTGCCAAAAGCCATATTATTACCCTGAGAAATGAAAATAGCAGAAATAGCAGAAACCAGTATACAGTTTCACCGTGATATATAATGCTTTGAAACTGAAATTTTTGATTTTGTTGTTGTCAGTTGATCGTGGTGAATCTGTGAGTTTAATAATGCAAAATTGTCAGTACTTTCTTAACTGTGTGAAGGCAAAAATGAGATACTGCATTTGAAATACTTGTTTGATACTCTGAAATAATTGTGTTAAATCCTGGATTAGAAAGGTTTCTGAAGGATGAAGCAATCTATGAAATAACCTGTAGGCACTGAGAGGTAGCCCAGTCTGCTTTACCTTCAATACTGCAAGCAAAGAGCATGTTTTCAGCTAGGATTTTCATTCATAAGGGCTAGCATGTGCATAAACAAAGCCTGTCATGAACAGTTCTTCTCAAGAAGAATGATGTACCTAATTTGTCATGTTTCTGTTTCAAACACTAACCTACTGAAAAATGTTTAGATGTTACGGCAAAGATGGCATTATGGAAACACATACAAATACATAAAACATCCTTCAGACTTACATTTGCTATGTATCAGGATGTTTGTTTTTTTTT
This sequence comes from Rhea pennata, assembly GCF_028389875.1. NCBI lineage: Eukaryota > Metazoa > Chordata > Aves > Rheiformes > Rheidae > Rhea > Rhea pennata. The sequence goes on from NC_084665.1 coordinate 56,240,451, forward strand.
CTTAAAATTTTCTCCAACTACCATCATATTAGCTACTTTCATTTAAGGCAGATGCAAACAAAGGATAGGATTCATATCATCTTAGTGGGCATAAAAGTTGGTTAGAGGAATTGTACCCTCTGTTCTTCTCCATAAATACAGCCTGGAATTTAAGGCAATAGTTGTCAATAGTAGGTGAAATCTCTGGCTCAAGTGTATATTCATGAACAGTCAGTCAACTCTTTAAAAGGTATTGTGCCCTAATTTAAACAATCGCAATATTAACATAAATAGTGACTTCTGATACTCAATAAGAATAAAATACCTATTAAAATTGATATATTCATTTTTATCTTATTTTTCATAAATAAGATTTTAAACTGTATATTGTGTGCATAGTAGATGAAATATCAATTTATTTTGTAGTATGTTTCTGTAGAGACTTAAGCATTTCTTTGAGAGGAAGCTTATAATCTCCTTTCTCAAAATTAGAGGAAATGTTTTTGCTTTGCTCAAGTCAATCATTTAATTATCAGTAGAAATTTGGTCTCTGAGATAGAAGTAGGACCTTGAATTTTGTGTACAATGATAGAGGAAGATAGATAAAATATCTAGAATAAATGTGTAGTAGGAGAAGTATGGACATTTATTTATGCCCATACTTCTTAAAGTTACGTCTTTGAAGTGTATCAAGCAGCTGGTTGTTTCCACAAGAAATCATGTTATTGTGACTGCAGAATTACTGTGCAGTATTTGCAGCATTACTTGTATTTCAAACTTCAGGATAATTGTGTGCAAAAAATAAAATTCATGACACTCTTTCTAATCCTACTGGAATATTTTATATTGGGAAGCAAGTGTCTGTAATTCTGAATCTACAGTTCAGTAGAAAAAAAAAGGTTTCAATACTTAACAACAAAAAAATCTTGTCAAAGAGTTAATAAGATTAATTAAATAAGCCCAATGGAACAAAAAATCTGGAGGAGGAGTCTGAAAATCTATGGCTCAAGGTCTAATCTTCTAACTCTCTTTAAGTTTTGAAATATATACCCGAACTACCCATTGCATGGAGAGTTGTTTTGCATTATGCTTAATATTTCTCATTGAACTTTATTATAGGGTTATGAAAACCGACCCGTTTCCTCTTTTTATGCATTATCTTGGTTTGATCCTGAATTTCTCTGCTTTGTTCCAGGGAGCCTTTCATCATTCTCTCGGGAGGTTTGTCATATGACACTGTAGGAAGAAGGCCCTGTTTAACAGTTATGCATGGGAAAAGTACCGCTGTGCTAGAAATGGATTATTCTATTGTTGATTTTCTAACCCTCTGTGAAACACCATATCCTAATGGTAGGCTCTGGAAAGATTTTTTTCAGTACTTCTACCTCTTCTCTCTGAACTTTAATCCCATCCTTTTGGGGTTTTTGTTTGTTTGGTTGGTTGGTTGGTTTTTTAATCTCTGTGGCTCAAACTGCAGCAGCTTCCCAAAGGATCATAATAAAATAGTTAATTAAGAAACTTATTTTGCTTCTAGAAGAATGATGATTCCAAGTTGCATGGGTTTTCCTTTCTTTAACCCCCAAATCCTGTGCAGACAGAAAGTAACATTACAATTCTAAGCTATACTAATTGCAGATATGTTCATCAATATTTATTAGAGCACGTAAGACCTTTCCAGTCAATACTAAACCATGATTAGCATTTGTGTATTGCTTTTAATTTCTAGTGACTGTATTAATCATTCTGATATTCACATGAATTTCTTCACTAACTTGTAATCTCTTTTCTGCAGAGGGGGAATTTTTATCATAGATTAAGTACTTGTCTCAGATTAGTAGTATTATATTTCTGATGACTCGAATGTTGTTAGCTGCTTAGCTCAGAACTTGAAGTCTGTATGGTGGAGGACAAACAAAACTTTGGAAACTGCCTTTCATTTTTCTTATTTTAGTGTTAGGTAAGCTGACTTTCAATCTTTTTTGTAAACAATTAGTTTCATTACTGTTGCTAAACTCCACAGTGAATTTGAGGAAAAGCAGTTGGGGGTGGGAAGATAGTAGGCTCAGTAACTGACTTTTTGTCAAAAATCCTGTATGCAAGTCTCTCTGCATGTTTCTTTTCCTCTTATTTTATCTGCTTAAGTATTTTTAGCTGAATTGGAAAGGAGTTGAGAATGTTGAGCTAAAGGGAGAGTGTGGCTTTTGCAAACTTGGAGTATTCAGGGGGGTAAGTGTATGAAATACTTTCAGAGACTATATAGTCATTTAAATAGTTTTTCTGTCCTTGAACGACTGCAGTGACTGATCATATACTTGAGACTGTGTGTCAAGAACTTGTTTACGTAACTTTTTCTTCCTGTTTTTAGACTTTCAGGAACCATATGCTGTAGTTGTTCTTCTAGAAAAGGACTTAGTACTGATTGACCTTGCACAAAATGGGTAAGAATCTTGGGTTTTCTTTTTAATGGCTGGCTGCAGTGATGAGCTCATCTTGCTGCTCTTCAGTTTTTTACTGTTACTATACTACTTTCTTGCTCAGAGTATAAAATTTTGAATAGTGGATAGAAAGTTTCCTGAGTAAATCTGTGTACCTTTATAGGTCGACTTTTCCTGTGTTAATAGGTAGTAGCTAAACAGAACATTGAGCACATTTTCTGTGCTTGATTGACTGTCAGAAATAACTAATATATCCCTAGTGCTTTTTAGTTACAACAGTTTATTTTGAAGTTGACTCCTTAGTGCTACCATTGTAATTTTTCTTAAGGTTAACTTTCCTGTGTTTACAGAAACAAAAATGAAAATGAGAAGCCTGTCAGAAGCATGTATCTCGCTTGGCGATGCAGGACTGTTTCCCACAAAAGTGGTTGATCCCCTGAATTCTAGCTAACAGAGATAAAACACATTACAATGGTGAAGTGTATCACAATTTAAGCCAAACAAATTGTAGCTAGCTAGCATTCAGTTCTAGATTCTCTTAATGTATCAGAGGACCTTCTTAATGATCTTAATGAAATTTAACTGTTAATTCGAAATCCAAGCTGTGAACAGAAGCTTCACCTCTCTCAACACTAAATATTCTAGGCACGAGTAGGTGTGAGTGTATGTGTGATAAAAATCACAGATATGCTTACAAACAACAAACTGTCAAACAACAGCAAACAGGAAAGGTAGATGGAACTGGCTTGGTACAAGTTTTGGAGAGAGTGAAAGTTTTGCATACAATGAGGAAAAAACCCCAAAGTGTATTGGAGGGTTAAGTTGTCTTTATGGAGGAGATAACAAATATTAGAAGTACAGAATAGAAGTTGAATTAAATGATAAGGATTCCATTTTAGTGTATCATAGTTTTATCTGTTTGTTCTAGTTTGTATCTATTTACTCTTGTCCTACTAATACAGTCTCCAGTGCCTGAAATTTATAGTTGAGGCTTATTCATGTAACAAAAATCTTCAGCAGTTATGTTTTTGGAAGATCTATAATGGTCTTTGGTTGCAATTCACTTGTAAATTATTAACTGTGTTTGGCACCTGGAAAAGGAACAAATTGAATATATTAATGCTTCAGGTGTCTGTTATCTTTCCCTCTTGCCCAACTTATTTCCCGTGCTTGCTTTTGCATTTATCATAGTTTGTTAAAATAAAGACTCTTCTTCATTCAATTTTTAGAAGATAATTTTAGTTTTATATAAAATATCATTGGTGTGCAGAATGTTTTCAGCTGTTGTTGCAAATTTTTCCTTTAGATAGGTTAACTGAGAAGCCATCTCTGTCCTGCTCCCACACACACACCCCCAAGAAAAAAGAAAAAGTATGCATTTTTCTGGAAATTAATATTCTCTGAACACAGATATGTACAACTGTATATACCTCTTGATTACTATAGACTTCTTTCTCATTCACACTGTCACTTTTCTGATGCAGATGGTGAGCAATGTGTGCTTCTGTTAGTTTCTAATTGATAACAGAATTGCTATCTCTAACTGTCAGAAAGTCATCTTGGAGTTGCAAATAGGTTGTGAAGCACAGTCTTCTTATCTTTCTCCCTGGAATAATAGACCTAAAAGTTAGAAATAAATTCATAGCTACAGAACATTACAATTAGGACTGGATAACTTCAGTTCTTCTACACATCCTTAAAATAGTAAGCTTTAAAAAGTTAAATTAAAAAAATGAGAAATACCAATGTTCCAAGCACATTCTAGAAACAATACAAACTTCAGGTTCCAGGTACGAATCTACGGTATCTTGGTAGTGTACTTGATAAGAAGTGAAGTTATATAGTATGTTCATTCATAACCTAATTTTATATGTGTTTATTTTTCTTTGTACGAAATGAATGTAAACGTACAGGTTTCAGTATTTTACTTGTGTCCTGCATTTAAAAAGAAAATCCTGCTTTTTCTAGATTAACAGTCTTCCCCTTTCATCTGTTAAAGGTACCCTATATTTGAGAATCCCTATCCTTTGACTATACATGAGTCTCCGGTTACCTGTTGTGAATATTTTGCGGATTGTCCTGTGGACCTCATACCTGCACTCTATTCAGTTGGGGCTCGACAGAAACGTCAAGGTTACAGTAAAAAGGTATAACGTCTAGTACATACATATGTATTTGAAAATATTAAAAATGAACTACTATAAAAAATTTAAGCATGACCATACTAAAATTAAAGCTACACCTGACGTGTTATGCTGTCTGTGGCAGTGACTAATAGAAGATGCCTAGAGAGGACAGAGCATAAGGCAGGTGTATAGTCATGCTTCCCTGATGCACTTCCATCAGTTGCCAGATTACTGCAAATTAGGTGTTGTCCTGGGGTAGGGGTGTTGTTCATATCCCATGTTGATTTTTTTCTTCAGTGGATTTACCTAATTACATCTTGAACTCATGTGAAATACTGGCATCTGAAATGTCTTGTGACAGTAATTTCAATGGTTTGACTGTGCACAATATGATATTTTATTTCTTGGTCTATTTATTAATATTCTAGGAATGGCCTATCAGTGGAGGCAACTGGGGGTTGATTACTCAGAGCTATCCAGAGATAATTATTACAGGGTAAGTGACACAATAGTGTAGTAACTTCATCAGTCGATTAAGAAGAAGTGAGAGCATTTTTTTCCTTTTATACAAAATAACATTCTAGAAGGGTGGTTTGAATGGTTTGAGAAATTATATTGGCTAAAATTTGCATGGTATTTTTGAGGAGTTAAAAAGAAAGTAAAGCAAAATGTAGAAGAGAAAGTAGGAGAGCAGCATAACAGCAGGGGTCTTAAATGGATTATTATTCCAAAGCAGTATTGTGAATGTATCTGCTTGCTGTCAATACATTCCAGAAACTTTTCCTTCATTCTTTAACTTTTGAGGAATATCTGAGTTGTGTTTTAAGCATACAAATTTCATTAAATAGTTATTGAATTCAGTCCTAAAAGGGAAACCAAGCTTTTTATTTTAAAAAAGGGCAACCAAATGCTTAAATTGGTTCATTTTGCTCTTTCTGAGCTATGTCCTTCTAACTCTGCTGTAAAGAGTAAAATTAAAATGAAATAGATAAAGTCCATGCAGTGCATAACTGGAAGAGGGAGAGCACTACTAAAGAACAACCCATTAGCCCTAATGAGGATTGGTGGTTAGTTTATAGTAGGCATTGCAGAGACTTTGAGAGGTAGTCTTGAAAAATGTAGTCTTCTATCAGTTTCAAAGGTGAAAAAACCCAACCAAATTAGTTAAGCTTCAGTGTGAACAGATCACCTAATATATCTCCTTTAAATGCATCAGTCCAGTTAAGGACAGCCTTTAAGAAACAGCATGTAATAAGATCTAGTAAACTGTTTATCAGAAATGCAAATAACTCAAATCAATTTTTAAAATGGTAAATTAGTACAATGGAATTTCAGTGAGATACTTTTTTAAAAAAAAACCTCTTCTGTCAAAAATGAAATAAGGCATGTTTTATAAAGTATTAGCATCCAATAAATAGTTACAATGCAGTGTTAGGTATATATTTTAATGAGTTAGTGACAAAGAGGTCTAACTCTCCAACTAACTATTTTACCATCTTATTAATTCTTTAATATTTCATAGGCATGCTGATGGGTCAATCAAGTTTTGGGATGCCTCTGCAAGTAAGTGTTTTCAGTAGAGAATTTATTTATTCAATAGCAGTTTTCTAAACTTATTGATTTCTCTAACGGAATGTAATCTACTAACTCGTCTCATATTTCCTGCTTCGGATTTAAAATTAATATTGTTTGTTAAATGTTTGGCTGGTTTTTACGTCAATGAAAACGCAATAGTTATTCAAGGTTCAGCAAGAAGGGAGGTATTTTAGAGTTTTCAGAAGTACCTTATTCAGCATACAGATGTATGACAGGCAAATATATTTATTTTTAGTACAACTGAATTTCAGTGAGTTATTTCCAGATTATTACTGTCTAAAACAAAAGTGAGGCATTTGTTCATAAAATACCAGCTCCCAATGCATTATGTTATCTAAAAATGAGAATCAGAACCAATAATAATTTAAGCCAGTACATAGGCGTTTATAAAGGAAGGCAGGAGAACAGTAAAATAAAGAGGTGTTTGGGGTTTTTTTTTTGTTTGGTTGGTTTTTGTTTGTTTTTTTTTTGTTTTGTTTTTTTTTCTTTTGGTGGACCACTGAATAAGGTTGAAGAGTCTGATACTGTTTTACATTTCTCTCTAGTTAAAGGTTCAGTTGCCTCTGATGGTCTGCACATCCAACACTTGAGAAGTGTAGTAAGATTTCAAACTAGAATGTACACATCAGTTAGATAAATTACAGGTTTTAAATCATCTAGGTCTGACTGAACTTACCCTTAGTGCTTAAAACCTGACTGAAGCAATCTTGGAATCATTAGCGATTTTCTTTAAAAACTTCTGGAAGATTTATGAGCTTCCAAAAAGTTGTGGGATATGTGAGGGTGGGAGGGAACAGATGCAATGTATATGTTTAAAAACAGGGAGGAGGAGTATTTGGAGTGTTAAGAGATCTTAATTTCACTTTGAGATGAGGGTGGAATCTGGAATAAACAAACTGACTGTGTGTACTTAAAAATAATACTCAGCATAGATCTGTCAAGAATAAAACCTATTAAAACTATTTAATTTCCTTCTAAAACCAGTTAATAGACCTGACAGGGAAGAAACTGTCGATATCCTGCATCTTGACTTTAATCCTTTTAAATTTCTCTACTCAGTGCAGTCTTACAGATAAGCTAGGGAAAAACGATTCGAATGAAACCGCTGAAGTACAAAGGTGGAGGAAGGATATATTAAGCCAATTTTCACAATGATAGCATTTTTATTTGTTTCGGTGTTTTGGGTGATTGCCTAGGCAATGTGCCTGTGAAGTTTGAAAGCAACACCGTGACAGTTACAAGAACACTGGAAGAAAGAATTGGAGTTAAAATTTAGAATGATGTTACCAACTGTTGAATAGTATCCCAGACCTTTGAGGATAGGACCAAGGATTTACACGCAGAATCAGATGGAAAAAAAAACTTGGAATTCTAATGGAATAGATATGTCTTATCTGTGTCAGTATTGCCAAAAAATATATATATATTGGGATAGCTAAATGGGAATATCATCTGTTAAAGCCAACATAAATTAACTCTTCCACAGTCTTCAACTTTGTCCACTGTAAGTAGGCCTAAGTTGTGGTGTGGCTAGATGTTATCATTAGAAAGAGATCCCTAAATATAGTTAAGCTTGAGAAATTGTGAGGACTTAGTTTATAATTTAAGCTTAGCATTTAAGCTTAGCATATATCTCAGGAAATGTTTTTGATATTTACTGATCCTGCCTTGGGCAGGCAGTGCACTGTATGGCATTCCCAAGCCCTTTCAGACTTTGCTCACTAAGCACACCTAGTCAGGTCAACTGGTCTGGAGCTAAGTGATTTTTCCTCTTTCTTGCCCTTATCAAAAGAGTTCTTGCCCTTATCAAAAGAGAAATAAATGCACTTAGTTTAATGCTGTGAGGAATTTCTTTTTTTTGATGAAGGTGATGAACATAGTTGTTTCGTTGAACCGCCGGTGTCAGTGCAGACTCGCAGTGCTTCCTCTTCGCCCTTTTTTGAACATAGTGACTTTTCCTGTGTAGAGGAGAAGTTTCTAGACCAGAAAAATTAACAAGAGAAAAATACTTGCTTATATCAAAATTAATTTTTCTTTCTTTTGTTTTGTTCCTAGTAACACTGCAAGTACTTTATAAGCTAAAAACAGCCAAAGTATTTGAAAAATCACGGAATAAGGATGACAGGCCAAACACAGATATAGTAGATGAAGATCCCTATGCTATTCAGATCATCTCATGGTGTCCAGAAAGTCGAATGCTGTGCATAGCTGGAGTTTCTGCACATGTCATTATTTACAGGTTCAGCAAGCAGGAAGTGACAACAGAAGTCATTCCGGTAATTAATAAAACCATTTTTAACTTTATAGGATTTAGCTGTAATGAAAAAATTGTAGCAATTTTTGTTCTCATTGTATTCATGAAATTGACCAAAACCCCTTAAACTAGATTGGGTTTTTGTGTGAAAAATAATAAATAATGAAATTCAGTAAAAGTGAAAATTACACACCAAGACTGTGTGTTCCATTGGCTTTGTCAGGTTCTGCTACCAATAATAGATCTTTGTTACAGTTATCAAAGCAAATAATGGACCAAAACTTGGCTCTATCAAACATAAAATGTATTACTATAAACAGACCTGGCAGTTATCCTCAAAGCTCAAACAAAAGTGAATGAGATGAGGAGACTGGGAATTAAAGATTTATGAAGATGATAGGGTTTCAACTGATCCTCAAAGGGAGACAGGAAAATTCAGTCTCTCCATCCATCAGAAATTCTGATTCCCTTCTTTAAAAAATTGAGTACATTGAAAACTTTCAAAAATTGAATTTATAGCACTTCCCCATTTGGCCTGTTTGCTGATTTTAGTTGATTCCATTTTTTTTTATTTGATTCCTAATAATTATCTATCTTCTTGACAAGAATTCTGCAGTATGAAGAACTACATCAATAGCAACAGGCATGCCCTAAGATCTCTTAAGGATTTTGCTTTCACTATTTGATTCTATTTAGAAGACAGTAAGATACAAAGATGGGTTTCATTGTAAAAGTTTGAGAAATCCTATGTTAAATCAGCTATGCATACAGTTGCACACATGCAATATCATCTGGATATATTAGCTGCAAGCTAATACAAAGCTATTTAGTTTAAAATACTTTTTGAGCACATTATTAATCATAATATAGTTCTTACTTTTTTCTTATTCTTCCTTTTCAGAAATACCTTAAGGAGGCTTCCCCCCCCCTCCCCCCCAGTGTTTACTTACTTATATCAGAAAGCATATAATGGAAACATCTGAGGAATGCTTTTACTAAACTATTTTTTAAAATTAGCAGCTTGCCACTTTCTCCAATACTAGGAAAGTTTTAAAAATTACCATTTTTTTTTTGTGTTTCAGTCCTTGAGTTAAGTTTTGCTTTACAGATAAGAGAATAGAACAATGGGAAAACTGCCTTTAAACTACACTACAATTAATATTGTAATAGAGAAACAGAAAGAAATTTGAAATGATGCTGATCTTTGTTCTTCAAAATGTTATTATTTAGCTTAATGAAAAATTTGGAATTAAGTCCAGTGTGTATTCAGTGGTACTGAATGAATAGATACACCAACTTGTTTGTATTTCTCATCTCTTAGCTTTGGCATTCCTGAACTACATAAAACAAGCCTTCTTCACAACAGTTTATTGTGTGCGTAGAATGATAATTATATGGGTCTTGTATCCAGCATTTCATTTCTGTTCAGTATGAAGCAACAGACTCTTGAGTACTGGGAAATAGTCTAGCTTAGGTTAGGTTAGCAATTTTCAAATATTGAATCTGTCCAGTGATCAGCATTACTCTCACTCCGTGTTTCAGAAGACTACATGTATTTCTTTAGGTTGTGTTATTAAGCTATGATTATGTTGGGGGGGGGGGGGAGTTAAGTCCTAGAAATCAATCTTAACACTAGTATCTTCACTTGCACTTAATTCATATATACTTTTTTGAAAGGCATAATTTAAGTGGATTTTTTGTGAGGTTTTTTGTTTGTTTGTTTGTTTTTTAACTTTCCTTTACAGATGCTGGAAGTACGTCTATTATATGAAATAAATGATATTGAAACTCCAGATGGTGAGCAGGTACCACCTTTACCAACCCCAGGCACAGGTTCCAATCCTCAGTCCATAGTACCCCAGTCTCATCCATCTACTAGTAGCAGTTCCTCTGATGGACTACGTGATAATGTCCCCTGTTTAAAGTGAGTGTATTCTGTTACAATTAGTTGAGCATGAAACTTTACAAGAATATTTATGGGATGAGAATGTATGCAATTTTATTTTATTACAGAAAATTCGTTATTATGTAAAATCCTGTATTTCTTAGAGCAATATTTTCCAAATATCTGAAAGCTGAGTTCTGTTTCAGGAAATTAAGTTGACAATGAAAGTTTCTTTAAAATTAATATTTCTAGCTTGTAAAAATCTGAAAATGCTTAACTTCTGCCTGCTATATGAAGTTTTGACATAGATATTAATATAACACAGATCTTCATACTTTAGTGCAAGTATTTTTAAATGGCAATAGTATAATTATTTTGAAGTCTTACTGTTTATTGAATTGAATAGGCCAGTTAACATTTTGCAGCTCTCCTTAACTTACGAGTTTCTGGCTGCTTTTCATTGGGCTGTAAAACTCTAAGGCTCTGGAAAAACTAAGTGAGAGGTAACTGTTTGTAGGATTGTAACAATATTTTTTCATAACTCTAAGAGAATTACTTTGTATTTTGGAAACAGGAAACAGACAATGAAATAGTTGTCCTATTCTCATGGATCTTCATCATTTAAAGTTCTGCAAGATGGCTTTTAGTGCTCGTAGTAGAGATCTTTGATCCATTTGGGATTTTTAATTTTTTTTTCTATATCAGACATTAAGGGTTCTTTTTTTTTTTTTTTTTTTTTTTAACTCCTCTGCAAGAGTGCATTAGGAGGCCTCTAGACTTTCACCTTTTCCTAAAAAAGTGTATATTGCACTTCATTGTAAGATACAAAATACATATATACAAAAAGCTATATATGTGCTTTTGTTGTCTAAGGTTAAGACTCTATCTTGAATTTTAATTCCCTGAGCAAATCAATCCAAAAAAGAACTAATTCTGTTAATGGGCTTATTTTCTTTGGGTTTTCTTATCTTATTGATTGTACTGAATTGCAGAACTAAGTTCTAAGCAAAATTGGAAGAAGTAGAAGAGTAGAAAAGTTGGAAAACTTTGAATTCTTGTAAAATAACATATTGACAAACCAAAATATGCATTAATAGAAATGAATGGGTAAAATAAGAGGATTTCAAAAGTTGGAGAAGCTTATGCTTTTCATAATCTTTCACCTTAAAATACATGAGAGTTCTAATCCTTTCTGCAGAATATGTCTAAGTTTGCCAAGTCTGCCTCTCTGATCATTTACCTTGTTTGCAATTTTGTTTTTCATCCACACTGTCAACTTTTGTTTGTAGCACGTATTTATCTCAATACATTGTACTTCTATTTTCCTTTTCAGTGCAATTTCCCCCCCTACACACACACACACACACACACACACACACACACCCCTCCATTCTCTAAATTTATAATTTCTCCCTTTGGAGAACAAATCTATAATTCCTTCCTTTAAAACACTGAACACCTTTATCTGTTCAAGTTAAAATATACTCAATATCAGAGTCAGTATAGCTGTTACTTTTTGCTCTGAATGGGAAATTGAAGTACTTGTGATCATTGGTCAAGACATTTTCAATTAGGTAATGATTTAAAGGGCCCTTAAAGTAAATGACCACTAATGTGTTTTCTTCCTGGTTGCTTCTATTTATTTAAGTGTTTTTTGCAATTTTTCAACTTTAGAGTTCAGTGTTACATAGAATTGAATGAATTCTAAGCCTACAAGAAAAAGAGTATGAGGAGTCATAAAAAGATAGCATGTTTTGTTTACATTGCAGAGTTAAAAATTCTCCCCTCAAGCAGTCTCCGGGCTACCAGATTGAGCTAGTTATCCAACTGGTGTGGGTGAGTGGGGAACCTCCTCAACAGATAACAAGCTTAGCAGTCAACTCAGCATATGGCCTGTAAGTATATTCTACACAAATTTCTTTTTTTTTTTTCATTATTTTGTTAAAGCAGATACTATCAAAAATTAAATCCATGTGTGTTCACATGTACTGCAGAGCAGCACAGGAGAGGCAATCAGTTTCCTGTCCTTAAAAGATGATTCCTTTGGTAAATCGTGGCAGAACTTGATCATATTAACATCAAAATCAGATGAGCATCATTCTTCCTCACCTATGTTGGCACTGTAGAGCCAATAGTAAATGTCAGTTGAGACTTCTTACAGATAGATTGGCAAGTATAATGACAGTGATCTGTCTGCTTTGCTCAGTGTCACATGTGTTTTTCCAAGAAAACACTTAACCTAGTACTACATTCTAAAACAGTAACTTATGTAAAATTTAGAGTAATCTTTAAAATTAAGCTCT